>NC_141761.1:102437558-102780683 GCF_982258835.1 Parasteatoda tepidariorum
AATGATTTCTATTCTGCGTGTTGAAAATCGAAAGAATGGCCTTCGCGGCATTAAGGGAGCTAGCATAAAAAAATAAAAATAAATAAATAAACGCTATCGAAATCTAAGGAATCATTACCGCGAAATGTGGGACGGAAAAATCTCAAACTTGTTTGAAAACTTAAATATAAGAAAGAAAATTAAAAACAGAAATATCAGAAACAACTTTAATATTCCCATCAGGTAATCAAACTGGTTTTGATGATTTTAGCAGTCATTCCTATTTAAATTATAGCGAATCTTAAATTATCTAGAAATTAACTCTAAGAAAAGACAAATATTATAAGTTATCACAAAAGTGACGGTTTCATTATTTGCTAGTAACATATTCTTGCTCGTCATTGGTAAGTTTTATATTTATTGCCCGCGATTTTAAAATATTTTAAATTTAAATCAGATTATGGAAAGTGTTCATTTTTTATGTAGGTAACATTTAAATCTTCAATTTTATCACTATTTAGTTTTCCTAATATTATACAGTCCTTAGCCAAATTATTAATAATTACATGTTTTGCACGAGTTTATGTGCAATACATTTATAGCTGAACATAAATGTAAAGTGCTTTTATTCAGGAAATATTTGTATATACTTTCCATTTGTATTTATTTTTAAAGTATTGCATTATAAGGTTAGCCAACTGATACACAAACATTAACAAATATAAACCGGTTTCAGACGCGCGTAAGAACAATAATGCTGTATAGCATTACCTGATAATTAAGATTTTGGGTTTAATCTTATTGTGCGTCTAGTAATTTGTCTAGGGACAGTAGTCCAGAAATTTCTTAGAAATGATTTTTGGATGAATAGAAAATCCCAGAATACCTTTGAAAAATCATTAGTAAAAATTTTGGTTTTTTTGGTGAACAAGTGGTTTGAGCATTCTGTCCAGCAACTCCATGAACAGTATTATTGCCATGTGATGTTGCAAAGAAATGCCATTTCATTCAATTCTATTTACAACATTCTGCATCTATCTAACATTCTATCAGTTCAAAAAACATTTTTATTTATCAAATGTTCTTAAACATTTATATTTGAAAAATATTATCCTACCATTTAATTTTATAAATTAGACCATAAAAATCATTTGAAAAATTTGGAATATATTTTTGAGTACAAGAAATACTCTATCACTTCCTAGCAGCAAAATTACTTGGAACCTCATTTGACCAATATTGGTGAATCTTGGCTCAATAAAGGTTCAAAGTGCTGATATTTTTCTGATATGGGTCCTATATAAAAATCACCAATTCACTCTGTATTTTACTGCCACTTTACAACCAATATCAACCCTATGTAGAATTGTCAGATTCACCAGATATTTTATAATCATTATTCAGCCAATATAGACATTGCATAGGACCAATATGAAAAATTCCAGACGTCACAATATTGGTCCCGCGGGGCATGTTCGTATAGGACCCATATTGAGCCAATTTCCAGCACAACAGGGGGAAAGATATAATTGTTGCTAGGGTTCATTCATCACATAGTTTAAAAAATTTAAAATTTACTCACCACCCCCTAATAGGTCCTTTAAACCACCTAAAAATGAAATATTTAAGCAGAAATGAAATCAAAATAATGACAGTAACTTATATAAATCTGTGATGCAATAAAATTCAAAATATAGATTTTTATGTACCGCAAAGTGGGGTTAGTTTGGGACACTTTTTTAATTTTTTTTCCTCCAGATATTCAGTTTAAACTACGAAGTGGAGCTTTGAATATTTGGCAATTTTTGTTTGCAAAACCTTTTTCAATGTTGTAAGAGAAACTCTAAATGGCATGATAAATTTTAAGAAATTTGTTTCTTACCACTAAATCATCATTTTAGATGAAGTTAATTTTAGACACCTAATTTATCGTCTTCAAATGGACTAAAATATTATTCTAGAAAATAGTAAACAATGACATTGAATATTGAAGCAAAAGTTTGAGGATACATATAATTTATCTTATATAAATTTCTTAATTTTCTGATGGAGAAAATCTAATTAAAAGTTTTTAATTCTTTTATTGCTATGAATAATTCCATAATTTTTATAAGTTCCATAGAATTATTAATTTTATTGTAATTATCAATTTTGATAATATTATGATTTAGATTAGTATTAATTACGCTATTGTAATTAAAAACTACACTTTCAAATCAGCATTAAACAAGATATGATAAACTTCGCTTGGATGAGGGATCTTTTTTTTTTTATCCATTTTTCTTGTACTAGAAAAACTCTGGCTGCACATATGACACAAGTTTAAGGCATATACAAACTCTAATGCAAGTCTCCTTTAATGGTAAACACTGAACAATAACATAGTAAAACATTAGGTGCATTTTTTTGTTGGTGTATCAATATTTGCTCAGTATAATTCATTTATTTGTACCATTTCCTCTTGTATTGTGAAGTCAGACAAAGTATTTTCTTTTATAGTCGTCGTTGAACATACGACCCATTTTTTGGAATTACGACTACTAATGTTCAAATCCGTGGCCTTGTAAATTTCAACCCAATCCCGAAGACAGGGTAACTACTGAATCAAGTATTGGGAATCTTCGTCCAAAATCAAACTATTATTCAAAATCGGAGCTTTGATAGAAGTTCAACTCTTCCCTGATTACTTTGAACGTCAAATCAAATCTGAAGGCTCGAGATTTAGCATTCTGTCAGTATTTCCCTCGATTCTTATAGATGAAAGGCTTTCTCAGCTTGATTCATCTTCCATCGACTTTTTTCCTGTTAAAGCTCTTCATAAAAATGCCCTAAGCTACGGAAAAACCTGCGCTATTGAGAAAACAAGTGTTTTCGTAGGTTTTCTGGAATTTTGAAAAGTTGTAGTTGGCCAGATCTAAATCAAAATCTGACAGAACACCAATGCTCTATATTAGTGTCAGTCATTCCTAAAATACGCAAAAAACTGATACCGTCAGAAAAAGAGCTTCATACCCTCACATACATCTTCCGAGTTCAACTTGTACTGAGCATGTACAAGAAGTTCACCTTCTATCTCTCCCAGATTGATCGGCCCATAGGCTGCCGTGTCAAACGTCGCGTCATCTGTTCCTATATACGCTAGATGTTACAAAAATAAACTCACCAAAAATTATTTGTCAAAACGAAATGAAATTTTACTTACGAAGGAACAGCGCTGATTTAAGTATCTGATTAAAAAATCAAACTGAAGTGATAATTTATTGATGGAAAAAAATGTAATTGAATTGAGGTTTTAGTTCCCGCTTGGGCCACCTTAAGCTCAAATGCAAGATGCGATGCTGTTGAACTCTGAGGCATACAATTCCCTTTAGAAGTGCTGCGGTTTGTCATTCCACAGTTTCTGCTAAAATACATATCGGATGCAGTCCAACTTTCTTTGTAATGTGGTCCCAGATATTCTGGGGATAGAGCAATGCAGGGAAATGCGTTAATGTGGAGGTGGCATTCTTGTGACATCCTTTTTCTGCGCGTGGCTGAGCATTGCCTTGTTAAAGAATTGCTACTGGGATCTCTAGAGCAACACATGTAGCACAAGTTTATTACGAACGTGACGCAGTACTGTCATGGCGTCGTGGATCAATATTAAGGATGGTCGTGTGTCGTTCACAATGGCACCTTATACCATCAAAGCAGGAGTAGAAACGGTATGCTTTTATACGGCATAGACAAGATTGAGACGTTCACCAAGGAGCCTCCCCAATCGTATACGATGGTCAACACTGTCCAATTTAAATCTGGTTTCATGAGGGAAGATGCCTTGGTGAGCATGTGAAGATGTCACTTTGTTAAATATATGCAGCAAAATTTTCACTAGAATAGTGCTGGGAAGAATGAAAAGGATGCAATTGACAAAAGCCTGCGATCAAAGCAAACAAGTTTAATAGATCATGCATCAACCACATTGCGACACTAAGGATTATAGTCGAATTAACAATTGAATGGTAATCAACAGTTCATTTAAATTTCATAGATTTTGAGAAGGTTTTCTACAGTTTGCACAGAGAAGCGCTCTGTAAGCTATTGAAATACTGTGGAATTCCCAAATGTTTCGTAAGCATTATCAGAAATATATATAAAAATTACAATATACTAGTTATCTATGCCGACTGGCAATCAGAATCTTTCAAAGTTGATTCCGGTGTTTGGTAGGGTTGTATACTTTCTCCAACAATCTTCTTTATTGATATTGACTGGATTAAATAAAAATAACATGAAAGAAACTTCAAGTATTCATTAGCAACTGTCTAAAGAGAATTATATGTATCAAGTGGTTTCATAGAATTTGTAATTTAGGAATCCCTAGAAAAGGAAAACATAAACGTAAGGGGAAATGGATTGGTGGTGTTGAGCGTTATCCTGAAAAATTCAGAGTAGAAATTCTTTGATTGGAACCCTCATGGCAATAGAAAAAGAGAAAGATTTAAAAATACTTGTCGCAGGGTGATTGTAAGCAAAATAAAAATAACAGGAAAGACATGGAGAGAAGCAAAATATCTGATATCTAGCCTCAAATAGAGTGAGATGAAAAGCTATGATAGAAGTCCTATGCTCCAATTCGGAGAGAAATGGGCGTACTTATGTATTAAAAAGTTTGGAATAAATAAATTATTCAAGTTAGTCTTTAATTTTACTATAAGTTCAACCACAGTTTCTTGTCATTTCAAAGATTTCCCGTTGTCATTACATAAATAGCTTTTCTCTTTTTTTCAAAACATTCAACTTGTTAGGACAAAACATCATCTGAAAATACTCATTTTAATTGAATTATGCAGTTTAGAAAAGAAATTCTAAATAATGTAAAATTGAATTCCGGGATAAAGGAAACAACATAAAAAATATTATTTGCTATCTTTAAAATGCATTTAGATCTATTAGTATCATTTACAGAATATAATTAATTTTAAATTCAAATTCTCGATCTGTTACTGGCGTAAGATATACTACGTACGTAAATTTTAACTTAATTATTGTTACGGACGTAACAAGAAATTTGTAATTTGAAATTCTACAAATGCAAAAACTTTCGCTTTCAAAAAAAGTAGTCTTTCTAAACAAAACTGTGGTATTATGTGGTTAAAAATATGTAATTTATAATAATTTTGAAAATATTTTTTGAAATATTAAAATAGCGTTTATTTAATCCCTTAATTTCACGTATTTCGCGAAAAAAAATTTGAAACTAAACTTTCAGTTTAAAATGAAATGGTAATTATAAATACTTATAAAAACCAAGTTGCACTAAAACAAAATATACATTTTAAGCTGATATAAAGCATGTCAAGTTTGCTAAGGTTTGAAACTTCTATGCTTTGCTTAATTTTTTATGGAATTGATAAATATACCACCACCTAAATAGATAAATGAATATTAATAATTAAATAATTAAGAACTTCATTTTCCCACACATTCATTATCTGTCGTAAAAGAAGTTTCATTTCTAAAATGTTCTTAAAATATTTATATTCCATTTAATTTTATAAATTAGAGCATAAAAAAGATTTTAAAAATTTGGAATATATTTTTGAGTTCAAGAAATACTTTCACTTGGTTCATCACATCACTTACAAAATTTAAAATTTACTCACCACCACCTAATCCTCCTCCTAAACCACCTAAAAATAAAATATTTCAAGATAAATCTAAGTAACAACAGTAATTTATGTAAACCAGGGATGCAATAAAACTGCATACGGAATTTTAAATATTTATCATTTTACATCATCCATTATCTGTCGCAAAAGAAGATTCATTTCTAAAATGTTCTTAAAATATTTATATTCCATTTAATTTTATAAATTAGAGCAAGAAAATCATTTTAAAATTTGGAATATATTTTGAGTTCAAGAAATACTTTCACTTGGTTCATCACATCACTTTGCAAAATTTAAAATTTAACTACCACCACCTGATCCTCCTCCTAAACCACCTAAATCACATAAAAATAAAATATTTCAAGATAAATTAAATTTGAATAACAACGGTACTTTATGTAAATCAGGGATACCATAAAACAGTGTGCGGAATTTTAAATATTTATCTAATTAGAAAAAATATTCTTCATTACTTAATTAAAAAATTCCATGTTCCTTTCAAAATGTACTCCTAAATTACTAAAATGTTCTGCAAAATATTTATGTTTCAAAAATTTACCCACTATTTCATAGTATCAATTGGAGCAGAAAAAATGTTTTTTGAAATTGGAATACATTTTGTAATTAAAAAACTTACATTGAAATCTAATTAGTATTTTTAAAAAATCAATGGTACAACGGAATTGCATAGCGAATTTTATGTTTATCGAGAATTTCATATAATTAAAAGAGAGATAACTTTGTGAGTATTTTTCAATATTTTTCTTTGGATACATAGTTTAAATTGCAATATATAGCTCTGAATTTACAAAGTTTTTTTGAAAATCTTTATATAATAAGTAAAACGTTATGGAATATATTTAAGAAAATTATTTTTGACCAAATGATCACCAGTGGGTAATACGTAATTTAACGTCTCGAAATCGACTGAAATATAATTCTATCAAATCATAAAACTAGATATTACGTTTTAAGAATGTGGAATACATTTTTGAAATAAAGAACTACTTTTACAGTGTTCAAAACATAATTTACAAGCATTAAAATTTATTCACTCTTCCCTACCCCTAACATGCTTCCTAACCACTTGAAAATAAAATATTCTATCATAAATTAAATCAAAATGACGACAGTATTTTAAATAAATCAGTGATACAACGGAATTGCATAGCAAATTTTGTGTCTTTCAAGAATTTCATATAAGAAAAATTAAGATAACTTTGGGACTCTTTTTTAATTTCTTGTGTTGGAAACATAGCTTAAATTGCAAAAGTGATACTTAAATAGATGTTCCTAGAAACATTAGAATTCCAAGTAATTAGTTTAATTATAGTAAAATTAAAATAATTTCTTGAATATTAAGGTTAATTAAATTATCAATAAATCTAAAAACAAATTAAATACTAAGAGTATAATTTTTTTCATAAAAATAAGATTATTTTTAAAATCCATAGTAATAATTCAAAGGGATATCTGTTAGCTTAGAAAGGGGAATGCTATTTAAAATATCCTGGAAATCAACACTCGCAATAGTATTAATTTTATTATATTTGATGAATTCTAAAATTGGCCGATTATTAGTGATAATCCAAGGGAAACCTTCTTGAAAAATATTATCAATAATTTCATTTAAGTTGTTGGAAAAAATGGTGCCAGGTTTAGTTACATAAGTATTAGAGCCACATGTGATAGTTCTAAATTTTACAGGAATTTTACGAAATTTAGGTTTGATATTTAAGCAAGGAAATAGTATTTTGCTAATTTTAATTTTTAATCTCTTATATAAAGCTAAATTTTTTATTATTTAAATTAAAAAGTTTAAAATTTTTACTATTTTTTTAATTCTGTATTTAAAAGTTCAATATAGAATTTTTTACAGAAAATTGCCTAATTATTATTATCTTTGTCTACGGGACTAATTACAAAATTTTTATGAAGTTGCTTAATTGATTGAACAACTATAGAAAAATTTGTTTAATTGTTACTGTTATTTAAATTATCCTTAATATTGAAAACAAAGCTTTTAGTAATAACAAACACCCCATTTCCATTCTGTTAGCATACTTAAAAGTAAAGAGAATCTATTTGATATCTTTAAACAAAAACTATTGAGATCATTTAGAAAGTATTTTAGAATTTTATTGATTGATATATGGTAAATGGGTCTAAATTTTGTGGTTTTTATCATTAAACTCCTAAGTTCAAAGTTTTCAATAACATTTAAATTACCAGTAATAATATGTTTATGATGTTTATCAACAAAATCAAAATATTTCTCTTCCTCACAGAGACATTCATAATCGGATATATTAATCTTCCATAAATGTTTTCTTATATTATTTTAATTAAATGTAGTTCTACCGAGAGATTTATTATGTTTGAAGCATTTAATTATGTTAAAATCTTTTACGTTAAAATCTTTACGCCTCGATTTGTACGTTTATCTTTCATATGAAAAAGTGAATAAGTTGAGGAGTTATTAAAATTAATTTATGTATGTTGGAAGGTATCGTTTAGCAAATACGGCAAAATTGTTTTGTATAAAAGCATGTAGTAATTTTGTTTTTTTAGTCTTTAATCTGAATCTTCTACAATATCTGAAATATTAATTTTGAATTTGTTAAATTTATGTACTCTAAAATAATTCATCTCCAGATTATTGAAAGTTTTATTACTGTTTATATCTGAACGATGTTGATTAATTCGAATGTTAAGTGAGTTACTGGTTTGTTCAACATATTTCATACGACAGAAACTCCAGGTTAACATATAAATAACATTTTTAATTTCACAAAAAGATTTGGAGCAATCGCTATTGAGAAATGTATGTTTTTTGTCAATATTAGAGCAAGTTCTGCATCCTTTATAACCACACGCTTTATAAGACGGTAAAACATCGGGTATAGAATGCAATTCAAAAAATCTTTTCCTTTCGCTTTTGCTTTCAGAGTAGCAAGATGTAATTTTTAATTTTCTTCTTTTTTTTGTATTTATTTCTTATGCAATATATATATATATATATATATATATATATATATATATATATATATATATATATATATATATATATATGTATATATATATATATATATATATATATATATATATATATATATATATATATATATACATACATACACTTATGGGCTCTTTTGTCTTTTGCATATTCGTATTTCTACTATCATAATTATACATATTTAAGTTTACCCCATTTTCTAAAATTTCGCGTTTCGCTGTAACTCAAATGCAGAACGCAAATAAAAGTTTCCTAAGTTTTTAAAAATTCAAAACTGCTCACCATTATTAATCACGCCATTCACTATAAATTGCCTTGATTATACAATAAATCTGAATGATTAAATAACCATTCAGATCTAGTGCATAATCACCGCAATTTATTCCCGAACTGGATTCGCAATTCATCCTCAATAAACTAAATATCTTATCGATAACGTATCGTAATCAAAAACTTTAAATGGAATATGAAGTACTTCGCTCGAAAAAAATAACATGACACAATAGCAATTTTCGTAGATCAACACGTATAAGTAATCACAGAAATTACGACTGATTCACAACCTAATACTGTCCCTTAGACCAACAAGAAATTTTGAAAGAGTTGGTTGATTTAATTTTTCTGTCACTGGGAAACTCAAAAAACCGTAGGAGCCTCTAAAGTAGCCTCATCTGTCACAAAATTATTCCATTTTAGATTAGCTCCTTACATCACTTAATTAATAATAAATATTTATTCACTGCTTTTAATCATTTGTGATAAACATACTAAGAAATAAAATTTTCATTAATGAGATAAATTAATATTAAAAGATTTTAATCAGTGAACAGCGAAACTACATAGCGAATTTTAAATTCTTTAAAAATTCACTATAATGAAGGACAAAGATTAAAAGGTATCTCAAAAGTGACAGTTCTATTATTTGCAAGTATCTTTTACGTCGTCGTAGTCGTGGGTTAGTTTTATATTTATTCTCTGCAATTTTAAAATATTTCGAATTTAAATTAGAATATGGAAACAGTTCATTTTTTTATGTAGATAACATTTATATCTTTAGTTCCGTCCATATGCTTATCATGAGTATTCAGTTTTCCTAATGCCGTTGTCGAAATTTTTCTGAGAAATTATTTTTGGAGGAATAGAAAATCCAAGAGTATCTTTGAAAAATCTTTAATAAAAACTCTTTGATTTTTTTTATTTTATTGCTTGATGAACATGTGGTTAGAGCATTTTGAATAGCAATTCCATGCAATGTAATCAAGTAAAATTAAAACTAAGGCAAACAACGTTAAAGAGCGCAAAAAACGTTGCTCTCCTTTGTAAACTTTGTTGCAAAAAACTCTTTAACGTTGTTTGCCTTAGTTTCCATGTATTGTCCTAAGCTGTTGCAAAGAAATGCCAATTCAGATACAAGTTTTCATATTTTGTTATGTCGAAAAAATGTGTATTTTTTAATGATTTGCTGCACCGCCAGTTGCAGCCGCCAGTTTTAACAGTTGCAGATAACTCCCTCTTCTCGAAAAAATTGATTGATGGATAGCAAGTTTAAATGTTTTCTACTCCGCTTGTTAAAAATCGAATGATTGGCATTCGCGGCATTAAGGGAGCTAGCATAAAAAAATAAAAAATAAATAAAGAAACGCTATCGAAATCTAAGGAATCACTACCGCGAATCTTAAATTATTTAGAAATTAACTCTAAGAAAAGACAAATATTATAAGTTATCACAAAAGTGACGGTTTCATTATTTGCTAGTAACATATTCTTTCTCGTCATTGGTAAGTTTTATATTTATTGCTCGAGATTTTAAAATATTTTAAATTTAAATCAGATTATGGAAAGTGTTCATTTTTTATGTAGGTAACATTTAAATCTTCAGTTTTGGCACTATTTAGTTTACCTAATACCATACAGTCCTTAGCCAAATTATTGGACGCACTAAAATATTTTATGTAAAATCTTAATTATTATGTGATACTATACAGTTCTATTGCTTTTACGCGATTGAAACCGGTTTGCACTTGTCTACGTTCGCATATCAATTGGTAAAATTAGACGACATATCATATAAATTTGACGATTGGATAGATTTTATTTTATTTTTATAACCGTCGTTGAACAGCCGACCCAATTTCATGGGTTTACAACTACTTACGTTCAACTCCGTAGCCTTGTGATTTTGAACCAATCCAGAAGACAAGGAAACTCATGGATCAGTACCCCCAGAGGTGTTGATTTGTTGTGGGAACATGGAGGACTTTGAGACTCGACAGATTTAACGTGCATCAGTCACCATTTACTACACGGGGAGTCTTCGGCCGGCGAGGATCGAACCCACGACCTCTTGGATATGGGCCCAGCGCCCTACCGACCAGGCTATCCCGGCCTTTAGGAGAATCTGCCGAAACCCGGTAGACGATATATTATATAAATATAGAATATTTATTATATCTGGTTTTATATTTGTATACTTTAATAATTAGACCAAATTATTCGACGCACTGTAGTGCTTTAATAATTACATGTTTTGCGCGAGTTTAAGTGCAATACATTTATAGCTAAACATAAATGTAAAGGGCTTTTATTCAGGAAATTTTCGTACATATTTTCCATTTGTATTTATTTTTAAACGTATTGCATTTAAGGTTAGCCCACTGATGCACAAACATTAGCAAATATAATCCGGTTTTAGACGTGCGTAAAAACAGTAATGCTATATAGTATTACCTGATAATTAAGATTTTGCGCTTAATCTTATTGTGCGTTCAATAATTTGTCCTGGGACTGTAGTCCAGAAATTTCTTAGAAATTATTTTTGGATGAATACAAAATCCTAGAATATCTTTGAAAACTCATTAGTAAAAACTCTAAGTTTTGTTTCTTTTGGTGAACAAGTGGTTCGAGCATACTGTCCAGCAACTCCATATACAGTATTATTGTCATGTAATGTTGCAAAGAAATGCCATTTCATTCAATTCTTTTTCAAACATTCTATATTTATCTAACATTATATTTGTCCAAAAAAATTTTTCATTTATCAAATGTTCTTAAACATTTATATTTAAAAAATATTATCCTACCATTTAATTTTATAAATTAGACCACAAAAATCATTTTAAAAATTTGAAATATATTTTTGAGTTCAAGAAATACACTATCACTTTCTAGCAGCAAAATTACTTGGAACCTCATTTGACCAATATTGATGAATCTTGGCTCAATAAAGGTTCAAAGTGCTGATATTTTTCTGATATGAGTCCTATATAAAAATCACCAATTCACTATGTATTTTACTGCCACTTTACAACCAATGTCAACCCTAAGTAGAATTGTCAGATTCACCAGATATTTTATAATAATTATTCAGCCAATATAAGCCCTCTACAGGCCTATATTGATATTGCATAGGACCAATATTAAAAATTCTAGACATCCCTATATTGGTCCCTTGGAGCATGTTCATATAGGACCCATATTGAGCCAATTTCGAACCCAAGAGGGGGGGAGATATAATTGTTGCTAGGGTACGTTCATCACATTAGTTTACAAAATTTAAAATTTACTCACCTAAACTGCTTGAACTACTACCTAAAAATGAAATATTTAAGCATAAATGAAATCTAAATAATGATAGTAACTTATATAAATCTGTGATGCAATAAAACTTAAAATATAGATTTTTATGTACCGCAAAGTGGGGTTAGTTTTGGACACTTTTTTAATTTTTTTTCCTCCAGATATTCAGTTTAAACTGCGAAGTAGAGCTTTGAATATTTGGCAATTTTTGTTTGCAAAACCTTTTTTAATGTTGTAAGAGAAACGCTGCTCTAAATGGCATGATAAATTTTAAGAAATTTGTTTCTTATCACTAAGTCATCATTTTAGATGAAGTTAATTTTGGACGCCTAATTTATCGTCTTCAAATCGACTAAAATATTATTCTAGAAAATTGTAAACAATGAATATAGAAGCAAATATAGAATCAATATAGAAGCAAAAGTTTGAGGATACATATAATTTATCTTATATATATTTCTTAATTTTCAAATGGAGGAAATCTAATTAAAAGTTTTTAATTCTTTTATTGCTATGAATAATTCCATAATTTTTATAATTTTTATGGAATTATTAATTTTATTGTAACTAGGAGGATTCGCCCCCTGCTCGCTGGCGCTCACCAAAACTAGGAACTGCTTTCACAGTTAATTTCGGATTGCTTCGCAATCCAATGCTCGCTTTGCTCGCTCATTGGATACGTTCTTAACGTCTAGTTTTTGTATACTTCTTTGAATACTGAAGTTCCGAAAACTTCTCACTGTAGAAAATTCTTAACCTGCACATTTCAATATTAATTTGAAATTGCAAACAGTTCACATATTTTTCTTAATCACACTATTCTAAATTTCAGTTGTTGAAAAATGTAACTGTTGTAAGTTTTGTTATAAAGTCTTTCCCACCAGAGGGCTAAAGCCATGTGTTGTAAAACAATATGAAATAGTAGTCTGCCACTGAACGCCGGATTTAAAGCATCGGCTTTGATGACGATAATTTTGTATTTTTAATTCTCTGAAGGGCGCCACCTTAATAATATGGAATTTGTAAAATAAATGTATTTATTTTTGATTGTTGATGAAGCCCATCATTTTGTGTTTTCATCTGTGTTCAAAGGCAGAACTATTCAAAAGCAGAACTATAACTTTATGATAAGTTCTTTATTTTATCACAAAAAAATAAAATGTATAAAAAACAAAGAAAAGAGTAAGAAAATGAGTACAGTCATAGAAAAAGTTAAAATTATAATATAGTATTTGTCAGTTAAAATTATACTTTTTGTTTAAGTCATTGCTAACAATTCAAATTTCTCCGAGGCAATTCTAAAGTATAAATTAAGGTAGTATTGTTAAGTTGAAACACAATATTTTTAGTTTTGATGTCAACAATACATTTCAATTTTTCACAAAAACGATTGTTTCCATTGTTAAGTTCAATTTCAACAATTCAAATTTTTCTGAGGCAACTCTTAACCTCTAAATATTATTTTTTTATGTACACATTTCTAAATGTCAGTATTCAACCACAAAACAACTTAAAGTCCTCAAATGTAGCATGAAGTTGTAAAATGTAATGAAGGAGGGTCATAGCAATACTGAAAGTAAAAGTAAAGTTAGTACTGTAAAATTAAAACAATATTTTTAATCAATGAGCCAAGTTCTTCAAGAAGCAGTTGTAGAAGTAGGTTGTTTATTTAAAACTTTTTATAGAATTTCTTTAAGAACACAATTGTTAATTCGGGCATTTGGCGATACAACTCTTTTGGAATTAAAGGATTTGTTACGTCAAGCGCTCAGGTATCATAATTTTGATCCAGTTTGATTTATGTTGCTAAGTTAACTTTCAAAAAATTCTACGGCTGGCAACACCATTTTTATTTTTTAAGTTGTTTATTTTTATTTCTTTTAGAATTCGTTATTTTTTTAGCGAAATGTTTTTTAACCTAATAGAATTCTTTGCCGTCTGTTTTCTCTATGAATGAAGAAAATAAAGTAAATATTTAACTGTTGTAAAAAGAATCTTATTTAGTTGTACAAAGTACTTCAGCCAAAATTTGGGAGCCACGTAAGATAATTATACATATTAGATCAGAAACACATCATTAAAAGGCAGAATGCTTTGTTTTCAAAACAAAGCAAACGATGCCACCGGCGGAAAAGAAATACAGCCAAAATTTGGAAGCCACGTAAGAGAATTATATATAATAGACTAATAATTTTGATAATATTATGATTTAGATTAGTATTAATTACGCTGTTATAATTAAAAACTACACTTTCAAATCAGCATTAAACAAGATATGATAAACTTCGTTTAGATGTGGGATCTTTTTTTTTTCTCCACTTTTCTTGTACTAGAAAAACTCAGGCTGCACATATTACACAAGTTTATGGCATATACAAATTCTAATGCAAGACTCCTTTAATGGTAAATTTTTCTGAAACACTGAACAATAACATAGTAAAACATTAGATGCATTTTTTGTTGGTGTATCAACATTTGCACAGCGTAATTCGTTTATCTGTACCATTTCCTCTTGTATTGTGAAGTCAGACAAAGTATTTTCTTTTATAGTCGTTGTTGAACAGACGACCCATTTTTGTGGGTTTACGACTACTAATGTTCAAATCCATAGCTTTGAAAATTTGAACCCAATCCCGATGACAGGGTAACTACTGAATCAAGTATTGGGAATCTTAGTTCAAAATCAAACTATTATTCAAATTCGGAGGTTTGATAGAAGTTCAACTCTTCCCTGATCACTTTGAACGTCAATCATATTTGAGAGTTTGATTCATCTTCCGGTACATTCAGTTTGATTCATCTTCCGTCGACTTTTTTCTTGCTAAAGCTCTTCATAAAAATGCCCTAAGCTACGGAAAAACCTGCGCTCTTGAAAAAACAAGTGTTTTCGGAGGTTTTCTGGAATTTTGAAAAGTTGTAGTTGGCCAGATCTAAATCAAAATCTGACAGAACACCAATGCTCTATATTAGTGTCAGTCATTTTTAAAATACGCAAAAAACTGATACCGTCAGAAAAAGAACTTCATACCCTCACATACATCTGCCGATTTCAACTTGTACTGAACATGTACAAGAAGTTCACCTTCTATCCCTCCAAGATTGATCGGCCCATAGGCTGCCATGTCAAACGTTGCGTCATCTGTTCCTATATACGCTAGATGCTCAAAAAATAAACTCACCAAAAATTATTTGTCAAAACGAAATAATATTTTGCTTACGAAGGAACAGCGCTGATTTAAGTATCTGATTAAAAAATCAAAGTGAAGTGATAATTTATTGATGGAAAAAAATGTAATTGAATTGAGGTTTTAGTTCCCACTTGGGCCACCTCAAGCTCAAATGCAAGATGTGATGCTGTTGAACTCTGAGACATACAATTCCCTTTAGATGTACTGCGGTCTGTCATTCCAAAGTTTCAGTTAAAACACAGATCGGATGCAGTCCAACTTGCTTTGGAATGTGCACTCTACTTTTAAAAATCCTATTCACGAACCATTATATTTCACTAAATAGATATTTATAAAAATTTTTGAAAAATATAGTTGTTAGGAAATAAATTGAGGAATTAATAATTAGGAAATAAATTGAATTTATTAAAAAAAAGCTTCATTATAATTGTAAATATTTATACTCTCACTGAAAGCTTTGTGCGTAAAAGCAACATTGACTTTCTCATATAAGAGGGACAAAATATTAATTTTAAAGATTTATTTTGAAATATATAGACAATTTTGTTTCAAAATGAAAATAAATAGAGTAATGGAGAATTATTATTATCTTCTCTTTTTTTTTGGAACTGCGAATTGCTCTAATGATCTGAATAGATATCCCTTGGAACAATTCACAAATCCGAAAAAAAGAATTAAATCCAAAAGCTGCTATCTTCTGCAAGCGTAATTTATGAAAAACCTTTTGGTCTGGAATCTGTTTTTTGTTTTATATTTATTTATTATTTTTTTAGTATTATTTAACGCTGGTTCAAGCATTTACTTTGGGAACTTTGCTCAAATATACGTATACTTTTCTAATGCACTCTACTTTTATATATACCATTCAAAAAAAATTCATGAGTACAATTAGCTTTAAGGTTTGGTATTCATGAGATCCCTTAGCCTTAAACTGTCTTAAAATCAGTTTTATGGTTCTTTTTATTGATAAAAGAATTAAAACTCTTTGGTTTCGATTCATGTCTGGTTACATAATATTTATTTTTACTTTATTAGTACAGCAGATATATTTCACTAAAAAAATGTTTATAAAAGTTAAAAATAAATACCGTTGCCAAGAAATAGTTTATTTTATCAATAAATGTTTGTAATTTATTAAAATGAAATGTATTATAATTGATATTATATAATAATGTCATGTTTTATACAATATTAGTGTAAATGTATTAAAATGAAACATTATTACAATATTAAAGATTTATGATTTCAATGAAAGTTTTGTGCAAAAAAGAAATATTAACTTAAGCCTAACTGTAATAAAATATGCAATCCATTTTCTTATGATTTTTTTTTTAAATTTTCAATATTCAAGAAATGTTGATTTAAAATAAATGGAGTAATTTAGAATCATTTGCTTCTATTTGTGGATTGTTCTTATGACCTAAATGAAGAAACCATTAAAAAATTACATATACGAAAAATGCTTAAATTCAAACAATATGATTTTCTGCAATTGTAGAGTAATTATGAATAACCTTTGGACAGGACTCTTGTTTCTGATTTATTCATTTATTATTATTATTATTTAAATTTTATTTAACTCGTCCTCTAGTATGTGTTATGGAAATTTAACATTTGTATTCTACTGCTATAAGTCATTCATAAACCTTTCCTTCATAAAGTTATTTCTTAACTTGCAACGAAGTATAGCTTATAAAGCTTATAGAATTATTTAATTGTGTAATTTTACCAGTGATGATCTAATTAACAGCAAAGAAGTTTTTAATGACTCCACCTAGTTGAAATGCAGCAACTTATTTAGGGTGGAGTGAATAATAATAAAAATGTATGGTTTCATTGAAGGATTTATGATTATGAAGGATTAATGCTTTAATTACAGTCTCTTTACTGTTACAAAAAGTATTTAACTAAGTCATTTTTTTATAAACTTTTTACAAGTCAATGTCGGGTGAAGTGACTTTTCTAGATCCATTTCTGGTAGTAAAATACTAGTTTTCACTTTTAAATTGATGCAGTTGATGTGTTTCTTAGTTGATATGAAAAAAAGTTAAAGTTTGCCTTAAAAGTAGTGCATTAAATAATTATTATATTTTCTGAGCTCAAATTAATTGCTACTTGTGAAGACTTTTAAACTGATTATTGATACGGATGATTTTATGATTCTGTTTGGACATTTTTCAGAGATTTCAGGTTACTATGCTATCAATAAACAACATTTACTTATTCCTTCGTTCCTTCATTAAATGAATTCTTTCCTTCCCTCTTTAAATGAATACCAAATTAGTTTTAAGACTCCAAGGTTCACACGCTCGTAAGCCACGCCCCATTTCGTAAGGACACTTCGTCCTGTAATCACATAAAACTATGTTCTATACTCTATTGTAAGTTAAGATAAAACCATTATCTCGATGGAGAGAGCCTGTTTGTATCGAAGTTCACGCCAAATGGATGCCAAGCTTCCAGTGAAAGCATATATCAATATCGCCAATTCTTGAAACGACATTGCATAGCCTCCTTTTGTTTGCTTTTTTATTAACAACAATAATCAATTAGCAAGTAAGCAGAATCAATAAAATCTATTAAATATAATTCTCTTACGTGGCTTCCAAATTTTAGCTGTATTTCTTTTCCACCGGTGGCAACGCTTGCTTTGTTTTGTTTACGTTACTATTTCTCATACACGGCGAATCGACCAATGATTGCCGCTAAAATGTGGCATGCCAAATCTAGCTGACGTGGCTCAACATATAGCGCTTTTAAAAACGGAAACTGAAATACATCGCCAAGTCTAGAAATCCAGTAAAATTTCGAAACAATAACCTATTTTAATAATTTTATGATTCATATCGTAAACAATAGCACAAAATAATTTTCTATCTGGGGAGTTAACTTTTAAAAGCTTTTTATCTTGTTTTGAAAGCATATTTGTATAATTTGATAACGAAATAAAACGGAACTATACGCAATCGTGGATGATTACTTAAATCTTTTACAGCAAGAGTCATTTCTTAACTTGCAACGGAGTATAGCTTATAAAGCTTATAGAATTATTTAGTTGTGTAATTTTACCAGTGATGATCTAATTAACAGCAAAGAAGTTTGTAATGACTCCACCTACTTGAAATGTAGCAACTAATTTAGGGTGGAGTGAATAATAATAAATATGTATGCTTTCATTGAATGATTTTTACATAAAAGAAAGATTAACTTACCAGCCGACGCCAGATTAGCTGTAAAATATACAATATATTAAGTTTATATATTTATTTTTACATATGCAATGTGTAAGATTTTTTTTTAAAAAAAAGGAAAGGGAATTGGAGGGGGAATTTTTTTTAGGATCTGTGGACTGTTTTAATGGTCTGAATTAAACACCATTGCAACGATTCACAGATCCATAAGAAAAGCTTAATTTCAAATGTTACAAACTTCTGCAAGTGCAGCGCATTTATAACTTTTAATCCATTGATCTCTAAAATTTCATGTTTTTTTCAATTAGAATTTCTATTTTGTTATTAAATGTTCGAATACCAATAAGAACAATGCTAGTAATTTATTTCCTTCGGGAAAATTTTTTGGCTTTATATTTTATTTAAAAAGTTAAAAACGAAGCTTTGGAATTTAGTGTTAAATGTCAAACAATTTAAAATATAATTTATTCATGTAATCTATGGAAAACAAATATAAATCAATACACTTCATTCCTTATCATCCGGAAATTCTAAAAACTACAAAGTGTGGTTATTAATTTCTAGGTCTGATCTACAAACTCCTGAAAATATAATGTGAGTTACATATCCAATTAAAATGTTCCATTTAACCTCTTGTGGATGGAATACACTTCTCACCCAGCTGGTTGTATAGGCTTCAAAAACAAAACAAAAAAAAAATTAAAATCTTTATTCAGAATTCGCATAAATCTCACGGTGTTATTTTAATGACTTCGACATTCTAAAACCCTGTTCTTATAACCTTTTTTAGAGGTTATTGAAATGAATTATTCACAACAGTCTTCGAATAAATCTCTTCCTGACTTTTTGTTTTCTAATGGATTTAGATATCCGTTTTAAGTGTCTCCATGTAGTGTCTACCTGATATAACACACTTGTGTACTCCACTATGAAAGTTTCAGATACAGAAATTAATCCTAATCCGAAATTCTGTTTCATTCTAAATTTAATTTATAAGGGCTTTGACATTCATGAACGTTGCATGTTTGGAAAACTTGTTGGTGGTTATTGAGATGAATCACTCTTCGGACGAAGCTCTTGCAGATTTGTTTAATTTCTAAACCCCCCTCCCCCTAAAAAAAAGATAAATTTTAACCAGATATTGAAGTATCTACAGTTATTTAGGGCTTATGCATTCTGCAATTAATGGTTAGCCCGAGAAATCTCGGACTTTGCAAAAATTGTCAGTATGATTTGTTTTATCTTGTTTTTCTCAGTGGAACGAAAATCTCCCATGGATTGCAAGACGGCAAGGGGACCCTAGCACATTATCGTCTACCACTGTGTATATTTTGCGTCGGCACTGTGGTCGATGCAAGCCGGATGGGGAATTCGTATAGTTCAGCCAGTGCTGGTATTCGAACCCGGTTCACTTCATTAGAAGGCAAATGCTCTATCCCCTGACCCATGATGGCTCAATTAAGCTAAATTGTAAATTTTAATCAATTTGAAATTTTAGTAGAACTTGACTTTAGCAACTCTGATGGTAAATTTTAAGTAAAGAAATATACATCAAATGTATGTTAAGTAAAAATAGCCGTTATTGAGAAAAGATGGAACATTTAGAAGGAAATAATGTTGCATATTCGAGTGGTTTGTAATATTTTTTCAAATAAGTAGTACAAACTAGGCATATGGCGGGAAAAGAGTCGAAATCTGCATGTGGGTCATTCTCACAAAAAGGTGATTTTTTAAGTCCCTGAGTAATAAATATTAGGAAATACAGCAGATTTCTTAATATTTTTCTTTATCATTTTTCGTGAGGTTCTTAACTAACAAATCATATGCATTTTTTCTAAATGTATTTAATATTTCATTCTTATTTTTTAATAAACATGACTTCAAAATCCCCTCCGTGGATGTCCCTACGTCTGTGGCACAAAGTAATTTTTAATGCCTGTTAAACAATTTAAATGTTATTTTAATGATTTTTGTAGTTTTACCTAGTTAAATGTTTATAGTAACTTTTTATTTAATATTTAAAAAAAAATTATTTTTATAAAATAAATGACTAGTAAACTTTGTCCATCAAAAATGATGTCTCCCTCCGTGGACAATTAATATAGTTCTGTAAATATGCAATAAAGGGCAGCATATGCGAAATCCCTATAAGACAGCTGCTGGGAGGGGTAACCATTTTATTTTCTAATGTTAAATATCAGTTGTTTTTGTTCTCTTTGGTGTCAGTTTTGGATTGTTGTGTTCAAATAGGGTTTGGCAAAGTTCTCACCGTATACTCCGTGGACATCATAAAGAAGGTAAGAGAAAATTATTTTATTTTTGATAGATGAATTTTAGATTGCAAAAATAGTATATTTAACAAAAGGAACTGCCCCATTTTTGCAACTTTAAAATTAAAAATCAGAAAAATTCAAGAACTATTTTTTGTCTCCTCCGTGGACGTCCCCTCCGTGGACATAACAAGTCCACGGAGGAGAAGACACAGTCAATGTAAGAGACAATGTGTTAGATAACCATAATACAATTTTAATAATTAAAAAACTATTTTCTTTTAATTGATATTTTTTAAAATAGAACAAATGTGTTAATTTGCTTCTATTTTTAAAGAAAATCAATTAAGTTTAACTTTTTCTTATCAGAGAAGTAAATATTGGCAATTTTTCTAAATAATTTCTGTGATGTTTAAAAATTTTTTTCTCGTCAAAATTTTAGGAAAAAAATTGCAAAACCAAAATTTAAGAAAAGAAAGCAATCAAATGTTCAAATGCAAAAGAGAAGGGAACAGAAAAAACTTAGTATGAGACAAGCTAGACAGAAATTAAAAGAAAACCCTATATTGTTTGAAGAAAGTAAAAAAAAAAAAAAGAGCAAGAAACTTTAAAATTTGTATCAGAAAAAGATTTAGCAGAAAAATCGTGATTAAATGTACTTAAATTTCTAGAAATTGATAGAGCAAGCCGTTTGTGGCCAGGGAAACAAGAAGCAATAACAAGAAGAAAAGAGAAAAAACAAAAACGTTATTTGGATGACAGTATGTTTAACTTGCATAAAAGGGTCACAAAAGAGTACCCTCAACACTCAACTTTCATGTGGAGTCATAATTTTTATTTCAATAGTCTTTACATTTTAATTTATTAATATTCAGTAAGAGTTACTTAAGAAATTGTACACCTAGGTTAAAAATAGATGTTTCCTTTCATAGCAGCATGATTAATCGGAAGTAGCTCTATCTCTAATAATAAAATATTTTATTATTTACTTATTAATGTTAAACTCATATCAGTTGTGCCCAATAGTTAATGAATTAGTCTTCATTGACATTTTATATTTTATAACATAAAATGTCTCCTCCGTTGACTATTACATCTCCTCCGTGGACAAGGTAGAATTTAAAATATTTTAAATCTTGTAAAAAATAAAATAGAAAACTTGACCATTATTATAAGGACATATAACAAAAATAAATAAAGGCATTTATGTAATTTTTATCACTTTTTTAATCACTTTAATTTAAGAATTTTTTTTAGTCTATTTATACCTTTTCAGTGAGAATGACCCATATTGTGTTTAAAAAACTCTAAAAAACTGTAGGCGCTGATGGGATTAACTAGAGTTATTTCAATAAGGCAAGAATTTATATCATCATGACATGTAAAAAATTCCGTGAGCTCATGGATTAATACCAGGAATTATCTCAATAAGTTTAATAACTCATCAGTATATAATAAGAAATTCATTGAGCTTATAGATAAAAAGCTTATATATTATTTCTTTAATTTATCCTTATTCAATGATAAGGAAAAATATTCCTTTCACAAAGATAATGATTATCCTAATTTAACGATAACGATTATCTAATGATGATTTCAATACGGTTAAAAATTTATTCTTATTTTACAAAAAATTTTGAGCTAATGTATTTAAAACGAATTATTTTTAGAAAGTCATGAAATCAGCGTAATTTAGTAAGAAATTCTATTTTTGAATAATGAAGAAATTCCTAACTAATCACAAGTTTACAAGTTATCTGAATAATTACAAGTTTTGGGTTAGTTTATAATTAATTATAACTTTTAAGAAATATTCAAATTTTTGACTCGAATAAAAATATTTCTATGTTAATGTTCATACTTAAGTAATATTTATTGCATGCCTTCCTATTTGGTAAATTACATTTTCAATTACGGTGTTATTTTTTTAATAACGCAAATAACGCCCCTAGAATGAATGTATGTGAAAAAAATACTTATAAAAAGTCGAACGCGCACCTGCCCTATGACGTTCAGACTAGAAAAATATGAATGTTTATGAAATTTTATGCCAGTTATCGATTTTTCGATCTCTGCTCAGCACGATTCACTGATTTAATCTTTAAGCAATGTCGTTTTCATACGCACTAAGGCAAGGACAAAATTATTTTTTTAATAGAAATCAGTTTTTCATAACAAGCTAACTATATTAAGCAATAACTAAAGCATTTGGCTCAGATTAGGCAGTACATTATACATTTAACCAATAATCACAATCATCGTAAATTTAATTTGTTTATTGTTTCATTTTTAAGAAGAATGGAGATTATTTTGCGATGTCAATTGACCAATTGTAACAAAAACTGCTCTTGCGTTTTAAGAAATCTTGAATTAGCTTCACAGCTCCTTCTGACAAATTATTCATTGTTTTGACATGAGGCGACATATGTCTCAGATTCTTGGAATCAATATCCCATTCGTTAATATCTTTTATAACCAGTCCGGACCAAATCCCATGCTGTGAAACAAAAACCAGGATAGCTAATCTTGTGGTAAATATTCTGTGAGCCCCTTTTTCAGAAACTCTTCTATCATCTTTCTTAAGGACCAACACGTTGCGGAAGGGTTAAAATTTGGGGAACTACAAGTTGATACTCATATTTATTAATGTAAACCAAAATATTAATATACACATTTTACTATTGCTAGAAAAAAACTCTTGGCAACAACGATTGGCCGCAATGTTAAAGTATGTAAGAAAAAAATGCATGATTTGTTATAATGATAGAATGTGAATGACCGAAATTGGTGATTTTTTGTAACCGTCGTTGAACAGCCGACACAATTTTTGGGCTTACGACTACTAATGTTCAACTACGTAGCCTTTTAATTTTGAACTCCAACCAGAAGACAAGGGATCAAGTAATTTGCCTTGGTGGAGGACTTTTGATGGAGCTAACCCTTATTTTGCGTTACATGGAGAGAGAGACCATAAAAACCTCTCACATTTAGCGTGACTTCAAAGGGGACTCTAACCCATGATCCGTCTACCACTGAGGATATTCCACGTCAGCACTGCGGTCGATGCAAACCGGATGCGGAATTCATATCGACAGCCACAGCCGGGATTCGAACCATTTCTTCACCTCATTGGAAAGCGAAGGCTCTATCCTCTGAATCATTGTGAATCCAAAATTGGTGATTGTTGCCTTCCGCCGGAACATTTTGATAACACATAGTTGCATGTCCGAAATATATATTAGGTTTAGTTACGTGCAATTGCCCGGTGTGACCTACATCAATGTTTTTTGTAAGGTCAAGTGCAAATGCATAGTATGCATTTGCCCGGTACTCCGAACACTGATGTTTCTCCTAATCTATCCTCAACAGGTATAAAAATATCGAATAAATACGATAATATCAACGAATAAATTAATATCAAATCGGATATAACAAATATTTCGCGACATTTACCAAAACGACTATGTGATTTTTGACATTCACCGGTGAAAGTCGACATTCTCTTGTTCTCGGTCATTCACGGTAAAACTAATGTTGTCAACTTTCGTTTACAGTAGAAAACTATTTTTAAGGGGGCAGGTCTCAGAACTTTGCCTACGAAGATGATTTTAAATGCTTTAATCCAAGATTTTAAATGCTTTAATAATCGAAACAACTAGAATATATGTCGTTTCAAACTTCCATCTATAATTTGCTAATTGTCCCTTAATTATATTTGCTTTTCAATTATCTTAAAATTTATATCGAAGTTTCGTGTTACAATGGTGTTACTACGGAATATTTAGATGATATATATATATATATATATATATATATATATATATATATATATATATATATATATATATATATATATATATATATATATATATATATATATATATATATATATATATATATATATATGTATGTATATACAAAGTGTATCCCAATTCCCTGTGTGGTTTGGAATGCTTACAACGCAATTTTTTACCCTAAATGTGCAATTTCGTGATGTCGCAGGCTTCCAGTTTTAAGTCAAATTCTTGCTGCGATGGCTGAAACATACCACGAACAATGGTCGTGAATGCTGCTGTGTTCCTTCATCGATATACGGCAACTGTAGTTGCCGCATATCGCATATCGAACAATTGCATGAAGTTATGCGTTCCTCATTTCTCAATGAGAGAGAACATCTTACCATCTTATTTTTCCATGGGCACCGGCTTCCCAGACAATACAGCCAGTTATTTTTTATGGGACTATATCAAAGAGGGAGTGTTAATGCCGTATGTTTTGTGATTAAACGGCATTGTGATAAAGGATCACAACCGCGATCGATATTACAGATCTTGACAAGTTACAGCTCTTACGGCATGGATATTACTTCAGGCTATGTATCACCAGACGTATACAAACTGCAAATTTTTTAAAAAAAATTTAATGTTATGTAAAAAAAAAAATTTTGGTGTGTTAGTAACATTTTTTTGTTATAAGCTTTCAAAACATCTGAGAGAATATAAAATATCTAAATCAATCAAATTATCTTTTTTCCTGTTTCCTTCAATTATAAAGTGCTGGGCACTCTGCCTTCAGAGCTCAAAACATTGCTGAATTTTTACATGCCGTACCTTGCATGTCCTGTACGACCCTTTCTATTACGTATTAATGGATACTAATTAATGAACCTATCGTTAGTTTGTCTCAAATATACTGCAATTCCCGAATCATTTCCATTTCAGCACTTTTGTTTTAAAGATAAATCCGAGCTAATATTATCTAATACGTATTAAACGATATAAATTGATTTGCATTACTCATATGTTATTATTCAAGATGGAGTAAAGGAAAAGTGCTATGAATTACAATTGACAAAAAAATCTATCAGAAATGTTAAGTGATCTCGGCAAAATCCTAAAAAAGTATTTCTGGTTGAATTTTTGCTTGCTCGAGTTAATGTCTTTACCCTTGCAAGTGTCTTTACCTCCCCGTTAGCCACGTGATACATTTCTAAGGAAAGTGCAACAAACATATGCAATTCTTAAAAATTGAATTGGGTAGAAAACATGAAGATTTCCTACCGAGAAACCGTGATTGACTAACAATAGAGAAAACGAATTACATGGAATAAGGGTGAGAAGGGCAAGCTGATAACAGATGTTCGTTGAACACGTGAATGAAGGAATCAAGCCCCGGTCCACAACAAAAAACAGGGGGGGGGTCTTGTGGACAGGTGTTGTTTGCTTTCACAAAATAATTGTGAAAGACAGAGAGAAATCTCTCTCAAATTTTGCGAGTTAAGAAAGACCCCCTCAAATACTATAGTCCAAACGCGGATGTCAAATGGGAACATTTTAATTTTAACAGAAATAACTCCCTAGAAATAATAATTGGAAATATTTTAAGTTAAAACGAAATATATGTCCCCTGGCTACTAAATAACGCCAATAAAATGTATTTTCTATAATTATTTTTTTTAAGTTAGAGACTGAAAACCTTAAGAAAATTTTAAGTTCAGAAATTAAGTAAATTTGACTTTAGTTCTATAAAAAAATTTAAAATTTTTCCAAAAATTAAGAGCATCTAAAATAAATTCATACTGTTCTGCGTCATTTCAGAAAATATGACAAATCTAAGTAAATAATTAGGTTAAAAAAAAAAAATTCACCAAAAAATTTTCCCATTTGGGAACATCGGCAGGTAAAAGGTTAACGGAAACTAATTAATGAACCTATCTTTAGTTTGTCACAAATATACTGTAATTCCATAATCATTAAAGGAATTTCATAAATTTGTAAACTCATCGCGACATAATTTTCAACACTAGAAATATTTCATAGAATATAAAACAGGAAATAGGAAATTTCGTAGAAAATATAAAACATTATTTTTTACACATGTTGCAAATCATATGCTTTTTTTAAATATAAATTTAAATAGTCACATACCAGAAAGTAAGCATACGACAATACCAATCAGGAACCCTGTTTGAATTTTGATAGAATACATTTTTACGATGCGGAATTATGTTACAATCTATGATAAAATGCGATATAATGGAGGAGCTACTTCTATATATATTGTTTTAAAGATTTTCCTTATTTTCATGGCTAGATATAATTCCTTTAAACACGTAAGCGATGCGTGAAAATGTAATGAAATGTAAATCCTAGGACATGAACTCGCCTTATTAGAATACCTTATCTTTTTTAGACCTAATATTTCATCTTAATACTCATGTTGAATGTGAAAGATATTTAATCAGCGATTCTTTTGAATACCTGTCAAATACAATAGATTTTTTAGATCTTGAGGAAAGTATAAGTCGACATCTGATTGGAGCGAAAGTTTATTCAGAAGTGTTTTTGGTAAAATAAATCCTCAAAAATATCTAGCTTTTAAAAATGAATTAGAAGTCCAGTTTCAATCTTAAAAAATAAAAAGAACGCATCTAAATGCTGTAAGATTTCAAAAAATAATTTCAGGTATTTTTTAAATATAAATTAATCCAACTATTTCACGCTGAAATGTTATATTTTTTAAAATTGAAAAAAACAAGTATTCATCATCTGCCCGATAAAATCAAAATTTTTTTTATGAAATATCTATCTGACCAAATAGAGCAAAATTTTTTTTTCTGTTCAGACATCATTTTCACATCCTGATTCAACATTGCTTCGTTTCAGACTTCATTTTAATTCCATATATGAAAGAACATTACTATTTTTTTCAGATCAATTGCTCAAGAGTATCAACTAAAAAAGATTTTTAAAATTAATACTACGTTTTAATTAATATATTAGTGTAGTTACAATTTAGTTTAAAGATAATATCCCTACTCTTTTCAAAATTAGTACAATTTTAATCATTTATTACTTTTATTAACATCTACCAGTTTGTTAAACTTTGTACTAGTTTCTTAAGGGGATATCATTTAAGAGACTTGGTATAAATTTGAGTGTTAATTTTATGTTTGAATTCACTATAAATCTGTAATTTAAAACCATTTTTATGATTGGAGACATCATAACTTAATATAAACGAAATAAATAAAACGTGTTATAAATTTTACGAGCAAACCAGGTATTGGAAAGACATTCATCAATGAAGCCTACTTTTTCAATATTTATTTTATTTGATTTTGAAATAATACTCATAAAATAATGAACGTTTTGACTTTGGTTGATGAGATATTTGCAAACTTTTAAGTTGAAAAATTGGGAACATATCATCAAAAACGTTACAAAAATTAAGTTTTATACTAAATAAAATTGAAAAAAGTCCTTTGACACAGATGGGATATCGGCGGCTATTTCACATATATTTTCTGGTGCTCTATTTATAGGCAAAAATATATTGTGATATTTTTTAAATATAAAAACTGTCTAATAAATAGTAAAAAATATCTTAGATTATCAGAATTATATTTGCACTAAAATATAAAAAGCACAAATTTTTTAAAAATTGATGTTCGGAAGTGAGTGGTGTTTGGAATATTTTACATTTACCGCAGAGAAATACACCAGTGATTCATGCTATATTTCCTAATCATAAATAATTAAAATGGTAAATATAATATTTTTCACTTATATTTGACCTTATTAATAAAAAAAAATGAAAATTATGTTTAATAAAAATTCCGCGTTAATGAAATTCTTATTCGGCAAACAAATTGTTACTTTGAAAAATACTCGTAAAATTCTGAAATTTGTAACCTAAAGAGATGGTATTTTTATAGGAAATATTCTAGTTTTAGCTTTTTAAAATGCAGATAATGAAATTTCTGAATTGGTCTTATTGCAAGGGCCAATCGTCTGCGGTATGTATATCGTGACACCAACGCATTAAGAAAAACAATTGTAGTTTTTGGTATTTTTATCGTAATTTCTTTAAAGGCAAAATTAATTTTATACGTGATTTGCGTATCTAGAAAAGTGTCTGTCACAAAAATTTAATTTGATTGCTTGATTAATTTGATTTAAATTTCCTTAAACTCGTTATAACTTTGTGTGGATATTTATATGAAGTTATTGAATTTACTGATTTAAATCGTGATTTAGGTCATTTAACTTTTTGAAATATAATCTATGATTCATGTAACTAAAAATAGAAAGGAATGATAGAGATAATATTTTACTCTTTTTAAGAGCTTTTAACTAGGGTGATCATGAAATATAATTTTACTAAAGGGATGAAACAGTTTAAAAATGTTTAAACGGACATATATCATATTTTCTTTTGTGCTGTGTGTTAACAATAAATATGAATTTTTTTAAAAGCAGTACAAGGATAAAATATAACTAAGTAAATCACAGTTAATGGATAATAATCTTATCTATCCTATATCTTTGCTTAAAAATATTTTCGACAAAAAATTTAAACGAGAAATAATTCATATTATGTAACTAATTGATCAAAAATAAATTGCTTTTATTAAAACAAAGGAACATGATAATAATGGAAGGAAAATTTTTATTTTAATTTTACCTTTCGGTTGCTGCATTATTTGACATAAAAAATCTGCATACAGTTTAGAATTTAAATAGGAAATATACAGGAAATTCTTAATGAAAGCCTTATTATTATTTTTTTTTGGGGGGGGGGGCACCTTGACAAAAAATTAATTTTTTTTCAGATTCAAACGATGAAAAAAAATTAGTTGAAATTTAGCAATTTACATTACTGTGAAAGGCGAAACTGAAAATACCAAAGCCAGTTTGAATTTCATGAAACTTGAATGTGTTTCTAATAATCACATTTATATTTTATCCTGAAATCTGAGATGTTTTGATGTATTTAGACCCATTTTCCCTAGAAGTAATTCGTTAAAATTCAAAAGCATTTAGAATTTTGCATTACATAAATATTAATTTGCCACCCATTTTATGCATATGTTTTACATAATATGAGCATGTTACAATCAATGTAATTAATCGACGAATCTTAATTATCGCCGGTTATTATTGACAGTTAAGTTTGGTCAGTGTTTTAATTTTCAAGGCATTTGGTTTGTACGCGTGCGTATTGGTAGTTCCCCCTAGTAAACAATTTGACAATGCTTCGTTACTTTGGATGCAGATGCCCGTATTTTGTGTTCGTTATTCATTTGTTGAGCGAATACTTTGCTTTTTATTATTTTTTTTTTCTTCCCTAAGGCACCTAACTTTTAAAAAAAAACATCAGTGTAGGGCATACCAGGCTAATGTATGCCGAGCGGGGGCCTTTAGCCTTAAAAAATTCAGTGTAGGGTATACTGGACAATTGTATGTCTACGGGATTAGACTATGAGTGATGAGCAGAAGTGTTACAACTTAATTGTAACACCTTTTATTGATCAATTTCGTAACACTTTTAATGATCATTTTCTTATTTGTAACACTTTTTCATGATCGATTTCGCAAGCTCCATAGAACACTTTTTTTTGTAACGAGCACAACTTATTTATGCTTCCAACACCCTACCATCTAAGGGAAGGCAGAGACATCTAGGTCGGGGTGCTCCTTGCAACCACCAGCCGCAGGAATGCAGAGACATCTACACACTGACACCACCTGGGTGATGGAGAGATGTGATGACCTTTCTGATAGAAAGTGGCAACGTTTGAAAAGAATGTTCTAGCCGGTTCATTTTTGAGAAGCAGATGGGATAAGGAAGTGGTGAAGCTACGTAAGGGGGCTTCGGCCCCCAAGCAATTGATTTTTTCTCTTCTGTGAGATTTTTAACGTCGTGCCCTTTGAGTAGCAAGTGTTACATTTTCTTTTGATCGGAATTAATCCGAGAGACTATGCAGGAGAAACGTTTTTAATTACTTTATAATGATAGAGTTGTAGTAGCATGTGTTGCTAAGTGCTTAATTTTATTTAATTCCTTAATTTTGTTTTGCCAATAATGTCTTCAATAATTATGAGTATATTTATGAGTATATTTTATTTGTCTCCTTTTTAGCGGGTTTAATGTTTTCTTTTTATTTCAGCCTTAACATATCTTGTTCTAATTATTTTTAACTTCTAGAGAATACTTTTTCGCAATTTGTACTTCTACTTTTAATTCATTTTTGTACCACCTCGTGTGGTATTAATTTTGGATATTCAAATATTCGTAGGTTACCATGTGGTACAATACTAATAATATTTTATTCATTATATTTAACTTTTAATACGGCTATTCTAAGATGCTATTTGTTTGCACAGCAATTTTGAGATTAATGAATTATGTTTTACATGTGCATTAATTTTAACTCAATTTTTACTCCAACTTCCTTATTTATTTTAATGCACGTATTTTGACGACATACAAGGGCAGTGATCAAGTATTTCTTTCTATTTGGCATGGTGGGCAGAGAGCCAATTGCATCAACCTTTAGTCTTGAGAATATTTCTTGTTACATTTTTAGGAGCCTTTTTTATCATTTTATCATAACATGTTTTTTTATCTACAAATTTAGGTACTTTACTTACGCCGCATTAGAACTGCACAATTGGCTATTGGCGACAGTCTGGAAACATTCCTGGGTATAATCCGAAGACATACCATCACAAATTTGATCTTCTGCAGAGGGGATGGCTCTCCTGCTTTGGTAGCTCAAATACGTGCCCTCGAAGTCGAGCACTTTAAGGTAAAACAGATTAACGAGGAACGAGACAGCTCACCCTCGGTCCCTACGCACGCTGATCAAAGTGGTCACTCACCCGCTGACTGACCGCAGCCAGTAATGCTTAACTCCGGTATTCTACTGGAAACCATGTCTTTACGATCAGTCCACTGCGGGACCTACAAGTTTAGAATTCGATAAATATTGGTGTATTAGCTGTTGAGAAGAACACAATACCACAACCAAAAATGATGAGTAGATAAGATGCGTTAGATGTTTAGGTGCATGCAATTGCTTCAAGATACTTATACCTATCCCAAAAATGGGAGTAATTTTTTTATTAAATAAGGGATTAAATCGAAGCGTTAGATTTTGTTTATTAGATTCTTTTTACTTATTTTTCTTGATATTATCATACTTTTTTAACTGAGCTCGACATTACGGATAGAGTTTTACAGACAACACTTGTTAAAAAAATTTAATCTTTTTGTTTTTCCACTTAAATTTTTTTTTCCAGCAGTCAATTATTTTTCAAAATTATTTAATCATCTATTTCGCTACTATTAACATATTAACTAAATGTGCTTACATGAAATTGTAATCCATAATAATAAAATGAAGAGTTTTTGTGTGTGTCCCTCTATTACTTAACTCCACAGCTGTTTACTTTATCGTTCTGAAATTAAGACTGGGTCTGGAAGGTTCAACGTTAGTTATCGATCCTAAAATTTGTTTGAAATTTTTAATTAGATCGTTTAAGGGAGCTATTGAAAAATGGAATTTCTCTCATCGATTAAGCGTTAGCCATTGTTTTAGATTAAACTGTCGACGATTCTATTTTTTAAATATTTTAACGATCACACCAGTATTGTTTGTTAGCTTATAGCTCTATTTGATCAAAAACGAAAGAGTTTACCTCTTGTACATTTTTATTTTTATTTGCTGAGTCAGAAAATTTCAATGATCAAATTTAGCGTAGAAGCTTGGGCTCAGTGTTTTAAAAGTTATCTGAAGCATCATTTTAATTTTTTTTTAAAAATCTTTCACAATACGTTTCTGAAGAGATGTCCAAGTCAGAGGCTGAACTACATCCTTGAGTGGAATAAAACCACCCACTCTCATAATTTTGTGATTGTGAATAATAACTAGCCGTTTGCAATATTCCTATTGGACGATACCTATTTCCATCCCAGTAGAAATGCATTCCTATTGGTTGATAAATCTCGCGTATTGATCATTGATTGATTGATCAAGTAAGTGAAGGAAGACAGCTTAGACATCTCTATATAATTGAACAACTTAAAATATGTGGTAATTGAAATGAAAAAAACATGTAATTGTATTAAATGGTAACATTAACGGAAAGGTGGTACTAATTCGTTTTGAATAAACAAAAAAATATCTCTGTACTATTATTCACACTAATGAGGCTCATTAATTTAAGGTAATAGTTGCATATTTAAATAAAATTATAAGCTATGTATAAAAGCCAAATTAATGGAATAAAATTACTTATTCGGCTAAAGGAACTGTAAAAAATCGCCATTCTAATATTGATACCCTTAAAGCGTTGCTAATGTCGGTAAAGAGTTAAATTTCGGGGATCCAGGACCACAATGCTCATACACTGAAAAATAGATGCTTCGTTGGATGAAGCAATACCACCCAGCTCTTTATTTTGTGACGAATTCATAAAAGCTCATTTTCTGTTCGTTATAAATGCTTACAAAATCATGACGATCAGATACTTTTAAAAACATTTTATTGTATAAAAGATTTAATTGCAGTACAGCCTGTTCTGACAATGCATATATCTATACATAATATTTTCCCAGGCACTAAAGCTGTATAAGCTGATAATTATTTAAACTATTTTAATTTTAAATGCTGTAAAAACAAAATCTACCTCAGAGAGTAAACTACAGTCATCACATTTTACACATAATTAATCTTTTCTTACGGAAAACATTATCACAAAATACTGGATAACCCAGATATAACAGTAGTTCTTTGAAGTTGAAAGGAATGAAGTTTATAGAGAATTAATCAAATTACAATAAAATTATCAAAATTTTTTAAAACTGAAATAAAATCATGTTGTTACAAATATAAACTAAATAAACTCTTTACAACAAGAAACAGTCTTTATTTAAAAATACTTCTCTTAATAAAGGCAATAATGACTAAAAATACGGTCTTCATAATGACAATTTTAAAACTTTTATTAAAATTTACCTTTATTTCAAGTAAATGCTTGTTTATATGAATTTTACAGCAGGGTAATTTATTTTGTATTCATTTTTCCACGAACACATCTGTCCCCCCCCCCCCCAGAATAAAGCTTTTGACTTTATTCTATTCAGTATTTTTCTAGCAGTAAAGTTACAGTTACAAAGTTTCCTATACTTCACAATTACGGTGACATGGACATATTTCCTTACATTTAATAATTAAACTTGAATTTAATCATTTTCTCCGAAAACTTTCGTAACGGAAATCAAATTTCGTATATATTCTTTCTTTAACATGTACATTTACATAAATATTCCATAACCACTATGAATTTTCTACAATGTTTTTGAAATAGTCGTTATTATTTTTCCACAGCCTGCTCATTTTAGTTAGATATAAGGCTCCTATACTATCAGAGCTGACCTATCAAGCAATATTGGAGCAAACAAGTTCGCAAGTTAACGTTATGTTAGTATTAGTTATGTTATATGCTTATGTTAGCTCTTTGCTCCAAAAATAAATGATAAGTCGGCCTGTCTAATTCAGGGGCTCTAGTTAGATAAAAAGAGAATTATAACTTTGGTAATAAATTATAACTGTTGCTAACCTAGTCATGGATTTCTAACACACTCATGGCGTACTGTTTGTTACCTTGTTATTGCTAATGCTTATTATAAGAAAAAAATCTATGAATTAAGAAACTAGCTAACGTACTACAATTGAGTCCTAAGTTTCTAATATTTCATTTCCCGCTCTACTTTCGCCATTCCTCACGTGTATTCTTCTTTGCCCATGTCCTTTTCTTCAATCCATCAATTCCATCACTTTTATCTCATGTTCCTCCACTTCCTGATCCTCCCCCATTTCCGTCTCCTATTCTTCCACTTTTTGATACTCTTCTGTGTGATCCTCCAGTTCCGTCTCCTCTTTCTCCACTTCACGATCTTCCTCCATTTCCATCTCCTGTTCCTCCATTACCTGATTAGCTTTCACCCCTGATCCTCTGAATAATCCAGTAAGAAATCCTCTCCTCCGTCTCCAGCTCCTCCACTCCAGTCTCCTGCTCCTCCCGTCTCCTGTGCAAACGAACCTAGAACACTTAATCCTAATTCTTCTGTTATTCCATTAACTGAGATTTAAAAAAACACTTACAGGGTGATTCAGTACAGCAGTTGAAAAATTTAAAGTGGAGGGTAGGGTACATCATAAGGATTAAAATTACACATTGACGAAAATGTCGCCCTACGTCACTAGCGACGCTTTCCTATAGACAGAGTATTCGTCAGCATTATATTGGAAACTTGAAGCAGCAGATTCCATACATTAAGGAGGAATTTCTGTTTTTTTTAAAGAATCAATAATTAAATGAGACAAGAAAAAATGACCCTTAATAAAGCTTCAATAGAAATTTTATTTGCTTATGATTCGTAGAAAATAAATATTATTCTGTTCGTAGGCAACTTCTTCAGTCTGTTATTATTGTTACTAGCTCTGTACTTCGTCTCTTTTTGAAATAAAACTAAAAAATCATATCACCATGCTAAAATATAGTGACTGTTTACACTCGCCAAAGCAGTTTTCTGTCCTCAAAAAATAAAACAAAGTAAGGGATTAAATAAAGAAATAAATTATATAATAAAATAAAATCCAAAATAAAATAAATTTTAAAATTAAACATTAAAAAAAATTATGAAAATATAACAAAACGAATAAAAATAAAGTTTTAATCGCCTTATTACGATCACTGTTCACCCATTGGTTAAATGCTTCTTCTTTCTGGATTGACTCATGTGGTGTAATCATCGTACTTGATTCGAGAAGTTCATGCTCTGGCGATCCTGAAAATTTCAACATACACTCAAAGTATTTTTCATAATCTCTTTGAACTGAAGTGAAGTTCAAGAAAAGAGATTACGAAAAATACCTTGAGCGTATGTTGAAATTTTCAGGTTCGCCAGAGCATGAACTTCTCGAATCAAGTACGATGATTACACCACACTCCGTTAAACGCCACAACATTACAAATCTTGGGTTGCAAAAACAGTCTAAATTGATGTTTGTCTTCGGATAGATTTTCCTATCCTGACTATGTACATATTTCAAGACGTCAAAAAAAACTTTTCTTTCTTTAGCATTCATATTTATATTGAAAGCACAACCAAGAGCCAGTATTACGTTAATAATAAAAAAAGATATAAAAATACTTAAAATTATTATTATGTAAATACATTGAAAATGTCTGCTTGTGAAAATAAAAACAGCAGCGGTTGTCATAGCAACGCATGCAACGACGACGCATGCGCACTGTTTACTATTACTCTTGAACACAGTAGAATAGTGCGTGAACGCCATCTAATCCAAACCAAGACCCATTTTACCAATAAATCGATATTGATTTACATAGCAAAATCATGCACAAAATTAAAAACATATGCGAACACAATCATTCAGTATAATTCTATTACTCGACACCAACTCCTGATAGTAAAAAAAGTACCATAATCAAAAATTTTCTCCGGTACTTATCCCACTCGCTCCCCTCAATGCTGAAGTCTCAGAGAAAGCGAAATTTCTACTTGAAAATGTTCTGTAAAAGCATGGTTCTCCAGGAATGCCAATCTCAAACTGTGGAATTGTATTCGTTTCGAAAGTGGTGGAAGAATTATTGAAACTCTAATGTTAAACATCGAAATACCTCAGCCTACCATTCTCAGACAAATGGTCTAACAGAAATAATTTATTTTATTCTATAACCGTCGTTGAACAGCAAACCTAATTTTTGGATTGACGACTTACTAATGTTGAACTCCGTAGCTGTGGAGCACTTTTCTAATGGAATAACCTGCATTTCCGTTCCATGGAAAGGAAAACCACGAGAACCTCTCACAGTCAGCCTGATGGTAAACTGACTCTAACTCATAATCCGTCTACCACTGAGGATATTTTAAATCAGCACTGTGGTCGGTGCGAGCTGGGTGCGGAATTTGTATCGATCACCCATCGCTGGGATTTGAACCAGGTTCACTTCATTGCAAGGCGAATTCTCTATCCCCTAAGTTTTCAAAAGGTCGGCTGATATGTTATTGGTGGTGTTGTGTTATATGTTGATATTATTATACCTTTATATTATTTTACCTTTCGTCACCTTCCCCTATTTCACAGCCAATCAAGAAACTACTTGTTTCATGCCATTTTATCTTCTCCATGGCTATGAGGCTGAAACTACTTTAAACACTGTGTTTCCTCATCAACTTGGGCTTAAAACTAATGAATCCTATCAACTTCCTTGAAAAACTGAAGAAGCTAAGTAACTTGCTCGTCTGCGTAAACTCTATACACAAGATGAGACGCAATGCAAATCACAGGCCGGTCTCTTATACATCATGAGAAGTTGCTTGGAATTTTATGCCTGCTTGAAAGGTTGGGTTGTCTGAAAAGTTATCGAAAAATATTTTGGATCTTATAGTATAAAACGAGCATTTTCTAAGGTTAAACTACGGACACCGCGAACGTGGTGAGCATGAAACTATATTAAAATCCACCATGACAAATAGAATCCTTCGATAACGAAACACCAAAAAATACCAGACTTTTAACACCAAATAAAACCAGAGTAAGATAGCATATTAATGTGCTACCACCACATCCCGTTCCAGAGGTCAAATAAAGTGAAACATTGAGGTCGCAGGTTTTTTCTAAAGAGGATGTTGTGACCTGTGTCCGAGTAGCCGAGCGGTCAAAGTCATCGCCCTGGCGAATCAGAGTTTCGGAATTCTATCCTCCCAAGTGGAATAAAATAAATATATATATGCTGTTTAAGATTTCATTAATTATTTAAATGTCCGCTAGAAGTGTCTAGAAGCTACTATTACATCATTTCCTGTTCCTTATTTAATTGTATACAAGTTCATACGTTTCAAAAGAAACGCAGTTACTCTGTTCCATGTATGTCGGGCGTGAACATTAAATCAGTGTCATTAGTCATATGGATTCTGTTTCTTTCAGCGCGATAATTCTACTTTCTGTTCTATGGAATAAATCCTAAAAAAATAAAATATTATTAATAAGAAAAATTAAAACTTCAACAATAATACACTATTATCAGTAATGCATCTAAATTACGTATTTTGAATTAATTAAAAATTCGCATCTGAAAGATAAAAGTATTTTTTTTATTAATTTAGATTTTGAAATATTGTATTCTTTTAAAATCTGAATTGCAATACAATATTTTTTTCATTATTTTTAAGCATTAACCGATTTCTATTAAATTTTGTATTTTGCCAAATAAAATTGCATTCTTTAAAATGGTGTAAATGTTTGCATAGTTTACGATTCAACATTTTTCAACCATTATTAAATAAAATAATAAAAAATAATAAATATTTATTAAAATTGCTTTTAAATGGAATTATCTTTGGTCAAACAAAGTTTATAATTCTGTGCAAAATTCCCTTAAAAAGTCCTCAAAACATAGCGAAATACCCAAAAAGTAAAATAAACGTTCTTGGGTCCAAACTTTGGAGCTTTCTCCTGACCAAACTATTGGGTCCATATTTCCGAGATTGCAACCAACCCCTATGATTTGATGGTCAAAAATCCGAATTCATCGGAAAAAAGGTATGCTTATTCAGAGAAAGCAAATTTGTGTGCCTAATTTCGTAATTTAAACTATCGTAAGCACTAATTAGCATATTTGTTTCCCCCCCCCCACCAGCCATTAAGATCATTAGATCAGAAGTTAATCATTGTGGTTCGTTTCGCTTTTGTCGCACTGTGTCTAAGTTTAGACTCTTGACCGATTGAAGACACAGCTTTGATAAGTAGAAACCCTAATATAATAGGCATCGTTTCTAAAATGTTAGTCAAAATATTTATTTTTAAAAAATTTATACTTTTGTAGTATGGTTTTTAGCATAAAGTTCAGATTAGAGTTTCGAATTTAGTTTTGAGTTTAAAAAATACTTTCGCATAGTTAATCCTTTAGTTTTATGCAAAAGCGATTAATTACTCACCGGCTGATGACTGCGCAACTGAAAAAAAATTACTACTTTAAGAAATAAAATATTATTCGCATGTATTAAAATCGCAACAATACACCTTAATCAGTGATAAAATTAAATCTTCATAACAAAGGTTTAAATTTTTTGAAAATCTGCTATTTGGAAGGCAGAAATACTGAAATTTTAGAGAGAAATTTTGAGATTTATGATTTTTAGCTAAAGAATATTGTAATCCTTCAAATTTGAATTGCGATAGATTTGTTTCATAATGTTAAGGCATTTTTGAAGCACAAAATGAAAAAAACTGAGTGAATAGAATTTTAAAATTCGCATTTGAAGTTTATGTTGATGAGAACTCCTTTATTTTAATTTATTTTATTACCTGGGTTTGGCATCTGATCCAATTCTGCGTTTTCGACTACCAATGTTCAACTCTGCAGCCTTGTAATTTGTAATCCAATCCAGAAGACAAGGGTTCTCCTGGATTAAGTATTGGGGGAAATTTGCCTTCGTGGAGGAGTTTTTGATGAAACTTACCTGCATTTGCGTTACACGGAGAAGAAAACCACGAAAACGTGCAGAATTCGTATGTACCAAATATCGCTGGGATTCGATCCCGGGTCATCTTATACGAGGGCGTACTCCATATCCTCTGAGATACACAGATTTCCCTAAAATATTTTGTTAATATTATAAAAATACTATAAATAATTATATTCATTACTATTCAAAAAGTTTGGCTCTTTGAATTGTAATGCATATATATAGTTGCATAAGTTATAAATATTTATAAAGTTTGACTTATTTCACCATATTCCCCACATAGAGACAACTTGGATTTTAAAAGTCAAACTCCTCCGAAAAGAATTTTTTTTTTCTTTTTTAGAGAAAAAATTCGTTTATCTGTTTGCGTTCATAAATTAAAACATTTTCTGAACTGAATAAACACGTATACGCTTAGGTACTTTAACGTTTGGTGGATTAAGGCTTGATCTTTGTATTCACTTTACTTCAATATTTAGTTCAACTGCATTGAACTTTAGAAAATTTGATAGCTGTATGTATGTACATTACAGTAGGTAATTATTACTTTAAAATATAATAGAGTGAAAATTTTTTCACATATTTTGAAGAATTTTTTGTTCAGTCCTTTGGTTTTTATTAGCTGCATTTTTAAGGTAAATGAAGAAACAAAAATTTTTTTTTTCATTGAAAATCTTAAAACATTTTGCAACTTACAGAATTAAATAAAAATAACACTATAAATTAATCACTTTCTGAAAAACTCATTCCTGCCGTCATATGATATATTTTTTGAATCGGTCCAACAAAAGGGAGTTTAAACGCTGTCTCTATTAGCTGGAGTTATTTTATATGAAATAAGTATTTCATCATTGAAATAAACGAAAGTAGGTGATCTCATGGACTAACTCGAGGTATAATTTTGATAAGGACATTAACTCATCTGGATGTCGTTGAAAAAATTTTGGAGTTTATAGATTAACGTAAATCGTTTTGATTAGGTCCTTACGCAATATTAATTCAATGACAGGGATTCATAATACTTATTGAATGCTAAGGAGGAATATTTCTTTTTCAATAATATACATTATTTAATGATTTTTTAATAAAGTCGAAAATTCATCATTAGTCTTATTTGATTGAACAAATGTTTAACAAGAATTATTTTCAGACTGTTATCGACTCAGCGTAATACTATTAAAATTCAATAATTGAATTACGAATAAACTCCTAAATAATTGCAATTATACTTACAATTAAGTATAAGTTTAAGGTTTTGGCCATATTATAATACGTCTAACTTCAAATATTCAAACTTTTCACTTAAATTAGAATTATTTAGAAGTTTAAATACGCACTTAAGATATACTTGCAGTATATCAACTTATCTGTTGAGATATATCTATACATAATAATAAAAGCGGCTGTGTGTGTGTGTGTCTGTAATCACAATATATCGCCCCAGAAGCCTCGACCAGGCACGAAACTCGGCACATAATTGTGTTTTGACATAATGAAGAAGTATTTTTTTTCTTTTTTAAAAATTTGGATTAGTTATTTAGTTATCAGTCATTTTGTAAGTCTATGCTTTTCGTCTGCTTTTTCGTCTTCAAAGAGCCATATTCAAAAAACTATTAAAAAAGGCATATACTTTTCCCCACTCTTATAAATGTATGCTAATGCGAACCTCACAATTGAAATATTAATTTTCGACAACTTAAACCAATGATATACGAAGGAATTAATAATTTAATTGTAAAGTTCGCATTAGTTTACATTTATTAAAGTGGAGAAAAGTTTAACTTTTGTATTAAAAATGTGGCAACATATTCGATACGTAAATAGAACGCTTCGCTTTGATATATTTGTCGCTGTTCATAATTGTTATAATAAGTTTTTCTTCTTCTTTCCACGCTCTATTTTTTTTCTTAAGCGAAGACGATAATTTTTGTAGCGATATTGTACAACTAAAAATTCTTTTCACAACACTTTAAAAATATTTACTTTATTTCCTTTATATATACAGAGAACAGTCGGCAAAGAATTCGATTAGGTTGAAAAACATTTTGCTAAAAAGGAACGAATTCCAAAAGAAAAAATAAGCAACTTAAAGAATAAAAATGCTGATGCCAGCCAATTTTTTGAAAGTTAACTTAGAAATAACAAACCAAACGATGTTAAATAACAAACCAAACGATGTTAACAAAATGACGTAGAAAGCGCAACTAGATCAAAATTAATCAAGCACAACTAGATCAAATTATAATACCTGAGTGCTTGACGTAACAGATATAGAAATAGAATTTGATACCATAAAAAATTATATAGAAATAGAAATTGATACCATAAAAAATTTATTCGTTTTCGTGTTCTTTTCATGTATTTAGCATTTTAGTTTTTTTTTTCTTAAGCGTTGTAGCTATATAATTTCAAACATCCTCAAGAGCTATAACACATCTGCAGCAGAACTGGATATGAAGACAAAATTGCAGGACAGGAACACTTTAATTGTCCACTAATCTTCAGATTTCCTGCTACGTTTTAAAAAACTTTATTTGTGAAAACCTTCAGCGTGGCGGACAGCTGGCCGCCTTAGGCGGCTAGTTCGTAATAAAACTGTTATTTTTTTCTGACGCGCATACAGAATACTCGCTGATCCATTGTTACGATTCTTCAAAAATATCATATAAATCAGTTCAAAAATGCACTATATAAATAGTAAAATATTTGAATAATTATATAACATAAGCTATCTAATTAAAACGATGGAATTAAAATCGTTAAAAACAGTTTATTTGTCGGAAAACACTGAAAAAAAATTCTAATAGTATCAGCGTTTTTGTTTTTTAACGCGTTGTTTCCCATTTTTATAATTACATGTTACTTTCAAATGTATAGGTATTATAGTTCTTTTTATGTCAAAAATTATAAACATGTATTAATATATTAATGGCACTCATTTTAATACTCCTTATGTTAACACTTAATATTGCTTAAATCGAAGTAATTTTTAAGTCATTTTTCGTTACTAAGTTCGGTACATATAATGTGCCAATTCGAATGTAGCATTAATACTTTGTTTATAATTTCTCAAAAACTTGGAATGAACGCAAGCTATATAATTATACTTCAAAGAAAATTCAAAACCTCCAACAGATAAATTTATTTTTTGAAAGCAATATGTGCCAAAACGTATGCTTTGAAAACTAAAAAATTAAAACAAATGTTTTAATTTAATTTTATATTTAATATTCTGTTGATTATCTTTTAACTATCTTAAATTTCTATTTTTTAGGAAAAGTAGAGTTCAGACACTACCGAGTCTGAAATAAAAATAAAAGAGTTTGTTCCAGATATCAGAAATGTTTCATACAATATAAAATATAATATATAAATTATAAATATATAAAAATAAAACATGCATGAAAATTTATTACACATGTCTTAAACTAGAAATTTATTCTATGCTTTCCTTAAATATTAAAGTGAATGGACATTACCAGAAAGTAAGCAAACAGCAATACCAATTAAATACCAAGTTTGAATTTTAATAGAGAACATTTGTAAATATGGATTATATTACAATCTCTTGCGAAATGGGATGAAATAAAGAAGCTACATCTATATATATATATATTTCTAAATTTTTTCTTCGAATTTTTTCTTCTTTTTATCTCGTATAGAGATAATCATTTAAAATACATCTTCACGTATTTGATACTTAACTGATAGTATAAGGAAAACATTCCTACTTCTGAAGTATAAATCTCATGACATGAACCCGCTTCATTAACGTGACCTCAGATTATGCGATTTTACATACATATGAAAGAAGCTTAAAGCTTTTAGAGGTATGAGGGACCGAGAATAAATTTACAAACCATAACTAATGTTTTTGAACAGTAACAGTTGTACGTGACAGTTATATTAGTTATTATATGCAATAATTACACAAAATTTCGAAAGATACGCTGAAATATTTATAGAAATCTGGCTTTTATAAAAAATAAAAATAAATTTTTTTCTCCTTTTTTTTGCTATAACTTTAAAAATGCTCAATAAAATTAGACATCATTTTTATAGCAATTTAAATTTAACTGTAAAATTTTTCCTTAAAATTTGAGAAAAATTTATTTAAGATATGAGATAAGATATGATTAAAGTAGTTAAGTAATACTGCGCATGCACGAGAAAAAAAATTCTTAATTTCGTAGCGAATTTATATTTGGAAACTAATGATAAATGTTTGAATTGAATGTCTTAAGCAATTGAAAAGCTTCAAGCAACTTTTAAAGTATAAGGGGTTATTTACAAAGAATAAGGGGTCTCCTCAAAATAATAAGGGGTTTCCTACAAATATTATTTTGTAATATACGCCAAAATGCAGTTGCAAAAAATAATAACTTACACTAAACCAATAAAAGTCCATACACCGAAATGTAATTTCATGAGAAAAGAAAACAGGCGAAAAAAAAGAAACTTTTGTGGGACATGCTTCCCATCGACGTCGGTGTCCTTTTTAATGAATCTTGTTTAATGGCACAAAATGAAATATACGGAAAAGTCAGTATCATTTTGAGCAATATTTTATAAAGTGGAAAATATAAAAAATATAAAATTTATAAAGTTGCTTTTTAACTATTTAAGACATTTAATTCGGACATTTTTTATTAGTTGTCAAATACAATTCAGTGCGAATTTAAGAAAAAAAATTAAAATTTTCTCGAGCATGAACAACACCAAAGAATTAATTTAATTACTCCTATCGTGTGCAGTTTTAAACAAATTTCTATCAAAGCTTAAAGCAAAAATTTTTATAATTATTTTTGAATTGTTCTTAAAATTTCATTTAACTTCATTGAATATTTTTGGGCTATAGCAAAAAACGTAAGACAAAAGATTAGTTTTTTTATAAAAATATCCTTACTTCCACAATTACTAAAGCTAAACTTAGTGTAATTATTGTAACCAAAATAACAGTCACAAGTTACAAACTTATTGCTAATTTTTTTGGTACAGGGTGTCAGAAAATATTATTTTCCTTTTAAAATTTATAGTCGAACCCTCTATCTGTAAAAGTTTTAAACTTCATTTTACTGCAGGATGGAAACAATTCTAAAGTTATAGAATAATTCTCTTAGTATTTTTGGAATATGAAAAAATGTTCCAGTATAGAAGAGTTTCCATTTTTTTGTCAACCCTTTCTCTCTCTCTCTTTATATATATATATATATATATATGTGTGTGTGTGTGTGTGTGTGTGTGTGTGTGTGTGTGTGTGTGTGTGTGTGTGTGTGTGTGTGTGTGTGTGTGTGTGTGTGTGTGTGTGTGTGTGTGTGTGTGTGTGTGTGTGTGTGTGTGTGTGTAATACAAAAATTAAATACTTTTGTATTAATAAGAGAATTAAAACTCTTTCGTTTTCATAAAATGTCTTTGTTAAAGAATAAGCGTAGAGAGATTCTATTTCGGGATATCAAGGCTGAAAGCATACCATTGAAATATAAATAGATTTATATTTCAAAGGAAGAGTTATTTTTAGAATCGTTCCCTCTTTCACTTCCATATAAGGAAGCAGTAAATGATTTTCCTTAATGCGTAGGGTTACAAGGAATGTACGAAGTGTGCCTTTTTACCTCAAATCTGTGTTGGTATAAAACGTAAGAACGCTAGTTTTGTGTGTCCTTTTCATCATGATGTGATCCAAATAAGCTGTTCCGGAATCGTCCGGAGTCTTGTCCACTCCCCCTCCTTTGCAGGAGTGGGGACGTGAACTGTTAGCAATACCAGCCTACATTTAAATAAACCTGTTTAGAACGTATGATGGCTTAAGACTGCAATTATTTCAAGCTAAATACAACACTGATAACAGGGTTGGAGCCCTGTTATTACACACACACACACACATATATATATATATATATATATATATATATATATATATATATATATATATATATATATATATATATATACAGTGCACTCCCGATTATCCGGGTTAGACACCGGGACAGGTCGCACGGATAATCCGGAAACTCCTTTTATTAAAGAAAAATTCAATATAAGTACTAAAAATATAAAAATTACTGACATTTGCATGCATAACATCAAACTAGGAATTTTCCTTATTGAACAATGTGAAATGCGTCTTCGCCATATATCGATACACATATTTTACGAGCCGCAGTAATGTCACCGTAATCGAATCCTCCCATATAATCTAATAAAGTTTCCACAGAGCAGCAGAATGAGAAATTGTATTTCATTCATTTACTACATCTTCGGCATCAGTTACTATCATCACTATTTGATTTAACAACATAACGATGTCTTCATCAGTCAAATACTGGAAGCCAGGCTCACATGCATCACTTTGAAACCAATCATCTAAATTTTTTTCATCAAGAATTTCGAAACCTTAGATTTCTTTTGCTTGTTCGAGAATGCTGTTATCATATTTTTCTTGAACATCTGAAGAGGATTGTTCATCAAGCGGTATGATCTTTCTCCAAGATCGTGATAACGTAGACGATTTTACCTTTGACCATGCTGCTGATATTCCATATACTGCAATCCAATAACGAATATTGCTTCCAAAAATTTGGTAGTGTTATAACTTCATGAATCAAATTTTTTTCATCTTGAAAATGTTTCTCCTTATATTTTTTGTGTGACTCCGGAATGAGCACGGATAATCGAGAGTGTACTGTATATATATATATATATATATATATATATATATATATATATATATATATATATATATATATATATATATATATATATACACCCTATTGGAAAAAAATCGGAAAACCAGTATCAAAAACCAGTAAAAATGATATCAGAACCAGTATGACCATACTGGAAATTTAAAACCTGGTAAAATACCATACTGGAAATTTTAAAACCAGTATAGCACCCTACTGGAAATTCTAAAACCTGTATAGCACCATACTGGAAATTTTAAAACCAGTATGGATCATACTGGAAATTTTGATACCAGTTTTTAAACATACTAAGAATTTTAAAGTAGTCTTAAAATACAGCTTCATTTTTAGTAAGTACATATTTTTCCAGAAATCTAACAGTTTTGACATTTTCGTGACATTTCATTTTATTTATTGATTTTTATTATATACTTATTTCAAATAATTAATTTCTTGGATTTTTATAAGAATTCTTAACGTATATAACAAGGGCGGTGAAAGCGTACATTTTCTATGTACATTAAAAAAATACATATTAAAAATATAGAAATCATTTTATAATTTTGAAGAAAAGGAAGTTTTTGAGTAAGAGTTTTACACATTTTAATTACTTTAAAATCTGCTTAAAGTCATTTAAATGAAAGTAATTTTCTAATAAAAGTAATTTAATAATATATTGTGTTTTTATTCGTTTATTATTTATTTCCTTATTTATTTTTTGATTTGCAAAGTTTATTTTAATTGAAGTCATGATGACAACAGAATATTATTAATTGTATCACTTTAAATTTCATTATAAATTGTTTTTATTTATTTATTATATTTGAATTTATTCTAAACTAGAACAATGTTACTCCCTACCGAAACTAATCTATCAATTCGCGAAATAAATTGATTTGTTTAGGTTTCAAGCAACTTCGTAGCAAAAGAAATATGTTAATTTATATAAAAATTGATATTAAATTTGAGATTTTATGTCAATTTTTATATAAATTAAAAATTGATATAAAATCTCAAATTTTTACCTTCAAACATAAACCTCTCCTTCATAAATTTATAAATTTCAGTCCGTTTTTGAAATTTGTAATTGATAAATTTAAATCATAAAACAAAATAAAATTTTTTTGAATGAAATAAATAAATTTGTTTTGCAACTATATAATTAATTCAATTCAATTGAATCTATAAAAGCGAAAAAGAGCGATTAATTCAGAAACGAATGGGAACCACGCCAAAGACGAGAATCGTCTTTTCGTCGTTCGTTAAATCTATATCAAGCTACCGCGAATCGATAAATTAGTTCGTTAAATCTATGTCACACTAGCTGAGCTATATAGCTCAGTTTTTCTAGTTCTTTCCGTTCCTCTATCTGAACTTCACAGTTGTTTACATTTGGACATCAATAGAAACATCGAGCTTTGCGGAAACAATTGGCATTATATTTTAGTAAGTATATTTTTCTCTTTATTTCTTGCTTTTATTTGCATCTTTGTTAGTTACAGAAGTGTTAAAACGTTGCTGCTTGAGTAGTATTTATATTTTATGTAATCAAGACATATATATTATTCTTGAATTATTACTGCATGTGCATGCATATAGGATTAAGAAAGTATTTTTAATGTTTTTTTCCTGGGTTTCTTAATAAAACTTTAATTGAAACGTTTTTTCCACATGTTTTTACATAAATTCTCATTAAAATCACCGCTATTAACAAATTAATTATTTGTTTAGTTGTATATAATATTTGTAAACTTCGAATTATATATTAATTGTTAATCTCAAATTCTTTTGTTATTTTTAATGCTTAATTTTAATTGTATTTTATTAACTGTTGGTAGCCTGAAGTTTCAGTAAAACTAAAATAACATTTTAAGATCAAAGCAGTTGATACATAAAAGTTTGATCTTACTACCTTGATACTTAAAAGTTTGATATTACTACCTAGTTAATAGCGTACATATATTTTGTAAGTGTATAATTTCTAAATCAATTTTTTTTCAGAAATGATTTGGAAAACAGTATATTTTATTTTTATTTCAATAGAGGTATGTATTTCTAGTTCTTGGCATATTCAACATGCAAACTATTATAGAACTATTTTTTTTTTAAATTCGATAGTTATTTTATTCTTTATAAATCTACATTTAGAGATATTTCAGTGTCAGGATCCATTGCACCAGCTACAACTGTCAAGATGCCCAAAAGATTTTAAGCTTACACATTTTATTTATTATTTAAAAAAGAAAGACTAAGTACAGATTTGCGCCTGGGATGGCTGCAAGTTATACTCTTTAAATTGGTCCGGTTCTTTAATGTTTTTGTTTTAATTTCTCCTGGAGGGGGGCCGACCCAGAATGCTTTTAAGATGTTTGCAAAATTCCCCAAATTCTGAAAGTTTTAGTTATCAATAAACCATTTTGCAAATATCATCGTTGTTGGCAGTCCTGAATTCATTATATTCTTATCTTCGTACATAAAAGTGATACGGTGTATATAAGGATATTCAGTTTGTTAATAAATTGAATTAGTGAACCCTTTTTGTAAGTTTTCATATTTTAGTTACAAATTAATTATAAAATAAAACTGAATGCTTCTTAGATTTTACTGAATGTAAAAAGTATATGCAAATTTAAATATTTCAATAGTTTTACTTCTGAGTTCAGCTACTTAATATTTCAAATTTCTAAACTTCACGTTCAAATTTTATTTGTTTAAAACCTTTAATATGCTTTGTCATGATAATGAATTTAAATGTTAACCTTTTGATGAAGTTATGAGCTGAACTGTTTAAAAACTATACTGAAACTAAAATGGTCAAAAGTTACTTCAGATCATTCATACTTAAATTTTTGCATGTGTTGGTAATGTGCTTTCATGGTGGGCATTTGTGAATTATTTTGTGTTGTCAACAAGAGGGGGGTAGTATGAGCGATACCTATGTTAGACATCAACTTCCCTTTATTAAAAATCTCTTTCAAATTACAAAAATAATAAAATTTGGGTGGACCATTATTTTTTCTTACTATTGTCGTGTTGATCTAAGTTTCAATTAGCCAGTTGAAATATTGAGTATATTTATAATTGATTGGTATACTAGTTGAAAAATAAGTAGTATTTGCAATTGCATTTCTTATACTTAACAGTTATTCTGAAAATTGTTTTGCTGTATAAATTAGTCTATATAATTCGGATAATTGTTTATTCTTAATTATAAATAATTTATTTTAATCTTTTATTTATTTTCAGTCTGTGTATTTCAATAGCTAATCTGTAAATTAGCATCATACATTGTTTGAAATTTCAGATCATATTTAACTGTAATACCATTTTTTTTTAATTTTCTGCAACCTTATATACTATCAAAATAATTCTCATCCTGTAAATTAATGATTTTTCATTATAATGTATTTTAATTTTTATTATACTTATTTTGAACCAAAGTATGATTTAATTTAATCTTAATAGTATCTAATTTCTGTGGTATTATGTTTCAAGATCTTAATACGAGGGTTGCTATTTATATTTCTGGCCTAATAATGAAAAAACAAATATGTAGGATCGAAATTGGTTTTATTTTTTTTCAAAATATTCTCCATGATGATCAATACACTTTTGCATGCGTTTGAACCAATTTTCAAAGCACTTTTTCCAGTCCGATTGAGGTAACTCCAAAACATGCGTTTTGAATGCATCAACCGCTTCTTCGGGGGTCGAAAATCGTTGTCCACGTAATTTATTTTTGATGTGTGAGAATAATAAGAAGTCATTGGGTACCAAATCAGGGCTGTACGGCGGATGACCCATCAGTTCGATCTTTCTCTCCGTCAGAAATGCCTTTGTTTGAGTCGATGTGTGAGAGCTCGCATTGTCATGATGAAGAATGATTCGCCTGTTCTTCTGCTTTTTTCGAATTTCTCCGATGACTTCTGGCAAACAAATGGCCGTGTACCATTCAGAATTGACCGTCCTGCGTTGCTCTAACGCCACTGTTGCCACATGACCGTTAATGCCGAAGAAACAGGCAATCATTTGTTTCAATGTGCTTCTTCCTCGAACAACTTTTATTGGTTTTGCCTCGTCTTGGAAGACCCACCCTGCAAAAAATGACCAATAGAAATCAATAAAAAAAATTTATTGATCTGTACGGGGAAATGGAACACTGATATCAATAGAGTAGATCAGTACAATGGACTGGTCATGCTATATTGATATCAGTAGAGTAGGTCAATACAATGTATTGGTCTATATCAGTAGAATGGACTGATATCAGTAGAGTGTACTGGTCTGTACGGGGAAATGGAACATTGATATCAGTAGAGTGTACTGGTCTGTACGGGGAAATGGAACATTGATATCAGTAGAGTGTACTGATCTGTATGGGGAAATGGAACATTGATATCAGTAGAGTGTACTGGTCTGTACGGGGAAATGGAACATTGATATCAGTAGAGTGTACTGATCTGTACGGGGAAATGGAACATTGATATCAGTAGAACGGACTGGTCTCTACAGGGAAATGGAACACTGATATCAGTAGAATGGACTGATCTCTACGGGGAAATGGAACACTGATATCAGTAGAATTGACTGGTCTCTACGGGGAAATGGAACATTGATATCAGTAGAATGAACTGGTCTGAACGGGGAAATGGAACATTGATATCAGTCGAATTTACTGGTCTGTACAAGGAAATGAGACATCATGGTCCCATCAGAAAAATAGACTGGTCTAAGTTAGGGAAAACAATATTAATGAAAGCATATTAGATAGGTTTAAACAGGAAAATGCAACATTGTTTATCTTTTTTAATATGCAAGATTTAGCTGAATTGGTCAAATGCTCTGTATGCACCATAGTAAATTTTCTACTAGCTGCAGCCAGTGGAAAATTTAATATAAATTAATAAAATATAACAGGACAGTATAAAAAAATACTTATTTAAAGCATCTAAAAATGTTTTGAATATTGAAACACTGCTTAAGTGGAAGGATAAAAGAATTATATTCTAAAAAAAACATACTTCTTTATACCTACACTATGCTAGTTTTAAAGTTAACTTTAATTTCCTTTTCATATTTCCAATTTAATTTTAAATATAATTTATTACTAAATTATATTTTATTGTTTAATGTAACTATAAAAATAAACTTAAAATGTGAGTTCAAGAGGGTACCTTATTGGAAAAAATTCCTGGTGCCGGCGTATGAAACACCGGTTCTGGTATGATACTGGATCGGGAATTATACCAGACCCAGCATTTCATCAGCCAGTATCGTACCGAAGCTGGTGTTTCACAAGTTAGCAGAGTACTGGCTCCGGTATAATACCTAAATTGTAGTTTCATTATCTAGTATCATGCTAGAGCCAGCATATACTGGTACTAGTGTACTGTGCTCAGCATACTGGAATAGTGTTTTAAAAACCGATTTATTCTTAAAACAAGCGTATCAAACTGTGTGTTACTACAGTTTGATACAGGATTGTTAGTGAACAGCTCTGAACGGGGGAAAATAAAACATTGATACACAATTGGGTAAATAAGTTAAGTCACCTGATTTATACCGAGAAATAAAATACTGACATCAATTAACACTTTATCAAAAGCTATAGTTTGCATTATGTTTATAAAAACAAATTAACTTTTTTTTAAGCTTCTTTATAGTTAATTAAATTTTTTTAAACAATAAATTAAAATGTTAGAAAATTATTGTCAATAATTTTTGAATCTACAATACTACACAAAAAAATGTTTTGGAGATGGATGGATGGATTAGAAATGTTACTTTATAGATAGCCAAAAACCTGACAAAAATAAACAAGTCAATTTATTGTCATTAAAGTCAGTAATTAAAAAGAGCAGGTAAACAAAGAAAACACAACAACAGCAGCAAAATTATAATGGAAAATCATACTTAATACAATGGGAAATTAAACAGTAAGAATAACCTAATCCAAATTTGCAAAAAATTATAGTTTAAAATGAAATAAAATTAGCATTATTAAGAGAAAATAATAAAACGTCATAGTAAAAGGTAATAATATACAGATAAATTTGCTATACAGAGTGAAGAGTATATTAAGACTCGTGTAATGTAGGTATTTATAAAAAAAAGTTCACATGTTTCGCACAGAACTTTTAAATTAAAACATATTTCAAATTTCGAAAGAACCGAATCACACACTCTTTTTCAATTTTCACTACTTAACACAGTCAAAATAATTCAGAGCAATAGTGACAGTTATTTAAAAATAGTATCCGGTAGAAGAAATGCTCTAGTTAAAAAACTTGGCAAAGCATTGCAGAGGAGGCCTAACCAAATCTTTTTCGCAGCATCCACGTCTGGCTCATTCATTATATTTTAGTCTATCACTCTTACAATGGTGGAGAAGATACCATCAAATGGTGGAGAGTAAAAACGAGTGGAGGAAATTAGCAGCAGTATTTGTGAAGTGATCAGCTTTATCATATCCAGAAATGTCGCAATGGCTCAAGGAATAGAAAGTTTGCACTGACCACAGTGCTGACGTAAAATATCCTTAATGGTAGACGGATCATGACGCCAGACTAACCGTGACATGTTTGCCTGGTTTTCCCGAAATACAAGTCTTGTCATGCATTCCATTCAGCTAGAAAATTTTAAACAGAACTTATCAATGTAAAAGTATTTTATTTGAATAAGTTGTTAAAAGTTTTCATCACAATGTACACAAATACATTCATGAAGATTTTATTACATTAAGAATAGGTTTAGCCAAAATAATTTTTAAATTTAATATTATTGATAATTTAATATTATTGAACTAATTTAACATGTTGAATGACATAGGGGTCACCAGTGACTGGCACTGAGTTTGTTTGTAGCGCCCCAAAGGTCACCAATGAACGGCGAAGCCTAGATTATTAGAAACGCATAATTAGAATAAATTTTTAATGCTCCTAATTATTTTATATTATTATCATTACTAAGAAGAAGGTTAGAAGAAATTAGGTTGGAAGAAATTAATGCAATACATACTGAAAAAATCATTTTGGCCAGACGGGCAAGCCGTGTAAAATTAGCGTGGCATTCAACATGTTAAAGAAAAGAAAAAAAAGTTAAATCCAGCTAAGATTAAATTCATAAGAAAGTGTAAGGATTGTTTTTAACCCATAACAAAAATGGAGTAAACAAAGAAAATTTAAATGCAAATGGAAAAGTAATTATTTATAAAAATAACTACTTATAAAAATAATTATTGTTTATAAAAATATTTAATAATTGAAAATTTTTTTTGCATTTGCTTGAACACAGTCAAGACAGAGAAGCAAAAAAATATTTAATTATATCATTTAGTTATACTAATAACATAAATTTAATGTAATTAATTAACTATACTAATAATATAAATTTAGATTACCCAAACATTAAATTGCCTTTCAGAGAGCAAAAAAAAAAAAAAAATTTCACTGTATATAAAGTTTTTACACATATCAAAAATCAATATATATTTTTTGTAAATATTGTTATCAAGCTTCGCTTCATATTTTTTGGCTACAGTTCAGGAAAAGCATTAAAAATAACAAAAGAATTTGTGATTAACACTTAAAATATAATGCAAAGTTTAAAAATATTATGCACAACTAAGTAAATAATTAATTTGTTACTAACGATGATATTAATGGGAATTTATGTAAATAACATGTGAACAAAGTGTTTCTATTAAAGTCTCATAAAGAAACCCAGAAAAAAAAACATAAAAAATACTTTCTTCTCATGCAATGGATGGAATCTGTATATGATATACGAGTATATCGTAACCCTACCTATGCATGCACATGCAGTAATAATTCAAGAATAATATACATGTATAGATAGCTTAAAATATCAATAAAACTCAAGCATACGTTTTAATATTTCTGTAACTAACAAAGATGTAAATAAAAGTAAGAAATAAAGAAAAAATTACACTTACTAAAATATTTCTCCCCATAATATGCTTTATTCTTTCCATGACGCTCTGTTGTAAACATTGAACGTAAGTCGAAGTAATGTGATTGGCTGTAACTTCAGACTGAGAAACGGAATGAACTGGGGAAAAAGTTGAAAAGGAACTTTCTCAAAATTGGGAGTGTAGGCAGCTTGATATGATTTAACGAACGATTAAAACAGATTTAACGAACGATCAAAAGTTGATTCTCGTATTTTGCATGCTCCCCTTTCGTTTCTGAATTAATAACTCCTTTTTGCTTTTATAGATTCAATTGGATTGAATTAACTATGTTTCTACAAAACAAATTTACTTATTTCGTTCAAAAAAGTTTCTTTTGTTTTATAATCTAAATTTATTTAAAACAAATTTCAAAAAGGGACTGAAATTTATAAATTTATGATGGCGAGTTTAATGTTTGAAGGTAAAAAGTTTGAGATTTTACATGAATTTTTAATTTATGTAAATGTATTTCTTTTGCTATGAAGTTGTTTGAAACCTAAAATAATTAATTTATTTTGCGAATAGTTCTAGTTTAGTATAAATTCAATAATAATAATAAATCAATAAAAATTAATAACATCTTATAATAAAATTTAAAGTGATACAATTAATAATATTTTTTTTTTGCCATCATGACTTTGATTAAAATAAATTTTGTAAATTACAAAATAAATAAGTAAATAAATGATAAACTAATAAAAACAAGTTTTATTATAAAATTACTTTTATTATAAAATTACTTTCATTTGAATGACTTTAAGCAGATTTTAAAGTTATTAAAATGTGTAAAAGTTTTACTCAAAAACTTCCTTTCTTCCAAAATTATAAAATGATTTTAATAATTTTAAATAAGTATTCTTTAATTAGTGCACATAGAAAGTGTACGTTTTCACTACCCTTAATATATATGTTAAGAATCCTTATAAAAATCTAAGAAATTAACTATCGGAAATCAGTATATAATCAAGTAAAAAAAATTATAAAATAATGAAGAATTATTAACTAAGTAATCTAATTTTAAAAGGTCGTAACCTGTTAGATTTCTGGAAAAATATGTATTGTAAGCAAACGTATGTAAAGTAATTCTATAGGCACCTGTTGATGTATTAATGAAAACAAATATAGACTAATAAAATACCTATTGATCAATAATTGCTAAGTTTTACTGGTGTCAATAAAAATCTGTAGATATCAGTTCATGCATTGATTAAACAAGAACACCTAACTGATCAACATCTATTGATACAAGTACCCTACTGATGTCAGTAGTCATCAGTTGAAGTGTGAAATACAGACAAGTATATACCAATAGAGTACCTACTGATCAATATCCATTGATACCAATACACTGCTGATATCAGTTGAAATGTCAATGGGAACAAGTACAGACCAATAGAATTCTATTGATCAATATCTATTGATACCAGTACACTACTGATATCAGTTGAAATGTCAATAGGAACAAGTACAGACCAATAGAATACCCTATTGTTCAACATCTATTGATGCCAATACACTACTGATATCAGTTGACATCAGTTGAAATATCAATAGAAACAAGTACAGACCAATAGAATTCTATTGATATCAATAAATGTTTTTATTGATTTCTATTGATCATTTTTTGTAGGGAATACAGTTGATTGCTGTTTTGTTTCCCTCATATGCATAGATCCATGATTCGTCACCTGTGTAGATGTTATATACTGCCTTTGATGTACCTTGAACGTATTTTTCCAACATTTCCTTGCACCAATCGACACGAGCCTTTTTTGAGCGTGTGTCAGATTATGCGGAATCCAACGCGAAAAAATTTTTTTTACGCTCAAATGTCCATGCAATATTTTATTGATGCTAATCATACTAATGTCCAAAGACGCCTCTATCTCACGGTATGTCACATGACGATCTTGCTTTATCAGTTCACGCACAGCATCGATCTTTTCTGGCACAACAACGGATTTTGGACGACCTGCTCGGGATTCGTCCTGGATCGAACATCGACCACGATTAAATTCGTTATACCAATTTTTTACAGTGCTGTAGGATGGCGCTTTATCGCTGAATAAAGAATTAAGTTCATCGAAGCACTCTTGTCTTGACAATCCACGTCGAAAGTTATGAAAAATAATGGCTCGAAAATGTTTTCGATTCAATTCCATTTTTTGAAAGAGAAGAACTTTTCAATTTACTGTCAACAACACAAATGGAGCTATAATGGTAAATCGTCTGCTGAATTTATGTTTAAAAATATCAAACTTTCGATTAAAATCGTCTGCGGTCGCCTAGCAACACTTACTGTTGCCAAGGCCAGATATATAAATAGCAACCCTCGTAATAAGATTAAATATTAAGTCTAATTTCTTGTATGTATTGTGTGTGTTACTCTAGACAATGGATTTTTTTTAAATGTATGATGGAACAGTTCCCTGAATATTCGTAATCTTATTATTATGCAAACATATTTTATTTTAATTTTGCAAGAATCGCATACAATAAGAATTACATGAAATCTGTTTTTTGGGCATTCAGGGTCTTTGTCTAAGTTATTTAAATTTGTAACAGCTAGTTTTAAAATGCATAAGAGTTCATTAAAAATTGGAGTAAATGTAGTACCCTATTGATATAAATAGTATTATTATTGAAAAGAAATAATAAGCATAATGCTTTACCAATGCTAATGAAGTCATATGAGCTGAAAAATCTACTCTCTTAAAATGAAAGAGTTATTTCCCCTACTCAAAAAAGAGTTAAAATTTTTTAACTCAACTTGAGTGAAACACATTCTTATTTGAGAGAAATTCTTGCTTTGCGTTTACTCAAACTTGAGTGGTATTTATTAAGCAATATTTGAGTGTTTTTAGCTCAAACTTGAGTGATTTATTTATTATTTAATTGTGAGCGAAATATAAGCTGGAATTTCTATCGTTTTATTTTAAAAGCAAACGATAATAAATCTAAATAAAAATTTTATGTTCTGTGATCTAAATAGATTGTGTCTTCGTTTTTATTTTACGTTTAATTTTTTTTCTGGAGAATATGTCATTTAATATTTTGAATTAAGAAGAATTAAAACAACTTTTAGTTCACAGCGGTATTTCTGAAGAAGACGCTGTTTAATTTTTAGTAAGTAGATATACCTTGTTGCTTTTATTTTGAAAATACTTTTATTTTGAATGTGTTATATACACATTCCATTTAAATTAGCTGTTTTTCAGCATTTTTTTTTATTTTTATAAAATACTATTCATTTAAATTATTTGTCAAAAAAATTTATTAAAATTGAAAGTGTTAAATGTGGATGATTATGGAATATTAAAAAAATCTGATTCCATGCTAGAATCTTTATCAAAGCATGTGGAAATATATCTCATAAGAGTCCTAAAAATTTTTCAGATTTCCTATTAAAGTTTTAACATTTTATTTTAATATAATAAATTCATATCCATGTTTTAATTTTGGTACGAAACATTTCTGGATAATTAATTTCATATCATTCTATACTTTTTTTATAAAAGATATTTACGAAATTATTCTTCATACAGACTATAATTGCTGTTATTTAAATAGCTTTCTATTAAAAAAGTTAACTGTCTTTAATTTATGAAAGTTCACATTTGCAACATCCATTCATTCAAATCAGAATCTTCAGATGTTCTATGGATTTTATTATAAATATATAATTCAAAGAAAAAGTGGAAAATTTTATATTTAAAAAAATTGAGCTGTATTTTGAATTTTTCTGTTTTTATCCTGTTTTTAGCTTTTATTTAATTGGAATTCAGAATTAATACTATCTTCGTATTTCACGAAGTATTTATCACATTATACAAACTATTTTTCCTTTGTTGCTAGCATAAAAGTTCTTACCACTTTTCTTCAAGTTCAATTTTTGAGCAAAATTGAAAATGCAGAATTAATACTTAATTAAAAGTACAATGCTAATTAAAGTTTTTGAACATGCAAATAAATTAGAATTTTACAATAGTTACAGATTAATAGTAAAAAAATAGGAGCAGAATTAAAAATAATATTTATTATGGAGATATTGTTTAATTTGAATTTATATACCTATATCCCAGCTGAAAATGAAGTGTAGTTTTTCTACAGAATTGAAGTAATGTCGTAGTTTTTCTAGAGTTAACTGCAAGTTTTCTGTAGTTCAATCTTAACTGCAAAAACACTGCAGTTATTTTGCAGCTAATGCGAAGTAATTCCTCAGTAATTTATTTCGAAAAAACTTTTAGCTATTGTCTACAAAATTACTGTAGTTTAAGTGAGGTCACTTTAAAATCATAAAGTTAGAAAAAACTGAAACTTTAAATCCGTGGTCATTCTGCAGTAAATTTGAAGAAATTATGCAGTCATTGTTTCAGAAGAATACTTTCTAATCAATTTGCAGAAAAACTGCAGTTACTTTGCATTGTTGTAAAATTGAAAGAGTTTGATGTCTTCCATCAAATCTTATTGGGTAATTTATTTAAATGCTTTTTCTATCCAACAGTCCTAGCATAAGTTCTATCCTCCCAGATGGAAGAAAATGAAAATATGTATACATATGCTGTTTAAGATTTTATTTAATATTTGAACGTTTTCTAGAACTTTCTAGAAGCTTCTATAACATCATTTCCTGATCCTTATTTAATTGTATGTAAGTTCATGTGTTTAAAAAGAAACGCAGTTACTCTGTTTGATATATGTCGGGCGTGTTCAATAAATCAGGGTTGTTAGTCATCTGGATTCTGATTCCCTCAACGTCGGATTATTACTCTCTTTTTCCGTGGAAATCTAGTTCCTAAAAAATTCAAATATTATTAATAAGAAAAGTTAAAACTACAACAATAATACGCTATAATACGCTATTAATACGCATGAAAGGTAATATATATAAATATATATATATATATATATATATATATATATATATATATATATATATATATATATATATATATATATATATATATATATATATATATATATTATATATATATATATATATATACTAGCTGTACCCTGCGTGCGTTGCAACGCTTTCAGTTTGAATTTAAATTTTGTATTTAAGTGTGTAAATGAGATTTGTGGATTTGTGATTATGATTTGAATAGAGAATTTTATTTAATGGTGAAAAAACCAGTGATAGCCTCAACAGTTAATTCTCCAGGATATCGTTAGTGCATTTTCAAACAGACATGTATGGTGATGCACACCGACCATGAAACATATTTTGGATGATGATCTGAAATAATTCTGGATCAATGGCGTCATGAATATTTCTGCTGATATGAGCTGACCAATTTGTCCTGGTGTGAGTTTTTCAATAAGCCAAATCATGTGGCAATTCTCTGTTTCTGCCGTTCAATAAAATACATCAAACACCGTGTCTCTCTAAAAACATGACTTTTCGCAATAAAACCAAGTTTAGAGCTTAATATTTGTTTTAACTCACGTGTGATAATGTATCATGAAGATCCGATGATGTTTGCCTAAGTTACTAAAGTTCTTTAATTTTAGCTCAAGCAGGATTGCATGTGAATGTAATAAATAACTCTAGCTGTCCATATGCGCACCGATACTTGTAGCAGCACCGAATGAAGTCATTTGGAAACACGAATGTACTGACCTATATTCGCCAAGAAAAGTTTCTATTGATTTGCTTGACCCGATAACAACGTTGATAATGGCTCGGCTGGCGACGTTAAATCTGGTAGTTACACTTTGCCTCCAGAACAGCAAATTCCAGCTGTTTCGTTCTTAAATTTGAGAGCACTACAAAACATACATAATTGATCCATTTTTCCGATGATGACGCTTGGGTGAAAGACTATAGTTGGTTGTCGGATCATAGTGAAATGCACTGAGATTCAAATCAGAGTATTGGCAGCGTCTGAATAGCGAAGTGCGTTCTTGATTGATTTTTATTCTTGCATCCCGTTGCTCTGATGTTTCTGACGAACGGGCTTGATAAGTGCGTAGTTGATTTGTTAACAGTCTTCTTTCCTGTTTCTCAGACGTTTCTAAGGAACGGGCTAAAGCATTGTGTTCTCGATTAGTTTCAAGTCTTTCTTCCCGTTGCTCCGATTTTTCTGAAACACGGTTAGTTCTCTTCTTGCGTGCTTGAGATGTTGATCGACTAAGAGCGATTCGTTTAGGCGGCATATTTTTGCAAATATTCTCTTTCAAACAAAAAGAAATGTAGAAGTTGACAGTGGTCGCAAATTTGCTAATTCGAAAATTCACGTATTTATTTTAAATAATAAAAAAGCAATAAAAATGAAATAAATTAAATAAGAAATATAATAATGATAAAATTTAAAACAAAAATCTATTTTTGGTAAAAATATACTTGTGGGTGCCCCTTGACGAAATTGGTAACTTATGTTTATCACCATTCCTGTTTGCGCGGAACACCGCGGTAACAGGAATGGCTGCCGAAACATAAGGATATTTTAATAATACATTGGAAAATTTCAGCAAGACATCGGCCAAAACTTTATAAAATTGCAATGAACCCAATGTAAGCAAAATTAATAAACCCAATAAAATGCATTTTGAATCGAAATAAAAATTAATGGAGTAAGCACAGAAAGAAAAGGAAAAAAAAAACATCTCACTTATTCATTAAGCTTGAATTTCCTCAGTTTTAGGTGCACAGAATTCTCTAATAGCAGTTAGATACTGTCTAAATTTATCATGAATAGAATCTGTGTTCCTCCATCGCCACATAAATTTGGCGAAATACGAATTGAAAATGGCGTCTGTGGTATCGGAATGGCGGTGAAATTTTTTCTAAAGTCCTTTTTTTATGACTGCCCACATACCTTCGATCCTATTGATCAGAAGCAAAAGTAACCTAACCAGCCGGTATCGAACATAGAACTAACGGACTTCTGAAATTACATATACCGTTGAACATTTAAAAATAACGCTGAAATTTAAACGAATCAGAATCACGATTGGGATTCAACATCGGCCAGCTTGGAGATCAACCGCTATCACAACTTGGTGAGAGTCAAGGGGCACCCTCAAATATAGTCTACTCCTATTTTTTAAATGAAATAATTAAAATGAATGAGAATTCGCAAACTTTGTAATAATAAACAATCTAATAGTTTTCAAATGACAACTGTCAGCAATGAAAAATTGCATACTGAATTGAGCTAAAATTGCATACTAAATATAAATAATTATTAAAAGCGTGCAAGATGAATAAAATTTGCTTTTGCCTTGATTTTTATTAAACAGTTTTCACAATACTAAATCCGTGATACGACCAATAATTACGAAACTTATTCTCGTTGATTTTACGTGCTTGTGCTCACCTGAAATAAAGAACCGAATTATGATTAAATATTAAAGTATATGTAATTTACTTTTCTAAAAGTATATAGTGCTATAAGATAGAAAATATCACTGTAGTTATCTTCAAGATATTTGAAAACTGATTCGTGTACAGCAAAATTTAAAACAATGGCTAACTTTTAACCAATCAGAAAATTCCATTTCGATTTTCGCTGATACCGCTGGAACGGTTTGTGGCAGAATGTTCTATTGTGAATCTAAACCATTCTCGAATCCTTCTGAAGGTACACAGAAAATTTCATTTAAATCAGTCCAGCCGTTTAGGAGGAGTTCAGTGACATACACACGAACAGTCGAAATATATATATAAAGATATATATATATATATATATATATATATATATATATATATATATATATATATATATATATATATATATATATATATATATATATATATATATATATATTTATACATATATATATATATTTATATATATTTATACATATATATATATATATATATATATATATATTTATATATATTGTATTCTTTTAAAACATTGCTTCTCAACGAGGCGGTAGTAGAATGTTGAGGGTTAGTGAACTTGTTCTGGGCTGTAGGGGGGCGATGAGCATGTTTTGTCATTCAAATTTAATATTAAAACTCCCAAATAAAATTATTAAATTAAGATTAATTTAATCAATAAAATTAATCCAAAGTTAATATTAAAAAAAGATTAAATTAATATAATAAATTTATCCGATTCACCATTTGTACCAGCAATAAAGTGAACTTATGCGACATTTATTCACCAATTCGAACCAGTGTAGCCCATGATTCAGTTGCTTTTCCCTTTGACTCAATCAAGCCATTTGGCGAAAATTGAAATGCATGCGCTTTCAGTAGGAATGTTTGATTTGAACTATGTTTCTTATGATGGTTTTCGTTCGCTTCCTCTTAGTTTTCCTCATTAGTTTTGATTCGATTTCAGTATTCATTTGGCCAGGTACGTCAGCGATTAATTTCTTTATCATAAATTACTTATTAATTTCGAGAAATAGTTGATTTTCTTTCATTGTTTGTATTTTGCTGCCGCCAAAAATGTTGATTAGCAAAAAGAAGTGTCGTCAAAACAGTGTCACGTGCTTTTTGATAACGTATGTTAGCTTGCTCATTCTTTTTTTTTTTTTTTTTTGCACGCATTACTTTTGCATTAAAGCTATGAGTGTAGAGAGCCTTAAGAATATATAATTCCTTCTAGTTGTTACATTTGCCCCTGTTTTTTTTATTAATATTTTGTAATATTTTACATGACAGCACTCGTTTTTATAACAATAGTTTAATGGAATTTCATAGTTTCAATATTGTGCCCGAACCGCATAACGTCAGAAGAGAGTGATTGTTTACAGACCACCCCTGCAAAATTTGCCTGACTACAGGGGAAAAAAATACGATCCTAATCTGTCCTTCTGTTTTCAAGTTTTTAGCGAACATATATCCAGACAGATTGTTGCTTTTATATATTGAAAGAAGGAATGCTAATGATCCAAGTGAGCTTGGTAGAATAGGCTGCTTACATCACTAACTTAGTGTTTCTGAAAGTATCTGAAATCATATGTTTGATTGGTTTATGATTTTAAAAAAAGCCTTTATAAAAATGAGTTATTTAAATCCAAGTGAATTTAATTTTATTTTATAACCTTCGTTGAACAGCCGGTCCAATTTTTTGGATTTACGACTACTAATGTTCAACTTCGTTTCCTTGTATTTTTGAACCCAATCTAGAAGACAAAAGATCTTATGGATCAAGTATTGAGAGAAAATTGCCTTCGTGAAGGACTTTTTGATGGAACTAACTCGCATTTGCGTTACATGAAGAGGAAAACCATGAAAACCTCCCACGGTCAGCCAGAAGACAAAGGAACTTTAACCCATGGTCTGTCTACCACTGAGGATATTTTACGTCAACATTGTCGTCTGTGCGAGACGGGTGAGGAATTCGTATCGGCCAGCCATCGCTCGGATACGAACTCGGTTCACCTCATTGGAAGACGAACGCTCTAACCCGTGAGCTACCCCGGTTCAAAACGAGTGAATTTTATTTTTATATTATAACCGTCGTTGAACAGCCGACCCAATTTCGGGTTTGCGACTACTAATGTTCTACTCCGTAGCCTTGTAATTTTGAACCTTTCCAGAAGACAAGGAAGCTCCTGGATCAGTACCCCCAGAGGTATGATTTGTTATGGGAACATGGAGGACTTTGAGACTCGACAGATTTAAAATGCAGCAGTCACCATTTACTACATGGGGAGTCTTCGGCCTGCGATGATCGAACCCACTACCTCTTGGGCATGGACCCAGTGCCCTACTAACCAGGCCTTCCCATCCTGGAAAATTATAAACAAGTGAATTGAACTAAAAAAAGAATAAGTCATGTACCGATAAGCCAAATTAATGGAGAAATGCCATTAATTCATTTAGGAAAAGAGTAAAAAATCGCCATAGTATTATTCACGAAAATGATGCTTGATTAACTTCGGTAATAGGTACTACTGCTATTGTTTTAATTGGTAGTGTTTAAAGAGATTCGAAAAAACTAATACAGGGACAATGTTTTATTTGTTCTTTCTCATTAAAATATTACTTTCGACCCCTCGTTTTTTATTTTTTTTTTATTTTTCAGTAGCATTTAAGTATTACATATACTGCCTTGCGATAGAAAAATCAACGTAGCAGTCAAGTTTTTCAATAGGTTTTTTTTTATAATGAACTGCTTTCATAAAAAATATTTTTAGCGTTGATAGCATTAACGTGGGAAAGTATATAATTTTCCAGCCGCCAATTTCGAAGTATTGATATTGCTGTTTTTTTTTTCAATTGCTCGGCAGTGTATCAAATCTTTCAAATTTATTCAAAACCTTTTTGTCACACAAGACTCCATCCTCTTTTATTGGAATGGTCTTTCTGTTTTTGTTTATTTACACTTGTTAAGCTGGTTAAAAAAATAAAATGCACTTTTTTATCGTGAATCTTTATTAGTATCAAGCATGCATTGTGACAGATTGACAAATGGAAAAACACAGTATCTTCTAGTTTTACGATTTCCGCTAAGCAAAAGACTCGGAAAAGCTGAAAAATATATTTTTAATGAGTAAACTTGAAAATAACATTCATTAAGACACATTATTATCGATAAATGGTAAATTAAGTACAGAAAATATAACATAAGAAATGAATTTTTTAAGAAAATCATATCACTACTGGGCATGCGATAAATAATTAGTGACCGTTTGAAGATTACTCTCTATTTACGCGGAAGAAATAAGTTCGCTAGGCTATTGAATAGGCTCACTGAATCTACCAAAACGGGGATTAACAAAAAAGTTTGTAAATAATTACAAATAAATTTAAAAACCTATGAAGTGTGTCAATCGACGATCTGAATTTTTTTTTTTTTTTTTTTAAGTAGTATTTTTATTTTACAGTTATTTTTGTAGTTTTTGCAATCTCTTAAAACAAACTTTCGCTCAAGAGAAACATTTATAATAAATTAAAAAGACTATATTATTGTCTTGTTTACTTAGTGTAAAGTACACTGCTTGACAATTGTTAAGCAACAGTTACATTTTTCGGAATATTTAGTAACAGACGCTGATTGAGGAAATGAAACTGACTACATATTTAGTACAGGGAATATTGCATTTATTATTCTGCAAAATATTTTAAATATCGACATATCGAAAAATAATAAAATTAAAAATAAACAGGATATTCATTGGACGATTTCCAAATAGCCATGAAAATTTCTGTGCCAAAAGGAAACAGAAATGAGTACCACTGTAATATGTGTGATTACTTCGGACATTAATGCACAGGTTGCATCTGTTATTTATGTTGTCACTAACCTTTCGAAGAGTCCTTGCGAAATATTGTGTCTCTCATCTATCAAGGCGGTATTTATCTCTTCCATGGTTTGGAAAGGTCGTGTTCTGTGTGAACACGTCTGCCAAGTTAAACCTAAGCATACTCTATAGAATTTAGGCACAAGGAGTACCCAGGCTATAGCATAAAGTCAATATTTTTTACTTTCTAGTGTGTCCAATATCTCAGCGCACCTGTGTGCCCGTGCATTATCGTCCATCAACAAAAAGTCTGAAACTGTCACACCCCAAAAGAGACAAACATGATACCTCGCTTTAAGATGTGAAGCGGTGCTTAGCCATTAAGCTTAATGCCCACTCATACCGGCACGTGTGGGTCCAACAATCACGTTCATGAACCTATTTTTGGGCACAACATGTTCCCCTATTTCTCCGCACTAACTGGTAGCCGAAATCACTTGTCATAGTAAGTCGGGATTCGCCGGAGAACATCATTCTGGACCTTCACAGATTATCAACCAATACGCTTCTTGCACTAACATAATCTTCTCTCGACGATGGCGTAGTTTCATCCACTACCGTGGTACCGGTAGTGGTCGAAAGGTCAGCAGCTATCTGCCTAGGCTTTAGATTTCGGTTCCTTTTCGTTACTAGGGCTGCATACAGTTACTCTGGAGGTGTGGCGTTCCTACAACGACCACCAGCATGCTATCGCAGAGCATCTTCACCTTCAGTGGTCTTTTCTAATCAAAAGATTATACTTTTTTTTACATTTCCGATACTGCGGTCTCAGTGGTGACATTTAGACCTGCTTCCAGCCGTCTAAATGCTTGTCCACGATTGTAAAAACTCAAATGATATCTCGCTAGCAGTTTGTACTTAAGTATTGCAACAGCACACTGAATTCCACAGAAATAATGTGTGCACTGACCTTTATACGGATAACGGCTCTACTACGCCCTCTACACATAATTTTACCGTTATGTGCCAGCTGAGCTGTCAAGAACGCGACTTTGCGTTAATCAGTTATTCCTTAGCAAATATCAAGCAGTGTATGTTGACTTAAAAATATTTCGGTTTAATCATATTTTATGAATTTCTCTAAATACTCGAGGGGAACTCAACTGGAAGTGTATCTCTGGATATTAAAGTAAGCATTTCTTCATTTCGAATTTCATTCATAACAAATTACAATACAGTATTGTGAAAACTTTAAGGGGTCACAGTACCCAAAAAATGACAAAAATATCAAAAAATTTTTTATTGCTTATAATAAAACTTCAAGCTATTTCAAATGTACAGAAAAAAATTCATCTCTCTATCTACATTTTTAAAAAAGTTATGAATGATTTTAAATTGTTCTAATACAGAAACTTTCTCAGCAGTATGACTTCAAAGTGCTTTTTCGCATTGATGATAATTTTGTGTCTTAATCTTAATTAAATCCCTAAAGAATTTTTTCTATTTAAGATAAAGCTTTGAAGCAAGCTTTTTTATCTTGAGTATAATACTCTTATTTAAACTGTGCATGGAATAAGCATTTTATGAGGTATTACAACTTTTACGGCATGTTATATATACCTAACAGGAGTTTTTACCCTTTTTTTTCTACTATTTTACAAAATAATCTATAAAAATATTCTAATTGATATATCAACAAATGAATGCACAAAATTGTTAAGATAAATATTGCAAGCACTATGAAAAAAAATGTTTTTGAAAATATGTTAAAATAAAGAAGCTTTAGGGATTTAAAAATTTAGAATTTTTTCGACTTTTTTTAAAATTTAAAAATAATTAAGCAGTTTAATCATTTTTTGAAGATAAATTATTGATTATAACTTAAATGAGCATGTAAAGCATCCTCAAAATAAATGATTATACCTTTATTTTAAAAAATTGTTGCGAAGTTACTGTGACCCCTAAATGAGTCCAAAAAAAAAGAAGCAACGATCAATAAAAAAAAAGAAAATAGAGATAAAAAAAGTGGCCAAATATATTAAACAATAATTAGAATTATCTACATTTTATTCATTGATTTTTTAATTTTACGAATTTGTATTACGTGAAATAGTTTATTAAGTTGGTAAATTGAGTTTAGTTTGAAAGTAAACGCTATGAGATTCTTTCGTTGTTTTCTGAAACAATATCTTGGAGACTCATGATTTCAACAAATAGAAGAAATTACTCACCTACACCTTAATCTATAATAGATTTTCCACTTGTCCAACTAAATATTATGAAAAAAAACAGTAAATAATTAAAAGAACACAATCTTTTAGGAGAATTTTTAATTCTCAAATAAATAGTGAATTCACAATGCCATATTGAATGATACAATATTCGATAAAAAAAATATTCAATAAAATTCAATAAAAGAAAACATATTAATATGAACTGAATTATAATTTCTCTAGAAAATTTAAAATTTGAAAAACCGTAAATAATTATAGAGCAAAACTACGTATTTAAGGCTACAATTTTGACAAATTCGGCAAATGGACTTTAACAAAAAAAGGAGCTGTTAGAAACCCTTTTGATCTAGTGACTGGATCTTCATGTCCTAGGAATCAATTTTTTAAAGAGGCTGCTTCAAATATGCTAATTAGTGCAGATGACTTATTAAATTTCGAAATAGGACACTAAAATGTACATTCTCTGAATAAATATACCTTTTTTTCTGACGGATTCGGGTCTCTAACCCCCAAATTATAAGGATAGCCGCAATCTCGAAAACACGGTAGCAAAATGGCTTGTTCATTAGAATGGTCAAAAGTTTGGATCCTTTAATGTAAATTTTACTGTTTACTGTTTGGGCATTTTGTCATATGGACGAGAACTCCTTAAGCGACTTAAATATTTTTGCCATAGAATTATAAAGTCATTTATTCAAAAATAATTTATAGCGAAAATAAATAATTTATAAAATAAAGTAATAATAAATTTTGTAATTTATTATTCCTTTGTTATTTTTTCAATAGTAATTGAACGAATTTTAAATTATAAGGTGTATATATTTTTACATTATTACAAGTTATATAATCTTAAAAGGTAAAATGCAAATTTTAAACATAATCGGTTGTATAGCTCCTGAAAAATCTAATTTTAAATATACGAATGTAGATCGAAAGTTATTTAAAGTGTTCCTTTTCTTATTTTTTCTTTTCTTCCCACTCTACATTTGAAAACATTTTGTTTCTTCAAGTTAAATTTAATTTTTCTTCTGTAAATATCTTAAAATTTCTCGCCTTTGCAATGCTGAATTGATATTTTTCTATCATTATAGCGTTGCGTTTGCATAAAACGTCATAGGATAACAATATTTCAAGCATAAATTTATTTCTAAAATTATAATTTCTCATAAGAAAAAAGATCTTTGCCCCAAGACTCGCAACATTTTGTGTACTCCGATTTCAAAAACGTTTAATGAAATATCAAACGTTAAATTGCAGTAAAAACGTAAGGATTTTTACTTACCAACTGTGTAAAAATAGTAGTGAAAATACTTGAAACAAATTAAAATTGAAAAATATTGTTTGCATTCATTTTTTTTCCAATTAATTAGCTTAAATACTTGAAGTAAGGTTACAAAAAATCAATTACTCATAAGCTATAGAGATTGAAAATCTAAGAAAAGTACTTTTATCTCATATTACTTTTGAAAAATAAAATGAAAGCTTCTTGTATTCTTACCTCATTAAAAAAAGTAATAAAAGTATGCTCGCGGAAGTCTTAAAATTATAAAAAAAAATTTCCTGCACATTTCAGGAAAAAATATATGTTTAATTATACCCCAACATAATATTTAAATGCGATCAAGCATGTGTTTTATATTTGACCTTTCACATGTCTCAAATAGATTTTAAATTTTGAATTTCGCTTTAAAACTAACTCAAAAATGTTTCTGAAATCAACAAAATAGAACTCATCAATAAAATCCGAATCAAATCAATAAGAACAAAAAGTTCAATTAATAATTGTTTTTCTTATCTTTGTTGTCTTTGTTACTGTTGTATGTGATCCGCCGTTTCGAAAATCCGAAATCTGACTACAGATTACAAAACTCCAAAACTAATGCTAAACTTATTTCTTTTTTTTAAATTGAATAGTTAGTATAATAATTTATTATACATCGAGTATCTTGATTTTTTTCTTTATTTAATGTTAATTATATTTTTATTATTAGCTTCCATTTTTAAAAATAATATCTGTTGAACAGCCGCCATTTTTAAAGTAAACGAAAAGTTTCTGAATTATATTTGATGTTATTGTAACTATTTGTTACAATGAACTGAGAAAAATTTCTATGGAGAAAAATCAGTATTGACGGGAAAAATCAGACAACATTTGAGCAGAGAGAGAATTAAATAGAAATGTTCCAAAATCGTGGTTTATTTGATAAAATTACTGTGAAGTAAATTATTTGATTGTTTGATAAAACAATTCCTAAATTTTTTATTTCTGATTATAGTCAATGTATTTAAAAAAAAATTTAAATCATTCTCAGCGCAAGAAATACATAATCCATTCCCGATATATCCAGCTATTTTCCCAATACATAATCCATTTCCGCAAAATATCTAGCTAATCTCTATTGTTACTTGTATGTCACAACTCTCCTAGCTACATTCAGATAAAGGAACTACAATTTGATGGAATTGGGTAAATATTTTAACCTAACATGTAATTTTAAAATTGACTTTTATTGAATAAATTACATTGAATGATGATAATGAAAAGTATTATAATTATTTTCATTCATAAATGACTATAAGTATCTACTAAGCCAATCTTGGCTAACTTTATGGTCCCATGTTTGTAACCTGATTCTACCTCCCTTGCAACCATTACCGTTACTGGCAATGAATATTCCTCGTGTTCCTCTCTAAGAAAGGATCGTAATTCAAAATATTTGTTTAACCCGAAAAATTTATCCAGTTTCAAAGCACTGTTTATTTACAGATATGCGACGTACTAAGACTACTGATGCAGGAGAGGTAAATTAACTCACTGCTTTTTCGCTATTTGCTACAAAAGTTCAATGCTTGCAGATATGGTCAGCCAGCGTTCATAATAATGGTGAATAATCACTGTTCAAGTATTCAATAGCATGCCTAAATCAATGTCCATTACAGCACCAACGATACGTCCTTTCAATATTGTTGCCATCCAAAATATTCAAACAAGAACAAAACGTATGCTCCTCGATTGCTGCATTTTTAAGGACACTGTTTATTTGCCCCAGTAGACTGAACGAAAATTTATGGAAACACACAGCAGAACTAGTTTATCAGTAGGAAGGCTATTAACAGTTTAAAGGTACACAGACTGAGCATTTGTAGAGGGAACCACACACACACACACAAATTTGGTGGTCATATTTATCTTTTAATCACAAATTATATACTTGTAAATTAACAGTGATTACAGACTGAATTAACCCCTTTGAAAAAACCTGTTGAGTGTGGACAGTATCTATCCAAAAGTATCCGGACACACATTTATAAGAAATCGAAGAATTGAGGCATATGTTAATATGAATCTAAGATAATATTCCTATTTGCAGAGATTACAGGCTTCACGTGCCTAGGGAGACTCTTTCTCTGTTTTCAATCATTGGTCATAATCATTGACTTACAGACACCCATCACAAATGATTCCATAAAACAAATTCGTTTCATGGGACTTAGATCGGATATCCAAAGTCCAGTTCGTGAACACCCATTTAGTCAGTCCATGACTTCGAAACAAATTTAGATTTGGAAAAGGAGCAATTGTCTTTCTAAAAGAGAAACTTACCCCTTCCCAAATTCTTGCCTTAGAAAAAGAGGAGCAGCATTATTTAGCATGCCCTCATACATCTAGGATTCCATGTTTCCAACTTCAAGAACTAATGAAATCATTCCCACCGTTGACAAACAACGCAGCATTATGCTGCTTTGGTAAGTGTACGAATACTTATGATCAGATAGGGTATTAACATAACATAAGAAGTGAGTAACACTAAGAAGTGAATATACTATTAAGAGCATAAAAAGAAAACTCACGTGGTCCTACAACCGGAACTAAAAGGAAAGAATATTATACAATCAATACAAATATGAGTGTATCAAGTTCAATTAATTTTATTCAAAGTAAATACGCAATACTGTAAGTAATCGTGTCTAATTTGTAAACAAATAAATACATAAATCTTAGAATCGGTAGGAGTAAAGCCAGCAGAGCCAAGTGAAGTAGCGGTAGTTTTTTTCTGTACAAACCACAATGGTCACAACAATTATATACATTGGTAGTTGGATCAACGATGAATGAACAACCATGTTAATACTTATATAAATAAATTATAATAAATAAATTGTAATACAAAGTATTTATTTCACAAAATTATTTCAGATAATTAGTATTTTAAGGAAATTAGGTAGAGTCAACTTTAACAACTAATTGATGTTATCGGATGATTGGGGAAAGTTGTTTTTTTATTTTATAGGTATGCATGTTATAGATTTTTTTTTCAAAATATGGAATGATTTTCTGAAATCAAGATCATTGGATCTAGCAGATAAAAAACTTAAACCCTAGATTTAAATTACAACAATGTAAGGCGATTGTAGACAGTTATTATCTATAATTTAAAATGAATTTCCCAATATTAGGAAGGAATGATACGCTCGTTAAATGATCAACAGAACGATCAGAATTTCTCAAAATATGAAATGATTCTCTGAAATCAAGATCAGTGGCTTCAGCAGACATAAAACTCAAAACCTAGATTAACTTATAAGTATGTAGGGTGATGATAGATCGTTATACATGAACACTTCTTTAATTTTGCATCAATGCGTGTTACATGTTTCGACTGTAATGTATATGATGCTCTATTAAAGTGCTGAAAAGAATGCAAAGTTTTTTTATGAGACATTAGATTAAGCTTTGCCAACGGTTTTTTAAGTTTATTTCACAGTTTGAAGCAAGACCTTTATTTTTATTTGTTTATAATCTATCTTGTCTTTTTGAAATGCCTAATTTTTGACATTTTTATAAGTTTCAAATGGTCATGCTAATTAGTTACAAATTGCTTACCAATTGCTTATTATTAATACTATTCCTCACACAATTACCCACTGTCTATTAAAATCCGTCGACTTAAGAGAAATTGGTTTTATAAGGCATAGAATTTTGTAAAATAGATTGTATACACTTGGGAAAAAAATCAAGTTTTAATTTTACAATACGTTAAAAGCTAAATTGATTGCCACATTTATATTTTATTTTTACTAAATATCTCTATATTTGCAATTTAATTAAATTTAAGCTATATTTTTTTTATTTGCAGGAGGGGTTTTGAAGGTATTATAATTTGAAGGTTAAGAAAGGTATCAGCATATTTGATTGATTAGCAAAATTAAAAATTAAAGATTCAACATTGTTTGAAAATTTATAAAAGTTTTTGTAACTTTCAACAGTTCCTTTTCTTTGTTGTAAAGTTCATTTTAAAATACGAAGAGTTTTTCTGACCTCCATTGAAGATTTATTCAGTAATGATCATTATTATGATTTAAGTTAAGAGGACACCATACCGTGGAAGAAATTTTTTATCGCAAATTCTGGTTCACCTTCATAACTAGTTTAATTCATAAAATATATAAAAAAAGTGCATTCTGTCACACCTAGAGTAGGCCATGAACTTTCATTTGGTAAAAAAAAAACTCAAAATATCAAAATGCAAACAAATTAATGGAAGTGATCTTCCCCGGTGCATCGTAATTCTGAGTAATATTCTCATAATTTCTTTCATTTTGATAATTTGAAAATTCCTTTTCAATATTTGAAGCCTCATGGCTAATTCTAAGATTGGCTAAACTCATTTCTTTCTTACTGTAAACTTTAAAGTACTTTTGGTAGCGAAATAGAATTAGCGATGAAAAGTATCTCCCGTGGTATAGCGTCCGCTTAACAACAGTTGTTCGTCCTCGGTTCTCTCGATGTCTAAAGACGCTGTTTGTGGACAAATATTATAAACAGTTCAAAGAAACATTTTTTGTTGAATCATTTCTAAGCCAGATAACGCAAAATATAGCATTGAAGATACATCACAAATCACTATGAATGTTGCAGGCTCGAAACCATACTTCAAATGGATTGAGATGGTAATAGGAATGTTGAAGGCTCGAAACCATACTTCAAATGGATTGAGATGGCAATCAGTGATACAAGGAATGTTGTAGACTTGAAACTATGCTTCAAATGGATTGAGATGGTAATATGTGATACTAAGAATTGTAGGCTCGAAAGCATACTTCAAATGGATTGAGATGGTAAATAGGTGATACTAGGAATGTTGTAGGCTCGAAAGCATACTTCAAATAGATTGAGATGGTAATCGGTGAATGTTGTTGGCTCGAAACCATACTTCAAATGGATTGAGATGGTAATAGATGATACTAGGAATGTTGTAGGCTCGAAACCATACTTCAAATAAATTGAGATGGCAATCGGTGGTATTTACTAATGAAAAAGGTGGAATTTGCTGTGCCCGGATAACTGAGGACCGTATTAGCAAGATTTGAAATATCTCCCGTTTTAAGGAGTCTTCTTAATGTCTGAGATGTCCTTTTCTGACCTTATTGATTGAGACATTGATTGAGATCTCTGACATTAATTCATCCTATGAATTTTTTCTTTTTTAAATTTATGAACAATTTTCATTTGGATTCCTTTACACTTCCTGTTTTATAATTTTTTTATCTCACACTCTTTAATTTTACTATTATATTTATATTAGATATCATTCAAGCGTTTCTGTTAAACTTAATGAAAAATTCCCCAATTTGAGTATTAAAAACTACAAAAATATTATGTTCGTCAACATTTTTTTCTTGTTTATGTATGACAGCGATTTATGTCAACAACAGTAACATACAGGATTTATAAATAATCGTAATTACTCACGTGTTGACAAATCGAGATCATTCACTAAAAATAAAAGTAACAAATAGTGGTTAAATTATAAGTACAAACCCAATGTCTTCAAATTTCAAAAACAATTTGTATTACAAATTCTTGTAACGCTAACAATGCGTTGTGAAGATATTGTTATAGCATTAAAAGCAAGTTTTAATAAAAATACAAATTTTTAGCCATAATCTAATTCAAATTTATTTCTATATTTATAATTCGACATAATTAGTCCAATAAAATATCTCTTATTCTGGGATTACCTCTTTTACGAACTTCAACTATATTCTAAAATAAATGTATTGACAAATATGGGCTGCACAATTTAGAGGTGGACTATTTGGACAGATGTGGTGACGTCGGAAATACAACGGCAATATCAGCGCCACCATTTAGCGTTATAAAAGAAAATAAGAAAAATGAACCACAGAATGTAAGCGATCAATTTCCTTCAGTTCATACGAGTGCATTTAAAATAGATGTAAAGTCGTATTAAAAATGAAAGTGTCCAGAACATGACGTGCAGAAGTAGGATTTAAAATTGAAAGTGGTGATTTGTTGTTTAAAGTGCTACATTGCACATACGTCATTAATTGCATTTTTGGTGTGATACGTCTTATGCGACTTCCAACAAGGTTGCGTTAAACGTTTAACGCTACATTTTTATTGGCCGGGAAATCACGTGGTAGGATCCAGTTTTCCCTCATTCATTTCAAAGTCATAAAACTTTTGTTTTTCTGTAAATATTTTTTTAGTTTGTTTTGATACACATATAATTTAATAGGTAGTATTTTTTATTTTCAAATTTAGTGGATAACAATTGTAAAAAATGAGTGAAAACAATCCCACGGACAATGCGACGGATTTAAGGTTATGTCAAGGTTCGTCTCTTGTGAATATCAATTGATTGTTAGGTTTTCTCATTTGAAATTACATTATGACGCATTCACATACATTATTAATACAAATACATTTTCCAGGGCGAGACGATGAGGCAACCACAAGCACTTCCACTGGTTCAAGAAGTCCACGAGGGAAAAATGCAGAATATTACCGTTATTACAGAACACGGAAGCGAGTGGAGCAGGAAAAAGAGTCGTTGAATAGAACTAGTGATCCTTCTACGACTGCTGATTCTTCTACAATTAACGTCCCAGGTTGCGAAGTTTAACTTCTTCGGTGCGGAGGGAATCCACGCACTATTTTTTTTAAAATTACATTTAATCATTTCATCAAGAATAGCAATGCATTCAAGTGATAACATGATATTTGCTTGTTCTAAGTCTTAGCAGATATGATATTGATGTCCAATCGTTTACCCCTAATGATTACTTTTTCACTGTTTGCTTACAAGCGATCATGTAAAGATGTGCTCAGTACGCTGTCTTTACTTGTTGCTTAAATATTTTTTCATAACCGTCGATGAACAGCCAACCCAATTTTTTGGGTTCGTGACTACGAATGTTGAACTCCGTAGCCATGTAATTTTGAATCCAACTCAGAAGACAAGGGAACTCCTGGATCGATAATTGGGATAAATTTATCTTCGTGGAGGAATTTTTGAGTGAACTAACCCGCATTTGTGTTACATGGATATAAAAATCACGAAAACCTCCCATAGGTAAGGGATCTCAGCCCATAATCCGTCTACCACTGAGAATATTTTAAGTCAACACTGTGGTCGGTACAAGCCGCGTGTGAAATTCAAATCGACCAGCCAGCGCTGGGACTGGAACCCGGTTCACCTAATTGGAAGGTGAATGTCCCACCCCCTGAGCTAAGGCTCCTATACTATCAGAGCTGACCTATCAAGCAATATTGGAGCAAAAAAGTTCGCAAGTTAACGTTATGTTAGTATTGTGCTTATGTTAGCTCTTTGGAGCAAAAATAGATGATGAGTCGGCATGTCTAATTCAGGGGCTCTACCCTGAGCCACCACGGATCTTCTTAGACATTTGCAATCTACAGAAACTATATACTATCTTTCTTACTTGAATTTGAATAGATAATTTTGTAACTCGGTTTACTTACAGCTAATGTGCCAAGCATTCTTTCCTCTTTACATCGGGATGTGTTTTCTTAGAATACTTAATCAGTCGAAATATTTCCAAAATCATAATTTCTAGCAAACATTCCAGCAAAGGAACTTATTTAAAAATTTAACTTAACTTATTTTAAATTAACTTATTTAAAACTTTTATGACCCCCAATTACAAAAATGTACGATAAAATATTTAACTTAAAGTTGTAGTAAGAGTTATACATATATTAATTATACAAGTATTTTTACTTACGGACTGTTACAAAAAAAGGAATGAATATATATATTAAAATAACAAATATATTTCTGAATAAACAATTTTAAGAGCCTTGAAAACGATTACAAAAAATTTATAATCATTATGCACAGAATTTTTAAATCATAATGTTATACATATTTGGAATACCAAAATAGTTTAAAGTTCAGGTTATGGCATGATTTAAATAACTTTCTGAAATTACTTTTGAAAAATAAAAATAAAAATTATTAATTCTTTTAAAGTATTTTATTAATGCTTCGTGTGTTTTTACAATTTATTTCAGAAAAAATCGAGACAGTAATATACGCTTTAACTGCTAAAATTCCAACAAACAAACACAATATTTTCTGAACGGTTCCGGCGAACAAACATCTAAAAGCATACCCTGCGTAATATTTAACTCCGATACGACATGCATTTCGATTTTGAATTCCACACATCTCAATTAGAATTGTAAGTTTAAAATTTAACAGGTAAGTTAAATCAATAAGTAAATCTCAGATTGACAAAATGAATACAGTCAATGATACGCAAGCTATATTATGTGAGACATGTAAACTCAATTAAATAACTTTATTTCTGCACCCTTGTATTTGATCCGCCCTTTCGATATTTAAAGATTCGAAGTCTGGTTCCTAATTATCAAACTCTTTCTAAATGTATTTATTTTTTCATATAAATGGTTAGAATGATAATTGATACATAGCGCGTCTAGGACATTTGTAACTCTGATTAAGTATAGTATTTTTAAAGTTAAATAAAAAAAAAAACTTTCAACCACCATTTTTAACGTTACGGAAAAAAAATTTATTAGATGCTACACAACTTCAATAATTTTTTAACAGTAGTTTAGTAAAATACAGAGGTTAAATGGAAATTTTGCTGCTAGGAAGATGGTTGGACAAAATGATCTCCAATTTTCCAGTTTATTGGCACTAAGGCCAAACTTATAATTTAGAATCTTTCAAAATTCATCTGGTGAAAAAAAAAGGCATTTCCCAAAAATTAAAAAAAGAAAAATCTGCCTATTCCCAGTCGTTAGCTGCCTCCAATGTTTGCCGTTTCCTAAATTAAAATTAATTCTTCAAACTACGTTTATATTAAAGAACTCTGCAATAAATTTACTGAGAGGCAAATATTTTTACATAACTCCCTTTTCTTTAAGAATAACATAAGATATTTAACTACTATAAGATACTTGCCTGAATTTGCAGGCTTTCTGGCGTCTGTGCCCTATACCAATTTTGTACATTTCTCCCCCTTCCCTGATGTTCACTTAGAACATTAAGTGGAACATTAAGTAGACATTAAGTAGAACATTAGAACATGAAACATTAGAACATTAAGTAGAACGCAGTGGGGAGTGTTCACTAGCGTGACAAACTAGGAACATTTTCCGTGTTTTTCAGTAGGGTAAGGTTGTTATTTAAAATACAGGCTTTTAATAATGATTCCAGTTCCAAAAGACTTTAAATTTCCAAGTATACTACATTCTAAAAAAGGCACAAAAGCTCACCAAGCGTCTGGTATACACTGCAAGTGTTCAATAACTATAGTGAGCAAAATAAAAAAAAGAACAACCCAGAATAACTTTTGACCTCAAATATGCTAATAGACGATATTTTAAGTTAAGAAATCAGACACAAAAACGCACTTTCTCTGAATAAACACATCTTTTTTGTTGTTGACGGATTTGGATTTCTAACCCCCGAAGTATAGGGGGTAGCTACAGTAGTGAAAATATGGTCCCCATAGTTCGGTCAGGAGCGCGGTCTTAAGTTTGGACACCTTAATGTTACTTCTATTTTTTGCGTGTTTCGCTATATCTCGAAAACTTTTTAAGCTAATTGAGAAATTTTTGCTTACAACTATAAAATTTATCTACCCTATGATTAATCCCTGCAAAATATAACTTTTAATAAACGCTTATTGTTTTTTATTGTTTTATTTCATAGCAGTGGAAAAGAAACTTGAATCGCGAGGTATAATATATTTCACATAAATTCAAAGAACGTAATTTTAAATCACAAAATACAAAATTTGAGCGAAATCGGCAGAATACTTCCGGAGAAATCGAATTTTAAAATAAGGTTTCTTTAAAATTCCTATTTCGTTCAAATTTTGTATTTTGCCATGTAAAATTACATTCTTTAAAATAAAGTAAAAAATTTCATACCTTATAATTCAAACTTTTTTCGACCATTAATAAATAGAATAATGAAAAATAACAAATATTTAAAAAGCAGGAATATTTTTCATAGCATTTTCTTTGCATAAACGAATTTTATAGTTGTGTGCAAAAATGTTTCAATTCGCTTGAATGTTTCTTGAGATATGGCTAAATACGCAAAAAATAAAATTAACATTTTGAGGTTCAAGATTTAGACCACTCTCCTAACCAAGCAATAGGGACCGTATTTCCTAAATTGCGGCTACCCCCTACATTATGGGGGTCAAAAATCCGAATACGTCGTAAAAATAGTATGTTTATTCAGAGAAAGCACGTTTTTGTGTCCGATTTCATAACTTAGAATATCGTCTGCACTAATTAATTAGAATATTTCAGGTCACCCTCAAACCATTAAGAATGAGTCTTAGAACGTGATGATCGAAAGTCATTCAGGGTGGCTGATTTTATTTTCGCACTGTACATCCATTATACTTTTTAATGCTGAACCAGCTCCATTCATACTTTCAACAGCAAGTTTCTAACAATGTCCATCCCAGCAAATCTGATACCTTCCTGCAGTGTGTCAAAGGTAATTTAAGAGGAACATATCTTATGCAAACGCAATCCTAAACTGAGACGGATATAGTTTATGATACCTCAGGAACGAATAATTGCTGCTAGGACGGATATTCGTAGAAACATACTATCAAACTGGTTTATTACTTGCATGCGTACTAGAACACCAATGGTACATAAACCGAGTGTTTGTAGAACGAATCAGTACAGCTAGGACGGATATTCGTAGAAACATACTATCAGACTGGTTTATTATTTGCATGCGTACTGGAACACCAATGGTACATAAACCGAGTGATTGTAGAACGAATCATTGCAGCTAGGACGGATATTCGTAGAAACATACTATCAAACTGGTTTATTATTTGCATGCGTACTAAAACACCAATGGTACATAAGCCAAGTATTTGTAATATAAACCCAGAAACATCGTAAGTGCAAGCGCATCACGAATTTTTGTAAGTATTTTATTGATTCGGAGAGGGATTGAACACCCATGTCGTCAAACCACAGCTGCAGAAAACACTATGTGTGAGTAGAGCAGATATCCTGCTTAAAAAAAGTATTAGGCCTTCTCTGAAATAGTGTCATAGAGTTGGGATATAAGCATTATCCAAATTGGTCACATAGATTTAAAAGTACATTTTTCCTACCACAATAAGTAATGAACCCAGGCAAAATGATAAAAAACAATGTTACATTCTTTGGAGTACGAATATTTTGACCAGATATTGTATTAACATAACAAACGCACTAAGAGTTACAGAAAAATACGAATAAGTGCATAAAAAGTAAACGGATATAATAAATATTTCGGACAATCACCAAAACGACTATGTGATTGTTGACATTCACTGGTGAAAGTCGACGTTCTCTTGATTTCGCTCATTCATGGTAGCACATAAACCCAACTTAGACCCCACCCCTCCCTGAAAAGGAAATGAAGTGATTTTAAGAGTATAGAAAAACTTACGTGGTCCTACAACTGGAACTAAAAGGAAAGAATATTATGAAATCAAATACAAAATGTGGGTAAAATAAAAAACAGTACAATGCAATCCAAACAATACAAATAATGATATCCATGTTGTTAATAACTAACTAATGAGATAAATATTCCAGTAATGTTTAAACGAGTGCAAGTACAAACATGTACAGTGGGCCGAAAAAAAAACTGACCACCCTGAAAAACTTTTGTTCTAATGATTGGATCTTCACGTTCTGGGACTGAATCTTAATGGTTCGAGGGGATGGCCTTAAATTTTCTAATTAAAAAGGGCAGGCAACTTTTAAAGTTACGGAATCAGACACGAAAACGTGCTTTCTTTGAATAAACGAAATATATTTTATGAAGATTTGGATTTCTGTCCCTCAAAATTAAGCGGGTAGCAGCATTCCTGGAAATATTGTCCCAATAGTGTATTTAATGATATGTTTAATAGTGGGTTTTACATTTACGATGTGTTTGAATGAATTAAAAGCCCTTTTCTCTGTTGGCTCAAAGGTTCCAATCAAAAAACGTTTTTTTAATTTAAACTCCTCATGCTGACGCCGAATGTAACATAGTGTTTTCTTAGCGAAATGCGCATATGAATAAGAAGTAAAAAACAGGATACATCGATGGGGAAATTAATTTATGGTATACTATGTGGTAAACAAACAAAATAAACTTAAATATTGTCTAATAAAAGGTGTGAAGTGAGAACTAAAAATTTTGCAAGATTTTAATATTTCGAAAATTTGTTTTCAAGCATTAGAAAAAAATTGGGTGCTTTAAAATTCATCAACAACAATCTTAAAATTTTTCAAAACATAGAAAAATTCTCAGAAATCAAAGTCGGAGTTTAAAGAGACGTGTTGAATGATTTTAGCAGAAGAAACTTCAAACCTAAAATTAGAATTCTTGCAGCGATGAAAATTCGATTATAATCTTAATTTTTAACATATTAAAGAGTTACATTTTCGATTGTAACATGTGAGACGATTCATTAAAGTGCCAAAACAAACGCTTGTCGATCATATGTGACATTTTTGACAACGGATTGGTTTCAAAAATGCCAAGTTTTAAACTAATTTATTTCAAAAATTTAAATTGGTTATGCTAATGAGTTACGAATAATTCACCAACTACTTACTATTAATTTTATTTATCATATTTCCTCCTCTAACCTTATCCTATATAATTTTGAATAAGATGTAACTTTTGTGTTCTTTATATTTGTGTTACATTGTGTAATTCCCACTTAAAATTATAAAACTTAAGATAAAAAAGCACATTAGCAGTACTTTACAAAATTTAACATGTATTTAAAATTACTCACGATGTGATAGATCTAGAATATTAGTTAAACCACCAACTGAAAAGAGAAACATAATAGTTAAATTATTATTAGAACAGAACTCAACAAATTTAGAAATTAATTTAGTTAATGAATTCGTTTGGCCACAAAAATGCTCCATGAAGATATTGCTATAGCCTTAAAATTAAGTTTAAGAAAACTTCAAAATATTAAAAAGGATTGTTTAGTTTGACTAATAAACTTATTTCCATGATCCATTCTTCATCAAGTAAAATAAATTTTTTTCCAAGAATTACCACATTTATAAATTGGGTAACATTAAAATTGCAAATTTGTTAACTGAAATTGATTTATCGATATATGAGAGTTTCCCTGTTAAAAAGGTAACAAGAGTGATGGCATCTGAGATATAGTAACAATAGTAACTCCCCCTTTCGGGGGTGGCGTGAACTAATATGCAGTGGTGTGAACTGCGGGTAACTAATGAACCATATCGCATGAGAGAATTTAAAGAGAATGTAAAGTCGTGCTAAAAATGATGCGTTCAGGATAAAACAACTCAATAGTACAATTTTAGAGGCAGAAAATGATTCCATTCTCCTACTTAGGCAAGGTGCTGCAGACATGTCATAAATCGTAGTTCTTTTGTAATTTTAGTGACGTCTAGCTGTAGATACTTTAGCTAGACAACTCTTAAACTAACAATAAATCAAAATTTTAGCTAGACAACTCTCAAACTAACAATAAATCAAATTATCACTGAAATTTTCAAATTTCAGTGATAAACTGATTTGCTTTTATAACCTTACCCAGAGTATGATGCCAAAAATTTCAAAAAAAAATCTAAAATTTAAAATTATAGGATAATTTTCAGTTTTTTTGTTTTTTCAATTCACATAATAATTTAAAGATTGAAAATTAATTCAAAAACTATTAATTATAGTTATAAAAGTTTACTTACGTACTGTCAAAATGAAATAACATACAAAATAAAAACATGGTACAATTTTATGTGCAATTAATTAATAAAATGAATGAAAAATTCTGTGTTAAAATTAAACTCTGTTTTTTTATGATGAAAATTTTTGTTTCATAATATTAATATTTGTCCTAATATTATTATTTGGTATTAGTAAAAGTTTAAGAGCAGGTAAAAATATTCTTTTTAAATTGTTTAAAATATTTTGGTTTTAGTGACAATAATAGCAAATTTAAAGTTTTATTTATTAAATCGTAGTATAATAAGATGTGAATAAAGATAAAAATCCTTTTGATATAAAATTTTAAATACTTATATTTAAATACTTATTTTTAAGTTTTTATTGATAACGAAATATTTCATCTATTACCTCTAAAATGTGGGGTATATCAGTTAAATTTGCCCATCATAAATTGGTGCAATTATACAACATATTATCCAAATATTTTTCAAGTTAAATAAGAAGAAAATAGGGAAAAAATACATTGAGTGATAGTTGGATAGAGTCTTATTATTGCGTTCAAGAACTTATATATTACTTTAGTAAGTCTAAAAGTTAACTACCATGTTACGTTAGCATTGATTTCATTACACACTTTAGAAATTATCAATTTAAGGCACAAAAAATTGATTTCGTTTAAAATTAATTAGCTGTGAAAAATAAACAATTTGTTTTAATTAGGAAAAAATTACTCACGATCTTTAAGATCTAGCAGACTTCCTAACTGTAGATCTAAAAGAAAAAAAACGTAGTATAATATTTCTGCTTTAACAAACTATCTGATAAAATTGGAGAAACCGACATAAATGCAGTACATTTCCGCATGAAAAAAGAAGACGTTTACAGAAAACGTATGTTCAAGATTTTACCTTCTTCCAAAAAATATTCCTATCATTTAAAAAAAAACCAGAAAGGATAGAAATTTGAAAGTGAAAAATCAAAGAAATACGGTGGATGAAGGAGAATTTAACGTTTCTAACAAGCTAAGATATTTGCAGAGTTTGTTAAACCACATGTCATCTTGCGATATCGTAATGAAATATAACGTCTTTGCAAATGACCACATTTACACTCTTAGTAAATGGAATAGGTGTATCAAGGTTCCGCATTTCCACACTCTCTACACTTTCCTTCTTTTCTAGTTGCACAGAAAACCATGTTTCATTTGCTGAAAACATGGTAAATATTTTCAGCAAATCTTGCATTTGAATACTGTGCAACTAGCATCAGAGATATAGCGTAGTTTTGAATTAGTTCACATAGTTGAAAATTGGTGCGTACTGTAATAGCATGCTATATTCAACGATAAATGCAAAAATGAAATTTCAATTTAAAGCTAATCTCTTTATTGACAATATCTCTTGGATAGTATTTGTTGTTTTAAAAATGTCGGAGCTCCCTCTACGTATGGTTGGTTTGTTATTTAGGGCAAATCCAGTCTCTTGCTTTGATGGATGGTACCATGAAGTCCAAAGTAGTAAAAACGTTAGGACTCCCTCTACGCAACTTCCGTACTATCACTGTTTTTATAAAGCATTTTTATGACAAACGCAGGCTGTTGCCCGTTTAACTGACCCATGGTTACTAAAATGCAAAGTATTTACTTGATCCAGTTATAATACGGTCAAAGTTATCCAGTCAAAGTTAACTCAATAGCCTGTGAACGTGCGGTTTACATTTGCTTGGCTTTTACACGCTATAATCTATAGTTTATGCAGGTATTCCATACAAGCAATTTATTTTCTAAATTTGATGATTATTACGAGATTGCTATTCTTTACAAGATTACGATTAAGATTATTACTATTGCTATTTTAAAAAATGATTGACTCTAAAAAATAAACGGTGAGCCAAAACAAAAGGGTTTTCTGAATAACTTTAGTTTTAATTATTAGACTTTTTCAAACAAGAAATGAATCTCAATGACCTTAACACGTAAGCTAATTACCGCTAACTGCTAATTAAGCTAAGTATTCAGACAAAAAACGTATCTATGTTTTTTTCTGACGAACTAGCTTTTTCAGCCATTAAAATAGGGAGGTAGTAAAAATCTAGAAATTGTACTCCCAATAGCTTAGAGTGGTCAAAAGTTTAGTTAAATTTATATCAAAATGATCGAAAGTTTAGGTATCTAAATATTAAGATTATTTCACTACATCTTGAACTTTTTAAACGAATCAAAAAGTTTTGCACACAATTATACAAGTCATTTGTGCAAGGATAATACTCTGTAAAATGTAATTTTTTAATACATCTTTTAAAAACAGTTTACAACAACAGTTAAGCAAAATAAATGTAAATTAGAAAATACAAAATTTGAACGATATCGGTGGATTAATTCTTGGGAAATGAAAATTTATTTAGACAGATATCGGTCGAATGGTTATCATGAAATGAAATTTTAAAAATATAACTTTTTTATGAAATTTATAGTGGGAAATTATTTTATATATCTTCGGTCATTTTATATTTTCTCATTTAAAAGTAAGCAGTTTAAAATTATGAATAAATTTGCATGCCTCATAAGACAAAAAAGTTTTTGACTGCTATTAAGTAAAATAATAAATAATAAATAATCTTTGAAAATTATTTTTTACATGGCATAAACTTTTAATAAACGAGTTCGAGTTAAGTAATTGCGAACGAAGCGAGATAAATAATTGCGTACGACAAAATTTTCGATTCGCTTGAATCCCCGAAAAAAATATTAACATTAAAAGGGCTTAACATCAATCTGCATTAGGTAGCCCAAATTTTTAACGACTCCTCTATCGAAATCATTGGGACAACATTTTCCAGATTGCGGCTACCTCCGTTATTTTGATGGTCATAAATCAATGGATTCAAAGAGAAAGTCGTTTGTGTGTCTGATTCAGTAACTTAATTAATTGCTGGCACAAATTAATTAGCATATTTGAAAGTAACCCTTTGATCCCGTAAGATTGAACTTTATTACGTAAAAATCAGTTTAATAAAACAAAGGAGGAGGATATCTTTTTGTTTTATTTTCGATACAATAAACAAAGCATATTTGAAAGTAACCCTTTGAGCCTGTAAGATTGAATATTAACATTAAAAGGGTTTAACATCAATCTGCATCAGGTAGCCCAAACTTTTAACGACTCTTCTGTCGAAATCATTGGGACCCCATTTTCCAGATTGCGGCTACCTCCGTTATTTTGATGGTCATAAATCTAAATCCATGGATTCATAGAGAAAGTCGTTTGTGTGTCTGATTCAGTAACTTAATTAATTACTAGCACAAATTAATTAGCATATTTGAAAGTAACCCTTTGATCCCGTAAGATTGAACTTTATTACGTAAAAATCAGTTTAATAAAACAAAGGAGGAGGATATCTTTTTGTTTTATTTTCGATACAATAAACAAAGCATATTTGAAATTAACCCTTTGAGCCTGTAAGATTGAATATTAACATTAAAAGGGTTTAACATCAATCTGCATCAGGTAGCCCAAACTTTTAACGACTCTTCTGTCGAAATCATTGGGACCCCATTTTCCAGATTGCGGCTACCTCCGTTATTTTGATGGTCATAAATCTAAATCCATGGATTCATAGAGAAAGTCGTTTGTGTGTCTGATTCAGTAACTTAATTAATTACTAGCACAAATTAATTAGCATATTTGAAAGTAACCCTTTGATCCCGTAAGATTGAACTTTATTACGTAAAAATCAGTTTAATAAAACAAAGGAGGAGGATATCTTTTTGTTTTATTTTCGATACAATAAACAAAGCATATTTGAAATTAACCCTTTGAGCCTGTAAGATTGAATATTAACATTAAAAGGGTTTAACATCAATCTGCATCAGGTAGCCCAAACTTTTAACGACTCTTCTGTCGAAATCATTGGGACCCCATTTTCCAGATTGCGGCTACCTCCGTTATTTTGATGGTCATAAATCTAAATCCATGGATTCATAGAGAAAGTCGTTTGTGTGTCTGATTCAGTAACTTAATTAATTACTAGCACAAATTAATTAGCATATTTGAAAGTAACCCTTTGATCCCGTAAGATTGAACTTTATTACGTAAAAATCAGTTTAATAAAACAAAGGAGGAGGATATCTTTTTGTTTTATTTTCGATACAATAAACAAAGCATATTTGAAATTAACCCTTTGAGCCTGTAAGATTGAATATTAACATTAAAAGGGTTTAACATCAATCTGCATCAGGTAGCCCAAACTTTTAACGACTCTTCTGTCGAAATCATTGGGACCCCATTTTCCAGATTGCGGCTACCTCCGTTATTTTGATGGTCATAAATCTAAATCCATGGATTCATAGAGAAAGTCGTTTGTGTGTCTGATTCAGTAACTTAATTAATTACTAGCACAAATTAATTAGCATATTTGAAAGTAACCCTTTGATCCCGTAAGATTGAACTTTATTACGTAAAAATCAGTTTAATAAAACAAAGGAGGAGGATATCTTTTTGTTTTATTTTCGATACAATAAACAAAGCATATTTGAAATTAACCCTTTGAGCCTGTAAGATTGAATATTAACATTAAAAGGGTTTAACATCAATCTGCATCAGGTAGCCCAAACTTTTAACGACTCTTCTGTCGAAATCATTGGGACCCCATTTTCCAGATTGCGGCTACCTCCGTTATTTTGATGGTCATAAATCTAAATCCATGGATTCATAGAGAAAGTCGTTTGTGTGTCTGATTCAGTAACTTAATTAATTACTAGCACAAATTAATTAGCATATTTGAAAGTAACCCTTTGATCCCGTAAGATTGAACTTTATTACGTAAAAATCAGTTTAATAAAACAAAGGAGGAGGATATCTTTTTGTTTTATTTTCGATACAATAAACAAAGCATATTTGAAATTAACCCTTTGAGCCTGTAAGATTGAATATTAACATTAAAAGGGTTTAACATCAATCTGCATCAGGTAGCCCAAACTTTTAACGACTCTTCTGTCGAAATCATTGGGACCCCATTTTCCAGATTGCGGCTACCTCCGTTATTTTGATGGTCATAAATCTAAATCCATGGATTCATAGAGAAAGTCGTTTGTGTGTCTGATTCAGTAACTTAATTAATTACTAGCACAAATTAATTAGCATATTTGAAAGTAACCCTTTGATCCCGTAAGATTGAACTTTATTACGTAAAAATCAGTTTAATAAAACAAAGGAGGAGGATATCTTTTTGTTTTATTTTCGATACAATAAACAAAGCATATTTGAAAGTAACCCTTTGAGCCTGTAAGATTGAATATTAACATTAAAAGGGTTTAACATCAATCTGCATCAGGTAGCCCAAACTTTTAACGACTCTTCTGTCGAAATCATTGGGACCCCATTTTCCAGATTGCGGCTACCTCCGTTATTTTGATGGTCATAAATCTAAATCCATATATTCATAGAGAAAGTCGTTTGTGTGTCTGATTCAGTAACTTAATTAATTACTAGCACAAATTAATTAGCATATTTGAAAGTAACCCTTTGATCCCGTAAGATTGAACTTTATTACGTAAAAATCAGTTTAATAAAACAAAGGAGGAGGATATCTTTTTGTTTTATTTTCGATACAATAAACAAAGCATATTTGAAATTAACCCTTTGAGCCTGTAAGATTGAATATTAACATTAAAAGGGTTTAACATCAATCTGCATCAGGTAGCCCAAACTTTTAACGACTCTTCTGTCGAAATCATTGGGACCCCATTTTCCAGATTGCGGCTACCTCCGTTATTTTGATGGTCATAAATCTAAATCCATGGATTCATAGAGAAAGTCGTTTGTGTGTCTGATTCAGTAACTTAATTAATTACTAGCACAAATTAATTAGCATATTTGAAAGTAACCCTTTGATCCCGTAAGATTGAAATTTATAACGTGAAAATCAGTTTAATAAAACAAAGAAGGAGGATATCTTTTCGTTTTATCCTCGATACAATAAACAAAGCAAATAAATCCCTATAATTACTTACTTTTAAGAAGGTTGAGCAAATTCGATAAATCAAGAACTGCACAAAAAAAATGTATGTTATTGTAAAGTAAAGATGGCAATAATAACAAATTTAATACTGGACATTTATTAATTGAAAAAATCATAAGAATTATGCTTGAAAAAAGACAAATTATTTTAAAATACATTGTATAAAATAAGTTATCATAAATACGCCATATCATATCATCTAACTATATATAAAAATCCAATTATGATGTCGCAGTTTTCCTTTGGAGTCGATGCATTTTTATTGGCCGGAAAATCACATGGTAGGATCCAGTTTTCCAATATTAATTTTCATATTGGTTTGGTTGTCAGAGATCCTTTGTTATATAGGTGATTCTCACGAAACATGACAATTCACTTGCTCCAAGATCTAATACTATAATACTAGAAGAACTTTTTTTTAAAAAAAATTTATATAATAAATAACATTGCTGTTAGCATTTTAAAATGACTTTGCACTAGCATTGACTGTTTTGTATACTTAAAAAATTTAATTGAATATCAAAATGTCATTTTTCAGGCATGTCCCAAACAATATTTCCAATAATAACTAGCTTCAAAACTTCCCATACATTTTTCAAAATCTAATTTTTCTTATCTTATCCTATGTAAGCATTTCTAGAATATACGCAGAGGGTATTGTTTACTAAAATAATTTGTTTAAAATAATTTTTTCTGTCAATAATTTGTTTGTCCCATAAGAATCTGTCATTTTCCTGGCTACTTTTATTTAGTGATTTATAACCAAAATAGATAGTGTCAGGAATCAAAATCTTGTGTTAATAGATTGATTAGATACCCTCCTATCTAAACATGTCTTGTTGCATGAATAAAGAACCTTTTTTCCGGCTCAAAATCTATTTCAAAAATTTTTTCAATGTGAGTAGGTTTTTATGTTGTCATTTTCCTGGCTTCTTGAAATTATTAATAACAAAAACTACATAGATTTATCTGAGTTATTTTGAGAAATACTGCTGTTTTCGGCAGAATATAAACGTGTTCGGCCAAAATATTAAATTAAAGTAAAGTTATATGCTATAAAATGGCGAATTTGTCATTAACCTGGCTGTCATTTTCCTGGCTTATGAATGCCGGGACATTGAGGTGTTACCAGAAATTCTTTTTAACTGCTAACTGTGAAGAGGCAAAGCAAATATTAACCTAATACCAAGTTTATGTATTATTGTAATATGCTTGGGTGTAATCAAAGTTATTTATTTATTTAATGATTGATTGTTATACACCATTTTATTCTGTACATATCAGCAACAAAAAGTTTTTTGTTTCTTTCGACAGGGGATAAAAAGAATTAATTTAAGCAATTTATGGTCCATCTAACATGAAGGCTTAAGTTGAGTTACTTGCTATTAACTTAAAATGACTGTTTTTTAAACTTCTAAGGTAATATGTCATTTTCCTAGCAATTAAGATTTGGTGAATTTCTATTTTTTTTTTCTCGAGCAAATGCCAATATACTACACTGCTGTCTATAAGATATTAATAAGTGTAGCTAAAGAAGCATACAAAAAAAATTTTAGATTATTTTGAAGACTTTAAATTTGAAAAAATTTTTTGGTCCGAATTGTCATGTTTCGTGAGAATCACCCATATATGCAACGTTTTTATTAACAAAAACAAACTAAAATGTCATTTTCTTAAAAAAAAATTTGCTTGGATGGTAAAACCGATTGCAGATTTGAATGGAAGTGTCTAAGATTTGTAAAAAATCTTATGCAGCAGAAAAAAATTTGTACCCCACTGTTTTTTAATCTATCTACTAAGTTGTAAGGGTTGTATTTAAAAAAAATTGATGACTTATAAGAACAAGGAATTGTTTTATTGATTTCAATATGAGCTTATATTACTTACGAACTGCGGTGTGTTGTACAGAGAGATAAAAACCTGGTGGGCCAAAGTTAATTGCGGATTAACTCCTGAAAGGACAGCATTATTGAAATTTAAATGTTTTGCTATTAAAAAATTATTCGAAATTAGGGAAAGAAGAGGTAGTTAGAGGGGATTAGGTTTGGTTAATATGGATAATGATGAGAATTGTTCTAATTCCAATTCCTGCTGTTTTATCATAGTCATTTCTGTTGTGTGCGGTCTAGCGTTATCCACTAATTAAATAGAAATCGATCTGCTGGCCAATTTCAGCTATTGTTTTTTTAAGCTGATTTCTTTTGCAATTTTTCTTCTCACGTCGTCTTTTGGTTTCAATGTAAATCTTTGATTATGTTCTGAGATGAACATCTAAACTGTGACCTTTAGCTTATAATGGACCTTTGATTCGATGTGATCGCGTGACTAATTGCTAAGGTCAAAGTCACCTTTTTAAAATTTAACGCACCAATTTTAATACTGTATGCTGCCTAGTGACATTATGGCAAATTTATTATTGCTGTTTCACCAGGTCTGAGGTGCTGAAATTAAACACAAGGACTCATACTTCATAATAGTGCGAATTTCTGGCAATTCCATTTTCAACAAAATTAATTTTCAAAGATAATTTCTAGAGAAAGGTAAAAAAAAATTGATAATGTCAAATAATAGGCTGTCAAATTTGGTATCATTAATCGATGAATTGACTGATTGACAAGCTAAGTATTATTAATTGAAAAACTTAATAGAAATAGTCCAGAATAGCAATTCAAAAGTTATTTAAAAATTACTATTACTGCCACTACTTCTACTACTATTTCAAAATTAAGAATGCTGCCATGCCTCTGAATATGAAATTGCTTAGCAGTTTAAATGTTTTATAATTTACTAAAATTTACTGGTAAAGTTTGACTAACAAATTGCAAATTAACTCCAGCCGTCAACATTAATTTCACATTCGCATAAATTCTCCTCTCCCTAAAATAATAAATATTTAATATTACTTACCCTTAAGTATCTTATTTAAATCAAGAACACCTCCTGTCAAATCTCCAACTAAATGCGAAATATAAAGGAAATTTAATTAAAAATAATTCGGAAATTCTGAAATATATATATATATATATATATATATATATATATGATTATGTATATATATATATATATATATATATATATATATATGATATATGATTTTATATTCAAAATGAAGATAAAACAAGGGAAAATTATAGACGTATGCAAAACGGGGGAAATAATAATGAAAAAAATAACAAACAACTGATTAAAAGGAAAAAAAAAGATTAAATTTTTTAAAAAGAAACCGGAAAGTAAAAGATATAATCTTTTCATCAGCCCACACGATTACATCCGCAAAAATGAGTGCTTTCTGATATTGTATCAATATAGCTAAAGCAAAATATCTTAATACAATAGTGTGAGGAGCACTCAAAAAAATTTTTACAAAAATTACAACAATTAAAATAGAACACAATAAGTAAAAATGACACGTAAAAACCGAAAATAAAGTAAAAGAAAAAACAGTATAAAACAAAACAAAAACTATAAAGCGAGTAGCGAAATCAGATGTACTTACAAGAAAGGGAAATTTTTCAAGTATGATTTAAAAATATTTTCGCAACAAGATTGCCAGATTACAAAACATGAAAACAAAAGCGCAAATTGAGTGTAACTAGAGGAATTTAAAGTGCCGTTCTTACTGCATTGCTGAAGTGATTTTTTATGCTGTGCATTGATTTGTTAGTAACCAAGGATGGGCCCGAAATGGATGTGCGCAAGGTAATATTATACTGGATAATTTAAAAAGTTGACCATATATAATATTAGAAAATAAATATTTATTTAAGAAAAAATATAAAATGGAAAAGAGAAACATAAATTGCCTATATTGCAAATAATTTTAGCCACAGATTTGCCCGATATGGATTTGCACATGGAAAAATTAAACAAATTATCAAAGAAAAAGAATTTTTGTAAATAATTTTAAAACGAATTTGCCCGAAATGGATTTGCAGATGGAAAAATTAATACAGAAATTTTTTGTAAATAATTTTACCCACGGATTTGCCCGACTTTGATTTGCACATGGAAAGATTATAAAAATTAACAAAGAAAAATTATTTTAGTAGAAAATTTTAGCCACTGATTTGCCCGAAATGGATTTGCACATGGAAAAATTATGCAAATTAACAAATAAATTATTTAGTAAATAATTTTGGCAACGGATTTGCATATGGGAAAATTATATAAATTAACAAAGAAAATGTTTAGTAAACATATCCACAAAAATATACGATTAATTCAATGATTTTATATAAAATTTTGTTACTTTAGTTGGGTATCCATTGTTTTTTATCAAATTTCGAAAGAGTTTATCGATTTGTTTTTTGGATAAATAAATATTACTACAGATTCTTTTAATTCTGTTCATTTCATTGAAAGTGGTATTTAAATAGATGCTCCTAGAAACATTAGAATTCCAAGTAATTAGTTTATTAATATTAAAATTAAAATCATTTCTTTTATCGTATAAATCAACAAAGCGGATATTTTCAACTTTTATAGTACCCAAATCCAAAAAATTGAAATTAATATTATCATCATAATTACGAAGCAAGATTAATTCCTCAGGGTAAATATCATTTAATAAAATGGTATAATCTTGAAAATTAAAGATAATTAAGTCATCAATATATCTAAAAACAAATTTAATACTAAGAGTATAATTTTTTTCATAATAATGCAAAAATAAGTTAGCTAAGAGAAAAGAAGAATTAGATCCTTGCGGTATTCCATCAATTTGATGAAAAATATCCTTTCCATTGTAAAGATAATTATTAAAAAGACAAAAATTAATCAGAATTTCCTAATAATCAAAATCGCAGCAAAGGATATTTTTGAAATCATGGTAGTTTCAAAGGGACAACTTTTAGTTTAGAAAGGAGAATGCGGTTGAAAAGATGTTAGAAATCAAAAGTCGCAATAGAATTAATATTTTTATGTTTAATGAAATCTAAAATCGGTTGATTATTAGTGATAATCCAAGAGAAACCTTCCTTAGAAATATTGTTAATAACTTTATTAAGTAGTTAGTAGTAGTAATTTTATTTAATTATTTAAGTAGTAAGAGAAAATGGTGTCAGGTTTAGTTACATAAGTAATAGATCCACACGTGATAGTTCTAAATTTTACAGGAATTTTATGAAATTTAGGACATATAATTAAGTAAGGAAATTGTATATTGCTAACTTTAATTTTTAATCTCTTATAAAAAGCTAAAATTTCTTTAATGACAATATTATTATTGAAATTACTAAGTTTAAAATTTTTACTATTTTTTAATTTCGTATTTAAAAGTTCAGCATCAAATTTTTTACATCTATGGGAGTAATTACAAAATTTTTGAAGTTGCTTAATTGATTGAGCAATATTAGAAACATTTGTTGGATTGTTACTCTTATTTAAATTATCCTTATTATTGAAAACAAAGTTTTTAAAATAATAATAAACACCCCATTTCCATTCTGTTAGCATACCTAAAGGTAAAGAGAATCTATTTGATACCTTTAAACAAAAACTATTGAGGTCATTAAGAAAGTATTTTAGAATTTTATAGATTGATATATCGTAAATGGGTCTGAATTTTGTGCCTTTTATCATTAAATTCCTAAGTTTCAAGTTTTCTATAATACTTAAATTAGCAGTAATAATATGCTTATGATGTTTATCAACAAAATCAAAATATTTATCTTCCTCACAGTGACATTCATAATCGGATATTTTAATACTCCCTAAATTTTTGCTTAGATCATTATAATTAAATATAGTTGTAATAAGAGATTTATTATATTTAAAACTTTTAATTATGATAAAATCTTTTAATGGAAATAAAGCTTTAAAATTTTCGAAAATGTTGTGAAATTTGATCTTATTGAAAATAGGATTTTGAAAATTAAAAACGAAATATAAATTATCTAAATTTTTCTTTCTATTTGGCGAAGTTTTGCTCATTTTGGCTTTTATAAGATAGAAACAAAGAACTGTGAAATGTAAATTAATAAAAGAAAAGTTAATAATAAGATCGTAAAACTTATATACATCATAATTCATAAGGGAGAAGACAAAATCTTAAATTGGTTTAATTGGTACTTATTGTTTTTCTTAACTTTCTTCGTGTTTTCTTGTATTTATTTATTTTGTCATATATGTATATATATATATATATATATATATATATATATATATATATATATATATATATATATATATATATATATATATATATATATATATATATATATATATATATATATATATATATATATATATATATATATATATATATATATATATATATATATATATATATATATATATATATATACTTGTATATATATATATATATATATATATATATATATATATATATATATATATATATATATATAGAAATATAATATATATATATGCCAATTAGCTCAAAAGTAAATATGATGTACTCCTTAAGGAAACACAAGTTTTCTTAATGGTTTATGCAAAATAGTTCAGTAAGAAATGCAAAACTCAATAATGAAGGCTATTGTGTCAGCATTTAAAAATAAGTAATTTAATAACATATCGAAAAACAATTCAACTGCTTATGCTTATTTCTTATTCCCTCAATAAGAAATGCAAAAACCTAAGTTGCAAATGCAACCAAGCGCATATAACAAGAAATATTAATTTTTAATAAAAAATAGTTCAACAACAAGTGAAAAATCCACCATAAATATTGGAAATTGAGTAGCTCAGTAGAAATTGCAAAAAAATTGCATAGAAGTATGTTAAATATAGATTAGTACTAAGCCTTTCAAGAATGTTAACTACTCACTTCCACCTAAGATGCCTCCTATTAAGCCATCTCCATCTACATGAAAATTAATAAAATATCCAAACATAAGAGAGATTTATTAAAATATTAATAAACAAATTTCATAGTGATTACTAAAATAAATTCATGAAATATCCAATTATTATTATCATAATATTCTCATCAAGAAAGTTAACAAGATTTTTTTTTAAAGCTTCAAGTTGATAATAATACTCTCATTATGGTCACAAATATTCCAAAAAAGCTTTTAGTCGATTTAAAAAGTATTTAGGATCCAGAATAGTTTTTTAAAAAAAAAAAATTTTCGAAAACTCGAATTAAAAAATTTTGGAAAAAACAAATTTCAGTTTTCATGTTAAAAAAGTTAACGTTAATTAATATTACAAGAAGAATAGCGTTAATTAATATTGCAATTATTAGAAAAAATTATTCTACAAGATGTCATTTATGCTCATTAACAAATATGAATTTTGATTTTTTTTTTTTTTGAAATTTTTCAGTGGTCTTTCACTTTAAATATTGAAACAAAACCCACACATTATAGAAACAATAAAAAGAATGCAACTTCTATAAGAATCAAAATATTCTCACTTTCTCCCAAGAGACCACCAATTATTCCTCCTAAGTAAAAGAAGACATTTATATCATAAATATTTTAACATCTACAATAATATGTTGTCATCAAGAAAAACAAAAAGCAATAATTTATTACTAGTTTTAAAAACAGGATTAAATGTTTTAAAAACGAGATAAATGTAGACATTATAGAAATAATGAATTGAAAATCCTTGTGTTTGCCAACATTAATATCAAAAGCGACAATAAGTTTAAAATTATTAACAAAAAAATTCGAGTATAAATTACAATTACATACGTTATCAATATTTTTGCATTGTTTATTTAAATTCGAATTAAATATATTACAGTTAAGGAATCTATTAGATTCTACGGCAAAAAGTAGTATAATTTTTAAAGGAATTTTTTTTACCTTAAATTGATTGATAGATAAGTTTTAAATATTGAACAAAAGTACAAAAGTTAAATTAATGTAAAATTGAAATTTTATCGAATAAGATAAAACTCAATTTCGTCTCAAAATCGGCTCAATGCGGGTGTTATAAACATGCACCGAGGAACCAATATAGGAATGTATATATTTTTTAATATTGGTCCTATATAGGGTCAATCTCGGCTCTTATGGGGGCAATATAGGGCCTATATTGGCTGTAAAGTATCGGACAAATATATATATATATATATACTTACTTGGCGCCTCACCAGATTCCGTTCCTGCACCTGCTCCTGCAAATACGACAAAATAAATATATATTTTCATAAATCAATAAATAAAAACTACAGAATTTTCACAACTATTGGTTGCAACCCTAAATAATAGTTTTTCATTGGCGTTGGTATTTTACTCCTAAGCTTTATCATCTTAACTCTTTCATCGTGGCGAACGGGATAACTAGTCTCCCGTGATTATTCAATGGGGGCTATTAATGAGTATTATTATTGATTTAAATTATTTTTTGAAGTAAAACAGACAAGTTTTAAGCAGAATTTACGTTTTGTTCCAATTTCAGCCTTGTGGACAAAGGCGCACCATTGTTTGAAAGTGTTAAGCTTTTATTTAATTTTAGATACCTGCAAATTTAAGGACACTTACTTAAGAGATTAATTAATTGTTATTTTACTTGGGTGTATAGTTGCATTATATGTTTATAAAAAAATTTCCTTTCAATATGAGGTAACTTAAATTAAGATATTCAACCATGTTTCCTTTACAGTAGAGCTTTATTATTAATACAAAAATAAAATTCGAATTGTTAATGTACACGACAACATGGGTGCGTAAAATAGGGACGCAGCACCAAAGCCTTCCAACTATTTCACTTGTTTAGAGTTCTTGTGACGTAGTCAACAGGGTTGACGTTGGGGCATGAGTTCTATATAATTAAATCGATCTTTCAATCGTATTCAATATGGCGATATTTATATTTTTGATTTAATTCATATTTTTCGATCATTTCCATATCTTTCGGACACTCTATAAATTCGATATTATTATTATGAACTCCAATGTTCTTTCAATATTTGTATTTACATCAATATAGCTTATAGCACTATTTGATCATATTACTCAGATTGCATAAAGCGGTTTGCAAACGATAGAGTTTTTTTGTCATTAAACACTACATTCATTGATTTTGCAAATTGCTGTTCTTTTAATTGTGATTATTCGATTTCGTAGCTTTCTTCTAATTAAAAGCAAAATACAGCTTCGTTTAGTGTTAGGAAAAAAATATTACATAAGTGCTTATAAACTACATCCTTATTTTTCTCAATTTAATAGTAGTATACTAATGTTTCATTAAAATATTTTAAAACAATGAGAAGAACCCTGCGTTTGACAATAAATTTATTTTAGGATATAAATTATTACGAAATAAATTTTCAGTTATGAGATGAATTAATATATTAATGAAGTTTATACTTGAAAATAATAATTGAAAAATCGTTTACCACCGCCTAAGCCAAGAGTATTTGTAACTCCTCCAACTAAATGAAATAAGTAGATGTATTTATGTAATCAAAACAGAAGGAACTATGAAAACTAATTAAATACTTTTTGATTGAATAATTGTTTTGAAATATTCATTTCTAAATTTAAAACTACTGCTCTAACAGCAATTTGATGTAATTATCCAAAATAATATTTTAAGTAAGACAATTTCTTATCTCTAAATATTTATATAAATCCAACAGACAGAATATTTTACTCAATATTCAATTCATCTCTGAACAAGGTTTCTAGACTACTTCAAATTACTCTACCTAGAGTATTCCTATTCTAAAATTGAAATCGCTCCAACACAGCTGCAACCCGCTTCGGCATGAATGCCACAAGTCCTTGGTAGATGGCCGGAGACAGATTGTACCAGATGTTTAAGCAACGGTCACGCAAATCCGAGATATTGCGACTTGGTGGTCTTTGAGTTCATTTAAAAAAAAAAGCTAGTTATCGACAAAGAAAAACATTCTTCTTTCAAAAGGTACCTCATAAGGTACCTTAAGGTATAAAGGTACCTCAAGATTTAATTGAGTTAGCATGTCTTATATACTAGTGAATGATGTTTAATAATCGTAGTGGTAGTAACGCCTCAATACTCCCCCACCAGAATTTTATCAGGGATAAAATTCAATGAACGGATACCACTAGTTGCAGTATTTGCAAAAGCCTGGGAGAACTATTGCTAAGCTCAGCTGATTTTGAGCGCTTGTGGAGAGAGCCGTATTAAGTTCACCGAGTTTTAAGTGTTGGTCATAAGAGCTGTATTAAAATCGGAGTTGTGTGTGTGTGGTCGCTTCTGTGTTGCTATTAGCCGTGGAGTGTGCGCTGTACCCCGTTATGTGTAAATGAGAAGCAACAACGTGAGGAGGACGATCACGCAGTCACAAATAACAAGTCGAACTGTAGAATGTGGACTATCCATGAAATTAGGTGTAATCATATCGCATCCGAAGCTCACAAATGTGGGGAAAGTAGTTACCGACGACGTCAACCTTCATTTATCAAAAAGTACTCCAAGATTAAATTGAATTAGCACGTCTGATATACAAGTGAATTGATATTTAATAATCGCAGTGGTAGTTACGCGCCCCACACACACACACACACACACATATATATATATATATATATATATATATATATATATATATATATATATATATATATATATATATATATATATATATATATATATATATATATATATATATATGCACTCAAGAACCAAAACATTATGACCACCTCTTAATAACGAGTTGGCCCGCAACACAGCTGCAACCCGTTTTGGCATGAATGCCACAAGTCCTTGGTAGATGGCCGGAGACAGATTGTACCAGATGTTTAAGCAACGGTCACGCAAATCCGAGATATTGCGACTTGGTAGTCTTTGAACTCTGAGCTACCGTTCCATGACATTCCAAATGTGTATTATCGGATTGAGATCCGGTGAGTTAGGCGGCCAGGACATTAACTGGAATTCAGAATCATGTTCCTGGAACCACTCCAACACAATTTGAGCCTTGTGACATGGGACGTTGCCCTGTTAGAAAATTCCATTTCCAGCTGGAAAAACAGAAGCCATGTAAGGGTGCAACTGGTCCGCAATGATGTGTACCCTGTAGCATTCATGGTCTACTCTACCACAACCACGGATCCCTGAGACTCCCAAGAGAACATCCTCCAAAGCATAATACCTCCACCACCGGCCTGTGTATGACCTACTGTACATTGATGGAGCAACTGTTCGCCTGAAAGATGGCGTATCCTGACACGGCTATCGGCGTGATGAATGACAAACCGTGATTCATCTGACCAGGCAACTATCTCCCACTGACTCATGGACCAGTCGCGATGTTCCCGGGCCCAGCGCAGGCGTGGTTGGCGATGACGCTTGGCCAGCAAAGGCACACGAGTGGGACGTTTGCTGCGTAGCCCCATATCCAACAGTGTCCGCTGAACAGTGTGCTCTGATACTATTCTACTTGACCCTGCATTGTATTGGGCTGTCAGCTGAGCCACTGTCTGGCTCCGGTTTTGCTTCACCAAGCGAGACAACCTCCGACGACCTTTTTCTCTGATGGCGTGTGAACGTCGAACACCATGTCGTCTACTGCTGGTTTCGCTGTCATTCATCCACTTTCCATAAGTATTAACAACTGTATATCGCGAACAACCCACGAGTCGTGCAGTTTCGGAAATACTTGTTCCGAGCCATTACAATCTGCCCTCTATCAAAGTCGCTGAGATCCGCAGCCTTTCCCATCACACACAAGTAAGTGAAAGACAGATTCTTCAAACTCTCCAGCAACAGTTAAATAGCACTTCCACCTGGTTACGTGCTTTTCACGTCATCCAGGAGAGTTCATTGCAAAATGTAGGGGTGGTCATAATGTTTTGGCTCTTGAGTGTATATATATATATATGCTGCGTATATATATATATGCTGTATATATATATATATAGTTTGTATATATATATATGCTGTATATATATATATATAGTTTGTATATATATATATGCTGTATATATATATATATAGTTTGTATATATATATATATATATATATATATATATATATATATATATATATATATATATATATATATATATATATATATAACTAACTCAGTGGCGCGACAGCCCATTAAGAGGGCCAAGGCCGACTGTGCCCATCTCAGTTTTCTTGACCTTGGGCTCTGGGGTGCAGAAGCATATGTTCCGGTCAGGTGGTCAGCCGAACGCGGAACCCCCAGTGTTAGTTCCCAAGCATGCTTGGTACTCATTTTATCGACCCACTGAAGGGATGAAAGGCTGAGTCGGCCTTGCCCGGCCCAAGGATATATATATATATATATATATATATATATATATATATATATATATATATATATATATATATACAAACTCTCGTCATTCTTAATATAGGGTTCAGTATACACGTTTTCATAATTCTAGCCCATGAATGACGAAATAAACATTTAAATTTATTCAAATTATGTTATTTCAAAATCAAAATACGTTATTTTTTGAATTAAAAGGCAACAAAAAACAAGATTTGGTCCTATCCGCTTTTCTAGCATTAAATCTGGTGTCTGAGGATGTTACGCATAAGTTTTAATAATTCTAAATATTAGTTCAATGGATTGCTGCCAATACAGCTTCTCCATTTTGCAATTGTTTTGTTTTATTAAATAAAACAAAATTATGTACTTTTGTTTTGCCATAAAAAATAGTGCTAGCTACGCATGCCAAATGATTTCCCAAGAAAATTGCAAATACCACAGACAACTCAACTTCACGTGCGTTATATTGGTAAAAAGTAAAAAATGTACTTTGTAATTGTTACACTAAAGCCACTGAATTGGAAAATCTCTTTAATATGGGTATATTTTATCATTTTAAAGAACCATAATAATCGTATTTTAATAATAGATTAAGAGTAATAACTGACTTTTAAGATAAGAATTAATCCACACGATGGTATGACTTATTTTGTCCTCATATTAAGGTGCAAACAGCAACGGCACTGTTCAACCGCTCCAACATTTCTAACAGCAAAACTTTTTTTGATGGATGGTAAATTCTTCCCCATGTAAATATCTGACTATATTATCTTTTTGAGCAGAGGTTACATTGCCTCAAGACCGCAATAATTTAAAAATGAGTAAATACAAATTTTACAAGCTTCCAGTGCTGTTACGCATTATATCAATTCTTCTTCTTTAATTGCACTAAAGCCTTCTTCTACTTGCAATAGCTACCTCAACTAGCATCTTCCAATCCAACCGGTTCACTAACGATTGATATTTAAGTCTGGAGACCTGCACTTTCGCAATCTAACCATCTTGCGCATGGTTTTCTACTCTTTCTTTTGGTTTGAAAATTAACAAATGACAAGTGTGCAGTACTAGTCCTGCAAATACAAGCTGGCTCCCTATTGGTGGACTGTTTCATAACCTTAGTAGTGGAGGAAGTTCGAGATGCATGTCGGCAATTTCCTAAAACAGATACGACAGACAATTTTTTTTTTCGATTTCATAATTTTGAAATCAAAAGTTATATATGTCCTCCCTAGTAACAAAATTAAAACCATTTCGACGCTTCGAGCTCGCCAATTCCTTGCATTACTTGTTATTGTATATTGTTATAATCATTCATTTTTCTTCAGTAGTTAAAAAAATAACTTTTTTACCCAAATGCGGCTACGAATTTAGTTTTAAAAAAATTAAGTTTTAAAAAAAATATCAGTATAGGAAATAACGGGATATAGCTCATAGACTGAAACAAATACCATTGTAAGGAATATCAGGCAAGTGCATACCAGACAGTAGCTCTTAAGATATAGAAAGAACAGCGGTAGGAATACGGTGCGTTTCTCATCTTTCTGAACCTGCAAGAATAATGGCAACAATCCACTTTTCATAGGGAGGTAGCTAAAGATAGAAGAACTGGCGCTGCACGCTTGTTATTTTGTAATCTTGTTTCCTGTTATTCTCTAAACTTTCAAGAGTCCCCTCTTTATATCAGGCTTTAGTAATATTAAATTATGTTAAAATTTAAAACTTATTTCTGAAAGTTGGAAATATTTTATATTATCCATAAGTGTAAAAGAATGAAAAAGTGCAACTTTTGTAAATATTAATAATTACTTACGTCCACCTAAGAGTCCACCAACTAAACCATCCTCTAAAATAAATATAGTTGTTTATCAAAAATCTGAAATTCGTCATCCATATAACATTTTGAAATGTAATATTTAAAACAAATTAACTAAGTTTTATCACATTTCATTTTACTGTTTCAATTGGACAATACATATGTAGATACGCAAGTATATTAGAGATACCAACTTGCATCGCTTTGTAAAACTTTGGTGACTTTTTTAAAGAGTTATCCTCATTCTACAAGCTTTATTATTTAATTCTCTTTCTCTCTCTCTTTCTCTCTCTCACTTTCTCTCTCTCTCTCTCTCTCTGTCTCTCCTCTCTCTCTCTCTCTGTATATATATATATATATATATATATATATATATATATATATATATATATATATATATATATATATATATATATATATATATATATATATATATATATATATATATATATATCAGTACGACCTCGAAAATCCGGACTCATGCGTCCAGTTCGTCAGAGAAAAATTTCAAAAGAAAAAGTTTAACAAAAATAGCTTAAAATAAAAATTTTAATGCAAGAGTGCAAAACCACAACTGTTCTCCAACAATGAAGCAGTAGATGAAGAGGTAGGGGTGGGGAGTGAATGAAAGCTCATAACTGATATGGAAATTCCAGTCATTCTTATCAGCTCTGTATAGATAACACAGAATATAAAGCGGAATCCCCTCCTCCTGAAGGGGAATCCCACAACTCTTCTCCAACAATGAAGCAGTAGATGAAAAGGTAGGGGTGGGGAGTGAATGAAAGATCAAAGCTGATAAGGAAATTCCTGTCATTCTTTACAGCTCTGTATAGATAACAAAGAATATAAAGGGGAATCCCCTCCTCCACCAATGAAGCAGTAGATGAAGAGGTAGGGGGGGAGTGAATGAAAGCTCATAGCTGATAAGGAAATTCCAGTCAATCTTATCAGCTCTGTATAGTTAACAAAGAATATAAAGGGGAATACCCTCCTCCTAAAGGGGAATCCCCTCAGGAGGAGGAATTCTTCTACCACTTTGTTTTTCCTCCTTGTGAAGAAGGAAAACTGGTTCTTTCTTAACCTTGAAGCTTAGGAGGCGGGGACAAGTTCTTTCATCCCCCAACAAAAAAAGGATTAGTATCAGCTGGTACAGTCTAGTCTAGAAGTATCTGTTTCAGCGATAAGTTGAAATTCAGCTCGCGTTTTAAGCCTATATTTTTAGTTTTAATTGCTAATATTATGTTATCTAAACGATCGATTACGGGGGAAAATGACGAAAGTTTGATTTTTGATGTCTTTTATTTTTTATTTAAAGAGTATATTTATGTTAAAATTAACGTCGAAGGTCTACACACGCGCGTTTAATCGCGAAATCGGCCTGGCAACTTCGAAAGTTCGATAATTCTATCAATTTAAGTAAGGTATCTAAAATCCAGAAATTTCGGAAATCCGGACATTCCAAACCCCCCAGCAGTCCGGACTTTCGAGGTTGCACTATATATATATATATATAGAGAGAGAGAGAGAGAAAGAGAGAGAGGATAACTCTTTTTAAAAAAGTCACCAAAGTTTTACAAAGCGATGCAAGTTGGCATCTCTAATATTCTTGCGTATCTACATATGTATTGTCCAATTGAAGCAGTAAAATGAAATGTGATAAAACTTAGTTAATTTGTTTTAAATATTACATTTTCCTCAGATCTTCTAGAGACACAACATACCCCTACCCTTATCCCTTCGCAAACTATTTCTAACCATGAATCTAATTTGGAATCTGGAAACAGAATGTTTATATCTTTAAAATTCTTTTGATTACATGGAGGAATGAACATTTTTAATATATCCCACAAGCCCTCCAACAATCAAATGTTAACACATTTGATTGCTGAAGGGCTTTGCTGACTAAAACTTGTAACGAAAACCATTAAAAATTGGGTATTTTTTTCTCGCAATTTGGTACTAATTTTTTTCGTATTTTTCATTTATCTTAAAACTCCAGAATTCAACCCCCCGTTTTCTCCCTCTTACGCTTCTAAATAATTAATAAGACATGAAAGAGGTGTAATCTCTTTCAAAAGAGTTCGAGGGATTCAATGTATGACAATTTATAATTGTATCTATGCATTTTTTCAGTGTATCAATATTGCGAAGTTCGGGCATTGATGTTGTGAAGTGAAATATCAATCTCAAATGTATCAACGCTGATTTTTATTAATATCTCACAAATACTTTTATTGTTTGGGAGAAAAGGGTGTCTGGTAGCTTAAATATGTAAAAACAAGAGTAATTAGCTCGGAAAGGCAATTATCTTTTTTTTTTTTACTTATTTAATGAGAGTAAGTTCTTCTACATCTCCCACCTCTCGTATGTTCATGTTTTAGGTTAATGAGTTAATATTTTAAAATATTTCATACACGGCAAATTAAAATGTCCATATTTTCGAGTTATAAATATTACTCACTTCCGCCCAATAGTCCTCCTACCACACCAGCATCATTACCTAAATAAATATAGTTAATTGCATAATTAAAATAGTATTATTTCAACAACGAACTATGATTTGCAAATTTTGATCATATTGCTACTCACATCTGTTAAGCCCGGTGACTGAGTGGTAGTGCGTCGCGTTCTCGTGTCACAGGTCCAGGGTTCGATCCTTCCGCTGGGAAATGAAAGGTTGACTCAGCCTTCCATCCATTTATTGAGTCAATAAAATGAGAACCAAGCATGCTTGGGGAGTTTCGCGCTCGGCTGACTACCCAAGCGGAACATTTCTTCTCCTGCACAGCAGAGCCCAACGTCAATAAAATTTAGATGGGTACAGTAGGCCTTGGTTCGCTATTGTCTGTCGCGCCACTGATTTCAGTGTAGTTTAGTTATTCACATCAATTAGAATATAGTTGTGAAGGAGATTATACTCTTTCGAGAGTCATTCCAGATTATTCCAGGCTTCGGCATTCAAAAGTATCAATTAAAGTTAAAATTAGCGAATTTCTTCAAAGAAATTAAATTCACTACGTCGCAAAATCGACTCTAAATTGGTACATGCAAATTTATGCTAATACTAATTGAAACTCAGTGGTGCGACAGCCCAAGGAGAGCCAAGGTCTACTGTGTCATTCTAGTAGTTTTTTGACCTAGGGCTCTGTAGTGCAAGAACAGTTGTTTCGGTTTGTGACCAGCCGAACGCGGAGTCAAGTTTAATTCTCAAGCATGTTTATTACTCATTTTATCGGCCCACTGAAAAGATGAAAGGCTGTGTTAACCTTCTTGGTCAAACAATAGAACTCCGGACCTCTGCGTGTGAGCTCTAGCACTCAGCCAAGACTTGGGGTAAGCTTTCCCCATTATCGAAGTACATATCAATACTTGGTTTGTAGTTTAATTTAAAGATTGATTTTTTTTTCCTTTTAGGGTAGTTCATCCTATAATGCATAACGATTTTACCCCACAATTTTTTACAATGTACACACTAAAATCTTTGGTCCAAATAGCTTCAAGACAATTTTTGAAAGGAAAGTTTTATCTCAAGATAGCATTTAACCAAGCTTACATATCCATTTTAATAATGAAGAATACTCAAATCAAACACACGCGCATTCACACCAATCATGAATTATTTTCATTTTCGTAAACTCTAATGTTGGCATACTTTGGGTATTGTCAGTAGATAGTAGAAGCATTCGTGTATGAAATAGCGAGGAATTTGTTGTTGTCTTACACGCTTTTTTTTTTAATTTACAAAAACAAAAGCTTGCCGTACCAAAATGGAAGCTCGTTTTTAATTGGGTTTATATAAGGATAATTTCAATTTATTTTTTTAACAACTCAATTTTATGAAATAGTCTTATAATGTTTATAATTTTATAATATTTGCTACTGTTCTCTTAAACATAGTTCGGATCTGTTTAAAAGTGTATACTGGGAAAATACTTGATTTACAAATTATTTATTTTAAGAATTAGTGAGTGTGTTTGTGTGCATCCTAAACTAACTGTTGCTGATTTTAATCGTACCGTAAAAATTATTTTACAAACTCTCATGTATATCGTATCTCATTGCTATAGTAAATTTTTATTTTACTAAAAAGCAAACTACTTCAGAACTAAAGTAGAATAAAAGAACATTCCTGTTGTTTCACTACACCAACAACTGTCCCTGATTTAGAGGTGTTCTTGTCCCGCAGGGGACTGATCATAGAACACCGAAGTCAAGCATTACTGGCTGTGGTCAGTAAAGCGAGTGGGTGACCACGGATCAGCCTATGTAGGGACCGAGGGTGCACTGTATAGGTCCTCGTTAAATTGTTCTACAAGACAGGACTCGACTTCGCGTGCAGGTAGTCGAACTATCAAAGCAGGGGAGCCATCCCCTCTGCAGAGGATCAAAATTGCGAAGGTATGCCTTCGGATCATTTTCAGGGATGTTTCCCAGATCGTCACCATTAGTTCATTGTGCAGCTCTTGTGCGACGTAAATAAAGTACCTAGAGGTTTTCTTATCTCTGAGGTTTCATTAAACTTTTCTTGTAAAATGGTTGCCACTATTTTTAGTGTTATTATGCAATAAAATGTTTTACAATGTAGGTATAGTAATTAGATCAAAAACATTATTAATTTGAAGTGTTAAATAAACAGTAGAAAACACCATTTGATCACTATATTTTTTTCCCCTTAATTGATCCGTGTTACTTTTTCGTACAAGTTATTAGTACAAGTACGTTTCGTACAATACTTAGTATACTCTTCTTATGAAGAAAGGATATAGTACAGCGAACGGTTTTGGAATAGTGGCAGAATTCTTTTGCAGATTACCTATCTATTAAAGGAAGGATATTTCACCTTTATTTTTTGAAAAATTCCTTATTTATTGTGGAGCGTTTTTAAAGTTGAACAAAGCAAATATGGCCACATTTAAAATTCTAAAACATAATAAATAAATCAAATAAAATAATAAATCATCTCTTTACGAGACGAACACATATTCATTTTTATGCAACAATTGTGTGTCACTTTTAACGGTCAGACTGAGGGGTTATATGACATCAAAATCCCCACCAATCCTAAAGCCAATAAATTTAAATTGCCAATAAAAATAAATTAAGCCAATAAAAATAAATTAAGCCAATAAAAATAAATTACCAGTGAATGAATAGTCACAGACGGATACTTAGGAGAATAGGAAGAGATTCGAAGTTGGAGAGCAATCGAAAGATAATGCTGGCAAAAACAAAACCAACCCCGTGTTATTGTTGTTAATATAAATTTTAGAAAATCTGGCTATAGCTTAATCACCAAAAAAAACCGTGAATGTTTAATAAAACCCTGCAACCGAAACGTGTTTGTAAACAGAGAAATAAAGCAGCTTAAAGAAAAATGAAGTTAAAAATAGATTTTTATATTCGAATAGTCGCGGAGCTGAATTAATGAGTATAGAATTAAAAAAAGTGAATTAAATTAAAAAATTAGCCGATGCATTAAGAAAAGAAAAAAAAGGAATTCATTTTTATGAAAAGTGATAAAAATTAAATAATTGATTTAATTTCATTATAATTAGATTAAGAATGTTTAAAAAATTAAATGTATGAAATTAAAGAAATTTTAAAAGCTAGGAAATCTGGAAGGCCAATAATAGCATCACACTCACTCATAAAACAAATAGAAACCTAATGCCTCTTAAGTGATAAAAAATACTTACTTCCAGCTGCACCAGATCCTTTATCACCTGCAATCATATACAAATATGCATTTCATAACCTAACCAATTAATCAAATCAATCATTATAAAATCTTCTTTAAAATAATTTTCTTCTTTAATCTCTTTTGCTTATTTGAACTCAAAGCAAGTAATATAAAATAAATTTAACTCAATTTCTACTTAGGTCAACAAAGTAAAATTTTATTTTAGTTACTTTTTATTAAATAATTACAATTTTTTCTCCAATATAAAACTAAAATTAATTATTGAATTAATATTTGAAAAATCTGTATTAACATCAAATGTCATCGAAGTTTTAAAAAATACATTTCAACTTTAAAGGATGAATAAAAAGTATTTTATTAACGATTAAAAATTTGAACAAGATATATAAATATAAATATATATAGGGAGAGTGTAAACTAATAGTAGAAATGTAAAAAAAAAAGGCGCGTGGTATCAGACAACTATAAAAGCATAAATTTGGTGACCACACGTGCTACCACGTAATGTTCTTTATTGAATTTATCAGACACAGCGAATATATAAAATAATTAAATATTTAAATGTGCGCAATAAACTATCTTTTTTTTTTCAAATAGAGCTATAAGTTAGAAATTATCACTGACGTTATTTTTAAAACATGTGAAAAACTGAATAGCTTATCGTAAAATTCAAAACAATGTCTACCGCTTAGCCAATCTGAAAGTTCCATTTCGCTTTTCGCTCATCGCTGCTTAATGAATGAAATAATTTTTTAAAAAACTGTATAAACATCAAGTGTCATCCACTACAAATTCAATAAAATGTATTTGAGCTTAAGTGGATGAATAAAAAGTATTTTATTAACGATTGAAAATTTGAATAAGATATATATAGGGAGAGTGTGAACTAATAGTAGGAATTGAATAAAGTCTAAAATGTATTTGAACTTGAGTGGATGAATAAAAAGTATTTTATTAACGATTGAAAATTTGAACAAGATATATATAGGGAGAGTGTGAACTAATAGTAGGAATTGAATAAAGTCTAAAATGTATTTGAACTTGAGTGGATGAATAAAAAGTATTTTATTAAGGATTGAAAATTTGAACAAGATATATATAGGGAGAGTGTGAACTAATAGTAGGAATTGAATAAAGTCTAAAATGTATTTGAACTTGAGTGGATGAATAAAAAGTATTTTATTAACGATTGAAAATTTGAACAAGATATATATAGGGAGAGTGTGAACTAATAGTAGGAATTGAATAAAGTCTAAAATGTATTTGAACTTGAGTGGATGAATAAAAAGTATTTTATTAACGATTGAAAATTTGAACAAGATATATATAGGGAGAGTGTGAACTAATAGTAGGAATTGAATAAAGTCTAAAATGTATTTGAACTTGAGTGGATGAATAAAAAGTATTTTATTAACGATTGAAAATTTGAACAAGATATATATAGGGAGAGTGTGAACTAATAGTAGGAATTGAATAAAGTCTAAAATGTATTTGAACTTGAGTGGATGAATAAAAAGTATTTTATTAACGATTGAAAATTTGAACAAGATATATATAGGGAGAGTGTGAACTAATAGTAGGAATTGAATAAAGTCTAAAATGTATTTGAACTTGAGTGGATGAATAAAAAGTATTTTATTAACGATTGAAAATTTGAACAAGATATATATAGGGAGAGTGTGAACTAATAGTAGGAATTGAATAAAGTCTAAAATGTATTTGAACTTGAGTGGATGAATAAAAAGTATTTTATTAACGATTGAAAATTTGAACAAGATATATATAGGGAGAGTGTGAACTAATAGTAGGAATTGAATAAAGTCTAAAATGTATTTGAACTTGAGTGGATGAATAAAAAGTATTTTATTAACGATTGAAAATTTGAACAAGATATATATAGGGAGAGTGTGAACTAATAGTAGGAATTGAATAAAGTCTAAAATGTATTTGAACTTGAGTGGATGAATAAAAAGTATTTTATTAACGATTGAAAATTTGAACAAGATATATATAGGGAGAGTGTGAACTAATAGTAGGAATTGAATAAAGTCTAAAATGTATTTGAACTTGAGTGGATGAATAAAAAGTATTTTATTAACGATTGAAAATTTGAACAAGATATATATAGGGAGAGTGTGAACTAATAGTAGGAATTGAATAAAGTCTAAAATGTATTTGAACTTGAGTGGATGAATAAAAAGTATTTTATTAACGATTGAAAATTTGAACAAGATATATATAGGGAGAGTGTGAACTAATAGTAGGAATTGAATAAAGTCTAAAATGTATTTGAACTTGAGTGGATGAATAAAAAGTATTTTATTAACGATTGAAAATTTGAACAAGATATATATAGGGAGAGTGTGAACTAATAGTAGGAATTGAATAAAGTCTAAAATGTATTTGAACTTGAGTGGATGAATAAAAAGTATTTTATTAACGATTGAAAATTTGAACAAGATATTGGGAGAGTGTGAACTAATAGTAGGAACTGAAAAAAATAAGCTGTGTAAAATTACCCTTTTTGCTTACGGTACCTAAAACACCTGCTATTTTGGATCATCTGTTGTGCCAGAAGTAAGCATAAGGTTAAGGAAAAGGATTTAAACTCAAAATAACTCACCTCCCCCTAGGTTGAGATTTAAATCTCCAGCTAAATCTCCAACTAAAGGAAAAATACCAGTATCAATAATCAATTCCTTAAAAAAAATGCATAGAACTATTTGAATTATTTTTAATAAAAATACGGGGTGTTCCAAAACACGACCGGCAATTTCAAAGGGATGATAAAAGAAAACAAGAATGAGAAAACTGCCCTTGGAAGACGGTGCCACAAATAACATGGAATGGGGGAAATCACGAAAAACATGAAATCTCATACGGCTTGTTGAGGTCACTGTGGTAGATAACAAAAGCAGGCATGGCATCTTCGGGCGAGTCCCAAGAATCTTTTTTACGTCGTTGTTGACTGTGCAAGGACAAAAGCCGGTACCACTTCTGACAACTCCAGTTATATTTAATTAAATATGATTTTTTTATAATTTATTTGTATTCTCTAGTATAAATGGTTTCTAGCTTGAAGTCAAAACCTTTATGAATTTTTCGCAGTTGTCACCCTCTCAAAGTACTGGGAGATCTCATGTTATGTGGTTAGTTTTCATTACTTTAAATGCTTTCATTACTTTAAATGAAAACGTAACAATTTATAACGTTGAAAGGGGGAAAATTTGCGAAAAACTTGCGATCTTACAGGGGATGTGTCGAGAAACTGCGACGAACAATCTAACTTTAAAATTTTAACTGTAACTGTAGCGAGGCGGAAGTTTTGTAAAGAGAAGGGGAATGATCGCCTCAGAGAGAAGAGGTTGATATGTTATGCTCTTTTAAAAAAAAAGCTTAATGTTTCGTTATCAATTATGTTTCTTGTTACGTTTTGTGTTAAATATTAAATGTTTTAAAAAGAAATAGTTAATTCCTTTAATGGCAGAACTTGTTACTTTTTATTATTGACATCTTTTTATTTTTACAAGAGTAGCGATCCTTTTTAAAGCGAAAGAAAAGCTTTCCATCTTCTCACCCGGAAAATTGAAGAAAAACAGAAATTGCAGGTAAGGTAATTTTGCCTTTACCTTTAATTAAGAATTATTATTGAATTTAATTGAGTTGATCGATAAATAATTATTTACAGGATGAGTTCATTGAATGCCCTCCTGACATCTTGAAACACGCCGTTGAATCGTTTTTACGTCTTTGTAAACTGAATGTCCCATGCATCAAAAGATTTTTTCCTTAGATCAGAATGTTTAAAACTTAGTCTAAATCATATTTTTATGAATTAATTCTGGCACCAAAATCCTAATTTTTTTAAAACTATCTTGTAATTAAGACAAAAAAGAGCTTTACCTCAAGTGTTGTCACAGTTAAATATTTTGTGTCCTCCCCTTCCAAAAAGCTTATAGTTAAAAAAAAACATAACTTTTACTTACCAACTGAAAACAAAAATGTAACAGAAGTTATAAAAAAGTAAACAAAAAAGCTTGCATTCACATTTTCTTAAGAAATAAATGATTTTAAATATCCTTAATAAGGTTTACAGATTCAAAACATCAATGCAATCTAAGAAAAAAAAACTATTTTGTATACCAAATACATTTGGAAAACAAAAAAACAAATTTTTTACTAAAACTTCTTGCTTTGTTTCTTTTATTAAATAAAACGAAACAAAAAAATGCTCTCTAAATTTACTCTAACATAACATGAGTGATCTCTAAATTTTATCTGACAAGTGTAAAGACAATACTTTCAGCACATTTCAGACGAACATAAACTCATGTTTGTGAAAATTGCAACACCATGAAGGATTTATGCGAGTGAGCTGAAATTTTCAGGAAATGCAACGTAGAACATGATATGCAAATGATTAGAATTTCAGATCCGTAGCGCATGCGTATGCTGAACAGCGCCCTCTGAACGGCTGATGGATCCGAATAAATAGACAGCTGTAGCGAGGAGTCTATGGTTATCGGTAGTTATCTGCTTGTGGTAAACGTTAGCTTAGTCGTTACTTATGCCTCTGCGACGAAAAAGAGCGAGATTTCAACAACTTACGGAGTTTGAGAGGGGAGAATCATCGGCCTTCGTGAAGCTGGATTGTCTTATCGTGAAGTAACCGTTCGTGTGCAGCGTAACAGCAGCACAGTAATGCGTGTTTGGAAACAGTGGACTGACGAGTGTCAGACAACTCGGAAATCTGGGAGTGGACCCCGAAATGTCACGTCAGCTCGCGATGATAGACACCTGGTTCGCATGGCGCTGACGGACCGTACGGCTCCCTCTAGACAACTGGCAGCACAGTGGTCAATAGATACAGGTGTTTCATTGTGTGCTTCATCAATTCGCAGACGTCTGCTGCAGTGTGGCCTGCGCGCAAGGACTCCTTTATACAGGATCCCCCTCACGCTAAACCATCGCCGCCTGCGGCTGCAATGGGCCTACCAGCATAGGGACTGGCATGCTGATTGGCAGCATGTCGTGTTTTCTGACGAATCTCGCTTCAATTTGTGGTACAATGATGGCAGCATTCGTGTCAGGCGCTATGCCGGTGAACGCCACCTTCCGGAGTGCGTTATCGAACACCACAGTGGACAAACACCTAGAGTTATGGTCTGGGGTGCCATGGCATATCATGGACGATCTCAATTGCTACGAATTGTTGGTAATCTGAACAGCAACCGGTACATCAGTGAAGTTCTTTAGCCCCAAGCTGTTCCCTTCCTTCAAGCCTTGCCAGGTGCTGTATTTCAACAGGACAATGCCCGCCCTCATATTGCTAGGACTGTTCAATCCTTCCTTGCATCGCGACAGGTACAACTTCTTCCTTGGCAGGCGTATTCCCCGGATATGTCACCGATTGAACATGTGTGAGATTTCATTGGTCGGCGTCTCGCTCGTGATCCTCGTCCTGTTGCTTCTTCAGACGAACTTCGGGTACGCATACAAACAATATGGAATGCTTTTCCTCAGGCAGACATTCAAAATTTGCTTGACTTCATGCCACGTCGTGTAGCAGCATTTATTGCGGCGCGTGGAGGCTACACAAAATACTGATTTTGATCTATTTTTATTGTTTGTTTGATTTGAAAGTTTAATCATTTATTTGTACCACTACCACTCAACTGTGTATTAAATTTGACTTAATTATGACGATTCCTTCATGGTGTTGCAATTTTCACAAACATGAGTTTATGTCTAAGAGTACCCCCTGAATGAAATTTAAATCAGATCGGACGTGTGTTTTGCATTCGATTTTCCACATGTTTTTAATAAATTTGAAATTACACATTTCCGACAGTCAACTCAATATTTTTTCTCATTGTCATAATACAGTGGTGGCGAACCTTTATGCACCAACGTGTCATTTTCTCAAAAAAATTGTTTAATGAGGTCATAGACGTGCGTCAAATAATTTTGACTTCGTGATTATTGGGAAAATAATAATATAAAATAGTGTCAACTCAAAACTCTTTATTCAGTATGAAAAAAAATTTCATTTTGCAATGTCTCAGTTATACGCGTAATTCAACTTAAAGTAACATCAGTGTGACTTCTGTTATTGCAGATTCGCTGGCAAATAACTTATATTAGGTTGTAAGATGTTAGCTTAAGCAATACTGTTAATTTTTTTTTTGCTGGTCACTTATTGTTAGCTTTTTTTTTACGGTTATTAATTGTTTTTTTTTGGCATTAATTGTTAATTCTTTTGTTAATAATTGTTTTTTTGTGAATTTTAATTTAATTTTTGTTATGCTTCATAGAGAACTTTGTGATCGGTGGTGTGACCAAAATATTGTGTCGCGTGCCATAAATGGCCCGCATGCCATTGGTTCGCCCACCCTGTCATAATATAATCCATCCATATAACTCAAGCCACGTTACTAAAACCCATAAACTCATTATAGTTATCTTAGGATCGAATTTCTGGTTTTGAATTTTAAAAATCAGAATTCAGATTCCTAATTGAACTACTGGAAAATAGGCCTTGGCACCATTCTAGCTGTTTATGTAAATACTCAGCTTGTAGTCTGTCTCCGTAATGGGCAATGAGCAATTTGCATGTTTCTCTATAAGGAGGAACAGTATACGAAATATATCAGCCCCTTTTGGTGACCAGTTTGCTCGTTTTTCGAAATTATCTGGTACAGCATAAAAACTTTAATGGTAACCAAGTCGAATGCACAGAACAACTATATTTAAATATTCCAATTCTTCAACCCGTATGGCTGTTTTTCGAGGACTCCGTCGTAATATCAATTGATGCTTTTTTGCGAATAATATGCTATTTTTATAATTGTCATCGTTTTGTAATTGTCTTTGTATTTTGATTTAAATAATAGAATCAAAATATTAACTTATATAATAAAATTATTCCACTAAATCACACAACAACCATGAGTATGATTTCTGGACATTTCGTCACAGTAGGCAGTTGAAAAGTTAAATTTATATGCATCTCTGTCTTAAGATAAGATAGCAAACACAACCTGCGCTGTACTTCTTCCACACGCACTGTTAAAAGTACTAGATTTTATTTATTTGTTATTTAAGTGTATGTAAGTTGTAAGCTAGATTTTGATTTATTTTTATATTTGAGTATATGTGAACTGTAAGTTAGAGTTTGTATTATCGGTTGCTATGGTGATATTATAGAACAAATTTTTGTGTTGAAATAAAGTGCTATGTTTCTTATTTTTTGTAAAAATGGAGTCAGAATAATTTTGTTTTAGTTAAGTAGTAGGTTTTAGTAGTAATATATACGGTATTGCTCGGTATAGTGTAATATATACGGTATTGCTCGAAAAAGACAAGCTCTATCTCCAGTAATTGGCATGACAATATGGCGGCACCATAGCACCGTTTATTTTTTAAAATTTCTATAGACATTTTAGATTGGATCAAAAATTAATCTAAAATTAATCTAATCTAATTGTCCTAAATAAATGCTTAAATTATTACTAACTATTCAACGCTACTTAAATTATTACTTAAAACCACCTAACAAAATGAATAATAAATATAGTGTTGCCAATCGAAGAGAAATACCCGAGTTTATGGTGTCACATGAGAGAATATAGATGGATTAACGAAATTCATACACTGCTGAAAAGAGAAAGATACGATTTTAAGAGAATGAGGGAAAAAAACTCACCGGGTCCAACAATTGGAACTAAATTAAAACAATGTTATACATTTACATTTAAATAAGACAACAGTTTTATTTTTTAAAAAAACAATGTTATAATCAGGATAACTTAGTAAAAAGGCAAATAAACACTGGTAAGAAATTGGGGGTCCTGACAGCAGGCTTGTATATGTAGCAAACTGTTAAGCCTCGTGTTGATTTCATGACCATCGTTGAACAGCCAACCAATTTTTTTTTTGAGTTTACGTCGACCAATTTTTAACTCAGTAGCCTTGTAATTTTGAACCTAATCCAGAAGGCAAGGAAACTCCTGAATCAAATATTTGGAGAAATTTGATTTCGCGGATAACTTTCTGAGGATTCGTATTTACAGTTACATGGAGAAGAAAAGCACGAAAACATCCCACGGTTAGTCTGACGGCAAGGGGACTCTAAATCATGACCACTGAGGATATTTATAGTCAGCACTATGGTCAGTGCGAGCCGGGTGCTGAACTCGTATCGACCAGCCACCACTGGGATTCGCAACCAGTCACCATATCGGGAGGTGAACTCATTATAACCTGAGAAACCACGTCTCTCCCTTATTGACTTTATTTTATAACCATCGTTGAACAACAAACCCAATTTGTTTAGGTTTACGACTACTAATGTGCAACATAGCCTTGTAATTTTGAACCCTATCCAGAAGACAAGGGAACTTCTTGATCAGGTATTGGAGGAAGTTTGCTTTCGTGGAAAACATTTTTATGAAACTGGTCCGCATTTCAGTTACATGGAGAGAAAAACCGCGAAAACACCCCACGGTTAGCCTGACGGCAAGGGGATTCTAACCCATTGATCTGCCTACCGCTGAAGAAATTTTACGTCAGCACTGTGGTCGGTGCGATCCAGGTGTGGAATTCGAATAAACCAGCCATCGCTGGAATTCGAACACGGTTCTCCTCATTGAAATGCGAACTCTTTATCCCCTTAGCCATCACGGCTCGTTCTTATTGATTGTGAGTCGGAAGGTTCTAACCTTCCGATTCACGGCTCCTTCTTATTGACTGTGAGTCGGAAGGTTCTAACCTTCCGATTCACGGCTCCTTTTTATTGATTGTGAGTCGGAAGGTTCTAACCTTCCGATTCACTGCTCCTTCTTATTGATTGTGAGTCGGAAGGTTCTAACCTTCCGATTCACGGCTCCTTCTTATTGATTGTGAGTCGGAAGGTTCTAACCTTCCGATTCACGATTTGAGTACGCGAGTTCACGAGTTCCGATTCAAAGTTGAGTGTTGTTTCCCCCCCCCCCCCACGGCTGTTAAAAAATGTAACCTTTAAAAACAAGGCTTTGTGCTTGGCTGTGATAATTATGCTTAAGAGAGGTATATAGAAAAATAGGCTTGTAAGCAAAAGCCCCGCGATTCCCACTAGAAGTGAACATCTAATCGACGAATAAGAACACTAAAACTTAAATCTATTGTTATTATTTTGATTATAAAGTTTACTTATTAACATGTCAATACTTGCTTAAAGAAAAATATTTTATGGGGGATATAATATAATTTTAAAACAAATTTCATAGTGAAATCTTAAGATGGTTAAATAAAGAGAAATACCGCATCACTGTTTCTTTTTTTTATGTTTAAGAAAAATGATTAAGAATATTATTTTACTGGAAACAGTTCATTTTATACCATGTATCATTTTCACTTGCATTTACATAAAATAAGGATTTAAATCTTTATAAATTATTTATATTTGAGGAATGTTTCTTTTGCTTTTAGAGAATATTGTCTACCACTTATTTCATTTCTTATACTCAGAGAGAGAGCAGCCAACTCTTTACTCTCTTTGACAAAATTTCTTCGATTGGTAGCTAAGTTTATGTTTTAACATATGAGTCTTTGTTTAATAGTTTTGATTTAATATCATTTACCACGCCATTACATAAATATAATTCAAAAATGCATATGAAACTCCAATTCGTTGCAGCTCATTCGTGGTGAGGCATTCAAAAAACTGGCAAAATTACCAAACATTTTGAAAGCTTTAGTTCCTAATTATCTACCACTCTAAAAATTTTCTTAAATATTTTGCTAAAATGTAGCAGTTGTGAGCCAAATCTGTGTAAAAAATATGGCAGTTGAATATACTTATATATGTTGTAGTTGAATATACTGGGAATGACCAAAATTAGTAACTGTTGACTTCCACTGGTGAATGTTGACGATCACATAGTTGTTTTGGTAAATGTCCGAAGTATATACTTGGTCAAGTTAAATGCAACTTTCCGGTACAAGCTTGCCCGGTATGCCCTACTTCAATGCTTTTTAAGGTCACGTGCCACTGCCCGGTATACATTTAGCCGCCACTCCGAACACTGATGCTTCTCCTAATCTGTCCTCAAAAGATATTAAAATACAAAATAAATATAATAATATCAACGACTAAAATAATATCAAACCTGGTATAACAAATATTTTGGACATACATCAAAGCGACTATTTGATTATTGACATTTACTACAGATATTCGACATTCTCTTGATTTCGATCATTCACGGTAACACGCACACACACACACACACACACATATATATATATATATATATATATATATATACCTTCATCTCTTGTTGATGGTATGTAACATTAATTGAACTTTTTAAACATTGGTTTATCTTTGCTAATAGGCAGTACAAATTTACCTCTTTCCTATTTAATAAACGACTAATTATTTTGAAGTATACTAAATCAAGCTAATTTACTTCGAAAGTTTCAAATTGCCACTTTAATTAGTAACACATTTTTCACCACTGACTTACTATTAATAATATCCCTGACATTTCTTTATCTTACCTTATCTTCCTTAAAAAAACGATAACATATAAACAAGATGACAAATAAACTTGTGCGTTGGATTGGAAGAAAAATTTCATTGCTTCAATAATAAAAACTACAAAGATTTTAATACATTACATTAATCAACAATTGTTGCTTTTTATATGATAAATAACCAGCTAATAATTTATGCTATTCAAAATATCACATTACCAGTAAAATACAAAATTTTATAAATAATCGAAATTACTCACTTTTTGATAGATCAAGAAGGTTAGTTAAGCCACCAACTGAATAAAAAGAAACATAATAAATAAATTATGATTCAAAATTATACTTTATTAAGTTTTAAAATCAAATTCTCGTAAAAATTTTTTTAAAAAAGACAAATAAATTGCCATATAAATCTAATAAAAGAATTATCTTTATTCCGAGTTCACTACATTTAAATATTTAAATATAGCGTTAGCTGTACTACATTAACACTAGAAAGACTGAAACTGTAACTTGTGAAAAAATAACTAATGTGTAAGGAAATTAGTTTAAAATTAATGTTTAATATTTTTTATATTATTTACAGTTATATTACAAGTTATTTGTAAATATTAACAATTAAAAAATTATATATTGTACAAAAAGTCACCAAATTTTGAGAAATTGTGTCATTATATACATCATTGTTTTTCTAATTGAAATTAAAAAGCAGTCAAAAAGACTTCCTTGGGCAATCTAGTGTTAAAAAAGTAGTGCCGCCATTCAGTGTTATTAGAAACGACAAGAAAACTGCACCAAGAACCACTAAACTAGCTCACATGAAAGCACTTTAAATGAATGCAAAGTCGTAGAGAAAGTGATGTATCCAGGGAATAAAATAATGTAAGATGAAGATTTTACCGTTCCTTTTCTCATTCTAGGTGTCTCACAGATAGCAGTAATTCTTCGGTTATCAACAACAACATCAATGGTTTCATTTCAATTATTATTTCATCCACAAATCAATGGTTTAATACGGAATCCTGGCGTTTTTGGATATAGCATTTATGATTTTGATATTAAGTTGATATGCTAGGACTTTAATAGAAACTTTTGGAAATTTAGTTCAATGGCTGAACAATATTCGCTATGAATAATAACCGCACTATAAATGTTCGCCTTACATTCGCCTTCTACCACAAAAAAATGGAATTTGACAATTTGATTGCTTTGTCTTAACCTAGACAAGTCCAAATTTAGTACGACTACACATAAACTTTACATGTACTAAGTAATTAACTAAGTAAACTAAGTAATTCATAATTTTGTAACTACTTTGCAACACTCTTTTTGTCTGAAAAATGATGCATGAAAAGCTGGGCTACTAGCTTAGCTGCATTTTTGATGATGCTAAGAGTAGAGCACGGAAGACTGCGTGTAACTGATTAACCCGCTAATATAGCATTTAAAGTGAATGCAAAGTTGCGCTAAGCAAGATTTATCGAGAAGATGAAACGGATTTGTTCGATTTTCAGAGGAAAAAGATAATTGTACCATTCGTTTACTCGGACAATGTGCTTCACAAATATTAGGCCCTGTAACGCTTTAGTTACCACTTTTCATTTTATAAATAACAGCATTGGGTTCATCTAGAATCATGGTAATTGCTTTCTCTTGGCAATTTAGCTATTCAGAAACTTTTAAAAAATTTGTTTAAAGACGTTTGATCGAAATAATGCACCTTCTGACACAAAAAAACGCACCTCTCCGAGTAATATTATCTTACACATTTACATCTAAGAATGACTTTACATTCACTATAAATTTTTACGCACGATTTTATTGTGTATGCTGCTTTGATATTGATCGCAATTAAGAGAAACGTTTACAATTTTTTTTTCCAATGCCTACCTGTGTTATCATTTCGTCAATTCAGGCATTTTACAAGGCGGATGTTAAGTCACTCTTTCAACGGCACCATATTAGGTGGGCGAGCGTTGCTCCCACGGTAAGAACAGGTAGTACAGAGAATGAAAGAACATCCATGCATTGCCCGGGATTCAAACCCACAGCCTTTCCGTTGCAAGATCAATTCCCTGAACCCTACACAGTTTATGGTTACGGAGGAATTTGAATCCACTAGTGCAATGCATTTGGTGGGTGTTACCGCTCGGCCAGGGAATCCCCACTTGTACAAAATGTGTTCAAAGCCTCTTCTCCTAGACAGTGTAGCTTCTGCCACTGTAAATCGTACCACTTAGTGTAGTTATATTCAAGACACATCTACCTAAGCTCGACTTTACATCCACAATGAATTCTCGCATGCGATCTAGTTAATTAATTATACGCAATCAACGGTGCATTCCTAATACCATAATTTACAACTTTGAATAATAATACAGCTCTGGCGGTGCTATCACGCAATCTTGTTATCACGTGCATCCACTTTAAGATGTAACAAACCCTTACATCTGCAGAAAATCACCAAGTTCGATTATGATTCATAATCACCAAGTTTGATCAAGTTCGATTATGATAATAGTTTAAAGAAATTTACTAAAATACTCCATGTTTAAGTGCGCATGCGAATAACCGAAAAAAACAAATTTTGAAGGTAATAAGTAAAAATTTAAAAATTATAAGTTTTATTAGCAGTAAACAGAAGTAAAAAGAAAATTGGATTAACACAAAGTCTGTTACTTACCAGCTGTATCAAATTTTATTTTTTAAAAATGTTAATCAAAATGCAATATAATTTTAAATATAATAGCTTTTTTTTAAAAAAATCATAATAACTGCTTTTAAAAACTACAAATGAGTTTTCCAAAAATGAAGAGTCTGTAACAAACAGAAAGGAAGAAAGAAAATAAATCCTTAAAAAATAGTAATTTAAAAAAATAGATAAATGAGCGAAATAATTCCTGAAAAATTTAAACAAACACTTTTTAAAGATACAATTTAAATGAAAAAGATACAATAACATGGGGGGAAAATAAAATCAAAATTAAAATAAAAAAATACTTCTTCATATTTGAAATGCAAACATGCTACTTGTACCCCTGCATAATTTTAGAAATGAATTCTAAAGATAATCATATGTTTTGTCGTAATTGACCTATCATTAACCCTTTATATCTCAACGTCTCTGATTTTAATAAAAATTACTCATACATTATACATCATTATAAGCATGTAAAAAATAATAAAAAGTTTTACAACATAAAATTTAAAAAAATTATCGGAAAAAAATTGATTGTTGCATTTCTGCAACATTATGCAAAATGACAAAAAAGTGCTTGCTGCATTCCTGCAACATTGCGAAAAATGGCAGTAAGATTGAAAGATTCAAAAATTTTAATTCATATCAAAATTTTTAAAACAGTTGTTACTTTTGTTGTAACCAAGTCCTACACCACATTTCTCACAAATAGTTTGTGTGAATCCTTTGCATTTTGGGCATTTGCATCTGATTCTTTTGCTAGCCCAATTAGGCCAGTGCCGAATTTCATCTTGGCGCACTGGTTTTGGCCGACAATCGCCGAAATCGTCCTTCAAAATTTGTTGGGGCAAAGACATAGGCTTTCTGTGCATGTTGCAGATATGCAACAAGGTGATATAAAGGGTTGATCTCGAGAGATATTTCAATATTTGAAAATAAACTATCCCAATAAGGGTTTCTCAGGTCAACTCAAAAGAAGTTATAAGATGATAATAAGAGCCTCATGAAGCAACTCAGCTTTGCAAAAAAAGGGGATTATTTTAGCTAAGAATGACAAAATATTTTATAGGACTCAGTTGTCGTCATTTTTACGCTTACTTCATCGCTCACCTGAACTTAGACAACATAAATTTTAAAGTCTTATCATTTTAGCACGACTACGCATACAATTTTGTACATATTTTAAATCACTCACTTTTTGATAAGTCGAGTACGTCTGTTAAACCCTTAACTGAAACGAAAAGACATATGAAAATAATGTATGTATTTCAAATGTAATAATTCAAACATTCGTTGGTTATTTAGAAATAATATATACAACTAGAGTATCTTTATCGTAAATTATAGAAATCATTCCATAATAACTAAAAATTCAAATCATTTATTGATATGTGATGCAATTTTTAAATAAAGAAAAGTCACTCTGAATTATCTTTATTATTTTTAAATCGGAAGGCGTTGAGATCTGTGAACTTTAAAAATTCCAGATTAAATTACAGAATAAAGTATGGTGCATCATCCATAAAATATTATACCGTAATTTTTACAGTAATATTTATTTAATTAGAGTGATTTTACGGTAATTATTCTGTAAAAATTAGGGTGTATCATATCTTTTGTTCCATAATATGTTCCAATAAAACTCGATCTTACGATCTTACCGACGGAACTTTTTACTGTAATTTGATAAGAAATTTTTCACAATTAGGTGCTTCAAATTTGATAGATTAATTAATTTCCATTGATATTCATTGCAATATTTTCTCAAATAATGATCTTTAATTTTGTGTTTACCACATTTAAGTGTCTCCTAAAAATTTATTTGAGTATTTGCTTGCAAATATTTAAATAATTAAGAAAATAATGTTTAATTCTTATTAAAATATGCAACATTTAAATTTCCATGCGAATATTTGAAAAAAAAACAGCTTAAAACGTAACCAATTATTTATTTCAGTAACAATTGTATTAAAATTATAATATGGTGTAAATGGATTACTTACGAACTGTTTAAAAAAAGCAATAAAAAATTTTCAATAAAATCGATATACACTATAAATAACACTAGATAACACCAAATTAATACCAGATGAAACAAATAACAAACATGATCGAACATTAGCTCAGAATTGTGCTAAACCTTGTTTTACAGACTAGCAACTTCGCGATACTACCCCCCCCCCCCCATCTTTACATTCACCGCATAGGTGACAAGTTACTGAAGCGAATACCAAATGAACTGATTTTTGAGCTATCAGCTAATTTTTTTATAGATTAAAATGAATAGAAAATACTGTTACCAGACCACACAAGTCACCCCTAGTCGGGAGAAAAACAATAATTTCCTTGTGTTCAAACTTTTTACGTCAGTTTCTGGAAGAAAATCCCCAACATACCATTTTAATTTATTTTTATTAAAATAACTTGCATAAAATTGCCGATGGACCAAGAATACCAAATATTGTGTATGTGTACATGAAAGTTTGAAACAAAAAACAAAACAAAACAAGCAAAAACAAAAGAGAAAAGTTTCTATTTAAGTATATACTCGTTTTCCTCTGAAACTTATTTTTGATGATCTTCTTTTATGCTTAATCTCAGATCTATCCCGAGCTATCATCCAACAGTAGTCGGCGAGCATGTTCTGGTCACATTTTCCTTGATATTTACGCTCCATACCTCTGATATCTTGATGGAACCTTTCCCCTTGTTCTTCGCTGACTGTTCGTAACTTTTCGGGGGGAAAGAGAAGTGTGAGTGAAGGAAATGTACTTTTACACTCATGGAGTTACCCAAAGTTTCAAATTTGTCCAGCATTTTCATTACAATTTCCTTATAATCAGGATCCTTGTAATTGCCCAGAAATTTACTGACGACATCTTTGAAAACAACCCAAGCTTCTTTTTCCGTTGCTGTCATGTTAGTCCCAAAATCTTTATCCTTCATAAGTTTGCGGATATCTGGACCAACAAAGATTTCTTCTTTCAACTTGGCTTGGGATAAATCTGGAAACATTTTGCACAGGTATTTGAAATAATCGCCATTTTTTGGAACAGCTTTGACAAACTGTTTCATTACACCAAATTTTATATGTAGCGGAGGTAACAATACTTTTTTCGGATCAACTAAGCTGTTTCGTTCTTGGTGCCTGGGTCTAGATTTTATCTTTTCAGTCATTCTTTTTTGACCCAACATTGAGTCTAGTCACGACTGTCCTACTCACAAATGAAACATGAGAACTTTGTAAATCCACCTTGTTGACCAAGAAATAGGGAGATAACTTTCAAATCACCGCAAATGGTCCCACTGTGGTCGATATATTTTATTTTGTCCAGTATCGAGTCTGAAGACTCTGAAGAGATGATTAGCAATTCAGTTGGAGGCAAAGGCACATCGGGTCCACGAGGAACCATGAGGAGTATGGCCGATAGAATGCTATCAGGATAAGAATTTAGCCTTTGATGTTTCCGGTTTTACCCATGAATATGGCAGGAACAAAAATAATAATCATCAAAGTGGTTTTTGGGCTTCCTCCACGTCATAGGAATTCCAAATCGTAAAACAGTCTCCTTTCCTTGATTCCATAAGTGTAGATCATTGAGACACTGCACAAACTTTATGAGGTGCCCACGATTTGTCCTGGTCTCCGAGTTTCATGCCGAAATATGCGAGATAAAGTTGTCTTACATAGTCTGTAATGCTCATCATGTGATTTTTAACAACACTATATTCGTCGTATATATAACAAAAATCATCTGGAAAATTTTCACAATGTCTCGAACTCGAAGCCATGTTTCACGAAACGCACAGAAAAAAGTAGAAATCAAAATGACACCCTATTACGCTTGCTAGCATTTCTGAGAGGTCAGCGAACCTAGATAAGAATTCTCGCGACGCTATTGGTAGAGAGAGATTGTGACAGAGAGAGAGGGACGGTGACAGAAAATAGTCATAGAGGGGTACTTTTGTAGATTTAATTAAATTAGAATGATGGTCAGTCAAGAATTGAAGAAATTCAAAAACGAAATTTTTTATAGTAAATGCTTATAACAATTCCAGTAAAATTGAATTTTTCAAAACAACGTGATGTGATAGAAATTTTTCATTATTATTTTCCATTTCAGCACCAAAAATAAATTAAGTTCAGCTATCAGACCCCTTGTATTTTTTCATCGCAGGCCTGTAAACTACTAAGACAAAGAAAGTCAACTTAATATGGCTTATCAGGTCAACCTAATTAAGTTATAAGGCTATAATAACAACTTGTTAAAGCTCAACTCAAGGACAACTCATACGCTACATGCACCTAAAAAGCAACTCGATAATGCCCGTTAAAAATTAATGAATACAAGTTTTATTTTTTATAAAAACCATGTACGATGCTCCACCTCAGGTCTTATGAATCAAAAACTAGAATCTTGATTCATTCTAAATCCACAATCTAAATAATTTCTGTCCTTAAATTGAGCAAATTATTATTTTTTGAGCAAATTATATCTGTATTCAAATACATAAAGCTTATTAATATATTTTCCATGTATACTTTATCATATTTAATATCGTTTGTTAAAAATATTTGAAGTTCTAGTGCTAGAAATTTTGCTGAATAATCAGCTAAAAGCTCTGAATTGAAGAAAAGGCATTTTATAATCACATCTTATCATGATATGTTAATAATCTTTTACGTTCCTGAGCTAGATATTTTTCATAATAATCAGAAAAAGTTTTGGAATTTTGGAGAAGGCATTTTATTACATTAATCACCCATCGTTTAATAGGAATAGTGCTAACGGAAATTGATTGAATGATAGTGAAACACTGATCCAGTTCAGCCTCTGATTTTGACATATACGACTCTATTGAAATTTTTTTTAAACATCAATTTCTTAATTCAAGATAGATGAAAACCATTTCTTATTTGAGCTGTGATGACATATTTGACCACTTAAGAGTAAGATTGCCTCTCATTAAATTTCTTTCATTATGTCACACATTCTGCATTCCAAAGTACAATAGAGCATTTTTTAAATCCAGATAATCGTTTATTTCATTACGGTTCATAAAAAAATCAATTTTACGAGAAATTATAATAGACGTATGCAAAACTAATAAAATGTTTTTTTTTTTTTTTTTACGTGTAAAATATCGACTTTTAAGGGGGAAAAACAAATTATGAATGAGAAGCAATTATAGAGTTTAGAGAGCGAAGCGAACAGGACATGGAGCATCTTAGTAATGTAAGCACTTTTTATGTTTACTAAACAGCCAACAGGACTGTGTAGGGGTCAGGGAACTTGCCTTGCAACTGAAAGGTTCGAGGTTTAAATGCCAGGCAAGGCATGGATGTTCCTTCATTCTCTGTTCTCTCGGTACAAATATGCTCTGCAAATGCCTAAATTGATAAAATGTTAACACAGGTGGGCATTTGAAGCAAAATAAAAATGTTTGCTAATCAAATTTTCACTTAAAAAATAAGATTGGTGATTTTGCAAAATTTTGAAATTACTCACTTTTTGATAGATCCAGGACATTTGTCAAACCTCCAACTAAATAAAGAAAAACAAAATAATTTTAATATACGATAGTAATTATATTTGAAATCCAATGAATAAAAACTATCATTGATTATTTTTAAAAAATCCGATCAGCATTTCTCGCTTATTATTTAAAACGTTCAATAATCCGAAAATGTCTTCGTCCAAAAATATCTTGAAAATAAGAAGATTTATTACTAGGTTATTAAATGTTTCGATAAAAAAAGTGATTCTGAGGTACCTTTGTAATTTTAGGTCGGAATGTTGAAATCGTTATATTTAAAGTTATTCAAATTATTTACATATATCTTTTCATCAGCTCACATGATTATATCCGCAAAAAGGAGTGCTTTCTAATACTAAAGATTATGTCTCTTATTTTCCGGATTTTTTAATTTTTTTTTTCGGAAATTTATTATTATTTTTATTATTATTTTATTATCTATTATTATTATTTTTTTCCTTTTTTTTATTGTTCTGTAATTTTCCATGTCTCCTCTACATTTTGAACTTATTTTATGAGTTCTATTTACTTGCAGCTTATGCGCAGTAAGTAAAACTTAATTTTTTTCTTAATTTCCGTCGTCTTTTTTTTTGTCCTTCTTGTATTTTATTATTATGCTATATATATATATATCAGGGTTCCCACGGTCCTTAAAAGTCCTTAATTTCTAGTATCACTAGTTGGTTGGAACAATTTTTTTTATCTTGGGAAAATGTCCACAATTTTTTTAAAAGTGATACAATTTAATATTTTATATATTTTGTATTTAAGTAATTTATATTTTGTCATAAAAAGTAATTTTTTTTTAAAAATATATTTAATTCACGTTGCACTCCAGAGCCCAAGGTTAAGAAAACTAATATGGGCATAGTAGGCCTTGGTCCTCTATGGGCTGTCGCGCCATTGAGTTTAGTTTTTTAAGTATAATAATTTGATTAGCTTTTAGACCAATAAAGCTTCAGTCGCTTTTAGTTTAAAAAAATTCGAACGAAGCCTACATTTAATTAATTTGCTTTTATTTTTGAGGAAATTGAAACAGAGTTTGTGTTCTTTCTTTCTTTCTTTTTTTTTAATTTGGTTATTAGCTAAAATGACTAAATTTTTTTAAAATAAATAAAAAGTTAAGCAATATTTTAACGCTTTTCAATAATTTAACAATAGTGCTCTTAAATATAGAATATATATCTATATTTTTTTAAAAATTCTTTCAATACATGTTCGTTCAATAATTTGTCAGATAGTGAGTATTATTTTTAAACATTTAAATCTTTAGTCTATTTCATTTTCAGAAAGCAAAATAATAATAAATAAATAAAAAAACTTACATTAAAACCATTCGACCATTAGTCAATACAACTTTATTATTTTAAATAAGTAATTAACAAAAGCCTAACAATGTTTCAAAAGAACATTTTTTTTTCAACAAATAATTTAAAAAATGTTTTATTTAAGTGGACATTTTCTTTTTTTTTAATTTGTAATGTATGTAAAATATTTTGTAACAGTTTTATTATTATTTTTAAAAAATCTAAGTCGTTTTTAATTTTAAAAAAAAATTAAATAAAGCTTGTGTTTGCTTTTACTTTAAGGCAAGTCAATCCTTAAGACATTCTTAAGTCAATCTATCTTTATTTTAATTGAAAAAATTAAGCAATGCTATTGATGTTATAGAATCAATTTTTTTTTAGAATTAACATTTTCTTTTGTTATAAATTTATTTTTGATTGATTTAAAGATCTCTCATTGATAAATTTCAAACATATGTTAAATTGCGATACATCGCGATGTCTGACTGACGATCAATCACGATATAAAATTTTTTACTATGCCCAGGCCTATTTTTACATAAACAATAAAAATTCTTAAGGATTTTTTTTTTAAAATGTTGTTTGATCACTGGGTAGGTGGCAGTTTTATTTGGCCAGATATTTGACTATTCGACCAAATCACTATTCATTATTCCCTATTTTATAATAAGTAATATATATATATAAGCCATATTTGCATCCAATTTTCATTGCCTTTGATTTACTTGACAAATTATTGTTTTATAATTTCAGACAATACTTTATTAAGAACAAATTTTTTTTATCGTAGATTAATTTAGTTCCTTTAATTTCTATACAAGACACAATACTTTTTAATTGGAGAAATTCTAATTCCATCTTTTTTTATGAATGATGTTTCTGATTCCACTATGTTCTGCTGTTTTTTTCCCTTCATTCACAATAAATTTTGTACTTAATGAATTATTTCATTTCATTTTCAATTTTCAGATATGGAATTTTTTCATTTTTATTTAAATTGATCATTACATTCTGCCTTGTCCTGTGTTTCAATATTTATGTTAGCACTTATTTTAATTATCATTTCTGTTTCTCAATTCTTAATTTTAATTAATAAGTTTTCCTTGTAGTTTATTTATTTCTTTTTTCCTGATTATTAGGTACTGAATATATTCTGATTTTAATCATTAAATTTTTTATATTTTGTGATTTTAATAAATCTTTAGCTTATTATAATTAGGTTTTACTTGGTTTAAAATAATTGTCGTAACCTCAATAAACTAATGTTTGTTAGTTTCTTTAATGTTAGTTTCTTTTTATTAATTTAATGAATTTACCATCTTAATTTATATATTTCTATCTGTTAACACAATTTCTTTCTATTTTTAAAATAGAAAATTTTAATGTTTAATCTGAATTCTTTGAGTTTTTCTTTATATTCTTAAAAGCTATGTGAGGTGATTAAATGCAATTTAATCTTAATTAAATACAGATTATTTGTATTAAACATTTCTTTATTTAGTTTTTTTTTAAATTTTTTAAAGGATGACTGAGTTGAAGAAAAGCTATTCCATTTTTTTAATTTATTATTATTAATCTATGATGTTTTATTTGATGATAAATAATCATTTTTAAGGTCCTTAATTTCGACAAAAAAAGTCCTTAATTTTTTTGATAAAAGTCCTTAAAAGTGCTTAATTTTTGCTCTGATAAAAGAGTGGGAACCCTGTATATATATATATACTATATATATGAGCGTGTGTGCGTGAGTTTGGTTACTTCCTAAAGTAAATTTACAGATATATTTGAAAACAACTAAATATATATACTGACATATTTTAATAATGGGCGTAATTGCAATACTTTAAGTACGGTTTTTGAAGATACACGATATAAAATTATGCATGCAAGACTTTGAACACATAAAACTGAAAAAATAATTAAAACCTATTTTATCTAATCAGTGACAAATAAGAACTAAAAAAATTAAACTGAAAATTAAGAAAACTATAAATTTATTACTTACGAGCTGTTATAAATAAATAAAAAAGAAAATGTAAAATAAAGTCGATACATAAAATAAATTTGTAATTTTGACTCTAAAATTGACTACTCTTAACTCTTTGACGCAGATGGGAGGCTAGTATCTCATTTACATATAAGCAAGAATATATTTTGGTAATTTTTAGTTATAAAACAGTCTAACAATTAGTAAAAAAATGAGTTAAATTATGGGAATTATATTTGCAATAAGATATAAAATCCAAAAAAATGTAGTTTGATAGAAAAAAAAACTTTATTGCCATTCAAAAATTTCTCAACAATTCATTTAGTTTATAAACTAAAAAAATTTCAATGAAGAATAACTGTTTCTCTTAGAACTAAATGACTGCAAATAAGTGCAAATTAAAAAATTTATTTTTGGAAGTGGACCATCTTTGGAAGATTTTACTTTTAACGCAGAATAAAACCCAGGTGCTTCATGCTGTATTTTATAATCATCAATTATTAAAATGCTTAATATTTTTTCACTTATTTTCCCCTAAATTATTAGTAAATTATTAAACAAGAGTATGAAAAATATATTTCATAAAAATTCTACTTTCTAGGGGTTGAGAGCCAAAAATGAAATTACCAAAAGTAAAAATTAGTAAATTAAAATTTTAACGTTTAAAATTTTTTTAAACATTAATAAATATAGAATGTATCTTATGGAAAATGTTAAGGAAAATACAATTTCTTTTCTTACAAAAACTGGTTAGGAACATTCTTGCCTAATAAAGATTTACCGAAATAACGTGTTGAACCAAATTGTGAAAATGTTAGTTTAAAATTATTCAATTTTAGTTTGTACATTATGCTCTCAAACATGCGTTAATGAGTTCAAAATTTTAAAAAATATATATAAATTTAGGGGGTTGTTAAGGGGTTAAATATCCTTTGGAAACAATCTTTTCTGAAAAGCACATTACTTGATTTCAATTCAAGTCTGTTTTCGCAATATTGTTTTCTTTCTTTATAACTATCGTTGACTGCTACACCATTTTTCGAGTTTACGACTGTTACAGTCCAAATTTCAAACTTTGTAATTTTGACCCACACTCTCAGGGGCCACCCAATGAGGTGACCCGGGTTTAAGTTGCTGCGATGGCCGGTTAATACGAATTCCACGCCCATCTCGCTCTCGTTACAGAGCTGTTGTAAAATATCCTCAGTGATAGACGGATCATGGGTTAGATTCCCCTTACCGTCATATTAACCATGGGAGATTTTCATTGTTTTCCTCTCAATGCAACACAAATGCTTGTTGGTTCCATCAAAAATTCGTCCTCGCAAGCAAATTTTTCTCAATACTTGATCCAGGAGTTCCCTTGTCTCCCGGTTTGGTTTCAAATTTACAAGAAATCGGGGATTTTCAAAAATTGGGTCGGCAGTTCGACGACATTATTATGTAAAAAAGAGAACTTCTGGATCAAGCATGGGATCAAGCTAGTCTTCATGAGGGACTTTCTTTTTCATGGAACTAACCTACTTTTGGAAAGAAAAACCACGAGAATGAAGGAGTTCCATTCGAGTACAAAATTTCGTTACAGTCAATCGCCTGCCTCACGAATAAAAAAATGAATCTTCATAACTTAGCGGTTCCCTATTTAATTCTACGTAGATCTTAACGGGGTCAGTCAAACTTATATTCAGGTTCTATTCGAGTACCAAATTTTGTTACAGTCAACCGACGGTCTCGCCAGTAACAAAATAGTTCTTCGAACTTTTTACGGTTTATTATTTAATTCTACGTAGATTTTAACGGGGTCAGTCAAACTTGTATTCAAGTTCGATTCGAGTACCAAATTTTGTTTCAGTCAACCGACAGTCTCGCCAGTAACAAAATAGTTCTTCGAACTTTTTACGATTTATTATTTAATTCTACGTAGATTTTAACGGGGTCAGAAAAACTTGTATTTAAGTTCTATTCGAGTACCAAATTTTGTTACAGTCTACCGACGGTCTCGCCAGTAACAAAATAGTTCTTCGAACTTTTTACGGTTTATTATTTAATTCTACGTAGATTTTAACAGGGTCAGTCAAACTTGTATTTAAGTTCTATTCTAGTACCAAATTTTGTTACAGTCAACCGACGGTCTCGCCAGTAACAAAATAGTTCTTCGAACTTTTTACGGTTTATTATTTAATTCTACGTAGATTTTAACGGGGTCAGAAAAACTTGTATTTAAGTTCTATTCGAGTACCAAATTTTGTTACAGTCTACCGACGGTCTCGCCAGTAACAAAATAGTTCTTCGAACTTCTTACGGTTTATTATTTAATTTTACGTAGATTTTAACGGGGTCAGTCAAACTTGTATTCAAGTTCGATTCGAGTACCAAATTTTGTTACAGTACCAAACAGTCGTTTACAGTCGATTCAAGAACCAAATTTCGTTTTGCGAATAACAGAATGGATCGTCGAATCTTTAGCGGTTCCTTAATTGTTCGACGTGTCCAAGCTCCACATAACTTGTATTCTAGTTCAATTCCAGTACCGACTTTCGTTACAGTCAACCGACGACCTCATAAATAATAGAATGGATCGTCGAACCTTTAGCAGTTCCCTGTCAATGTCTAAGTTACTTGTAGATCGGACAGGGGTCAGTCAAACTTGTAGTCTTTAATGCTGAATTAGAACTATTGCTTAAACTTAATAATTTAGATTAATAAATTGGAAGTGTTTATCATCCTACAAAAGCTTATTCTTACAGATTTCTTCTACTTTCGATTGTCTAGAATCTAGAATTCTAATGACTGCATGAATTTAGAACAAGGCAATATTTCGAATTTATTTGTTTAGATTTTATTAAAAGTTATGTCTTTAATCTGAGAGTTATCAATTTTTGTCTTAGGTAAAAGATCGAAATGCCATCTTATTTTTCAGAACAATTGTTACGTATACGAATCAAAATATCACTTATATAAAAATTTTAAGTGGTGTTTCAAACATAGACAAAATTACTCACTTTTTTTTAAGTCAAGAACATTTGTTAGGCCTCCAACTAAGAAAAATAGAAACATAAATGCCGAATAATAGTAAATTACAAAATGCATTTTAATCTTTGAAATTTATTATACAGGAAAGTTGCAAATTATTTAAACAAACAACATATATTTCTCATTAAATGAAAATAATTGTCTCATAATAGAAATAGCTAAATACATATATTTAGTACAAGCTGTATGCCTGTTTTTCGTACAAAGTAGGAAAAAAAAGTATTCAATCAATTTATAGTAATCAAGGCTGATATTTTTGTTACAAACATTGCTGTTATTATTTTTTTAAATAATTGAAGGAAAAGTATGAATAGTCTGCAGTTTAACTTTCAACAATGTATGATGGCCATGAATTCGTTTTTGTGAGCATACTTTAAGTGCTATAAATAACTAAGACATCAGCAATTAAAATAGTGCTGCACAACGTAGATCACAAATTTAGGTAGAGCCTTTGTAAACAGGGGTGAAGAACCAACACCTCTTAGAAGAAAGAAGGCTTTCGCACAGGTTAGCATAAACGTGAAATCCTATCCTTAGTAGTTCGAGCGTTTGATATATTTCTTATTTATCCGCCACTGTGCAATTTATGTTCTTTCTTTCGGACTGTGAAAAAGATCCGTGCGAAAGTCTTCTCTCTTCTAGAAGATGTTCCGTGAACCCGTAATGGGTGGGTTAAGATAAAGCAGAGTTTATTGCGATGAAATATGAATTAGCTGTTACGAAATTAGAAAATAAAAGAGTTGGAATATAATAATCTAAAGAATTTCCGGTTATTATTATTAATTTTGTTGCTATCGTCTGAACTAATGGAGTTGTTATAGTCTTATCTTTAGTTAGAAATGAAGAAAACATTCTTATTTTTTTTATTTAATTAAATGTTACTTTAATATCATCAACTAGATATTCATTTTAAAAATCTTTAAACCATATATATTTTATCAGTGGCTAGGCATCGGAATCTGTTCCTGGATTGTGAAAGTCTTGATTATAAACTGATTCAAAAACAGAACAAAATGGCAAGCCTGTTCCGATTTTTAATGGTAAATACTGAACTAATTCCAATGAAACGGTAGTACTTAATGACATTTTTAAATAAATAAGCTCATTATTTACCAACAAATTAAATTATCTGAAATGGTTTAAGTTTTTATGTTCCTTTACGGAACAGAATTTTTTTTAAAGTTAAAGAAGTTAGGCAAAAGTCAAGAAGTTAAAGAGAGTTTCCTAGAAGTATATTGAAGGTCATGGTTTAAGTTTAAAGGTTTCGTTACGAAACAGATTTCTATTTAGATGTTTTGGGGAAAGGAATACGAATACATTATTCTTTAAGAAAAATCTTGGCGGAATTTGCTTGTATTTTGTACTTTTAATAAATCTTTGGAAAATATGTACGTTCAAAGTTAAAAGTTGAGAAACATTTACGAAATAAATTACTTTAAATTACTTAGGGTTCATAACGAAATACAAATATTTTTTTAAGAGTATCACCCTCTATGTTCAGAAATTTTAGTGTAAGTTAAATATGACGAACAATATTTAAGATAGGAATTGGTGCTAAAGTTTTGGAGTTCCGAATTTTTAAAGTAAGAAGCAAAATTATTATGGATGTTGATAGCCAGAATGGGTGATGTTTCATAGCAACCCGTGTATTTTACCGTACACCTCGTTGTGTAATAATGATATAGCACAATATCCATAGATATCTTTATGATTATGATTTTGTAATTTTACGATTTCATGTTAATTATGTTTTTATGTTTATGCTTGTTTATTATGTTTTAGGTTTTGATTATGTTTTATCGTATTTTTTCTTGGCAATTTTCGCTGGAAATACGTTGCCTGTAAGCACGATTGTCACCAAAAAATGCCAATTTTCACCAATGGACACTGAGAAGTTTATTTTAACTCTTGTTTCGTGTGAAAGAACTATATTATATTATTATTGTAACTTTCTTTGATCGAGCAAAGAAATGCGATTTAGTAGAATCAAGTGTGGAGATAGGAAAAACAGTCACGGGTAACGATACTGAAAGTGGATTGAAAGCTCTAATTAAAAACTCAAAAATTTACTTAGTAAATCAAGCTAATAAAGGTTAGCAATAATTAAAGAGAATCATATCAAAGACAAAATGAAATTGGGTATTGCAATTGAAAGAATATGGGAACAACAATTTTTGATCGAAAACGGAATTTGTTTGCATTTTGTATTAAAATTCTAAAATTCACAGAAATATAAATGCGTTTGTGAGCGTTTAAAGAACAAAAAATTCAACTAGGACAATGATTATGATGAATGCGCAAACTAAAATTTAAAACACAACACAAAAATTATTACTTACGAGCTGTTTAAAAAATTTATAAAACAGAACATGAAACCAAATGCTGTAACACAATTTGAAATTCAATTTTGTCTCAAACTAAAGACATATCCTTTCAAAAAACAATGCAAGTGAAATATTTAAACACTTTGATTTTTAAAACTAGAACGGAGTAAAATTTTTAAATAGTGTTTTACTAAACATGTTTTCTTAAAAAAAAAGGCAAGAAAGTCCAGAAAATATGTAGTTTCCATAAATACAATTTTAAAAAGTAAAGAAATATGAAATATATTCTGTTTTGAGCAGAGAAAAAATGTTTTTAAGAGCACCTCTGCATATTATTAAAATCAGATCCGACTTACCCATTGAACTTAAGACAGGTTGTCCCGTAATTTCATGTTTTATTACCGTCGTTGAACAGCCGACCCAATTTTAGGGTTTACGACTACAAATGTTCAACTTCGTAGCCTTGTAATTTTAAACCCAATCCAGAAGACAAGGTAACTCCTGGATCAAGCAGACCTTCTGGGAGGACTTGTTGATGGAACTAACCCGAATTTGCGTTACATGGACAAGAAAACCACGAAAACCTTCCACGGTTAGCCTGACAGCAAAATGACTCTAACCCATGATCAGTCTATCACGACTCATCCCGTAATTACTGTCATTCTTTTTATGTTATCAGTACAGATAGAATATATAGATAATTTTACACCATATTTTATATACGAGTGTAATATATCATACATATAATGATATCATATTTTATCATATATTTTATATATGATATATATAATATATTTTATTATAAATAATAAAATATTGACACCAGGGGACGCAAGCTAAATCTTCACTCGAAGGCAAGCTAAGAAATGACAACACAAACGCAATTGATGTCTGTCTAAGATAGGGACCAGTTACCTTCCACAAGTTACTTAAATTAAGTTACTAATTGTTAAATTTAATTAGTAACTTACCAGTTACTAATTAAAATCAGTTACCTTTAACTAATCTGAGGTTCCTGCGGCAATCTAACAAGTTTTGATGTTTCCGGTTCTACTATTCTCTACAGTTATTCCTTAGATAGTGAGTTAGTGTTTAATTTTTCCTCTCTTAAATGTTAATTTGTAAAACAGAACATGCATATCTTTTACGCATGTTTTTAAACATAACTTTAAACATAGGTTTTCTTAAAATATTCAACAAAAGCAGTGCTTAGTGAACCAACCTTAGTTATCCAACTATTGTTGAACCCTGCTTAACAATATTATTTTTATGTGAACAAAGTTTCAATATCTAAATGTAATGAAATGATATTAAATAAACCATAAAACTATCATTTTCTTATTAAATCTTTCTAATCAATTAAAATTTTTAAAAAAAGCAATTTTTTTAAGAAATAATAAATGGCCATTGTAATTTCTCGAGTAAAATTTATATACTTAATTACTATATTTGTCTTGAATGTATTACTAGCATTATGTGAAATAAACAATTTGGGAGATAGAAATTTCTTATATTCATTGATATTTTCCAATGATAGTTGCTATCATTCATAAAAACCAGTTAGTATTCATACTAATTATTTTTTAAGTATGGAATTTTTTCTCAGTGAAGCAAAATGTAACATAAGTTGAACTTCCAAAACAGTGGCGGTTCTTACGATTACAGAGAGAGTTATACAAATTTAGATATATTTAAATTATATATACTCTGGTAATAAATATATTCAGATAGAAGGATATTTTAATTTACTTACTCTTAGATAGGTCAAGAGCGTCTGTAAGACCTCCAACTAAATGTAAAAGAAACAAAACGTTTAAATAACAATAAAACTATTGAGTAATTTAATAAATTTTTCTGAACTGGGATGATTAAAAATATATGCTATCCTATTTGTAATTTAAAATAATAATAAATAGCTCAAATTTTCAAAACATTTATTGCTATATGTAATGAAAAAACAAATTAAGCATATTTTATGTTTAGATATTTTTGTCTTCCAATCTATGTTTTCAGATTTTTATAGTTTAAGTAAATAAAGTTTTATAAATTAAATTATATCCCATATAGCAATTAATCTTACTGCAAACATAGTATTCTTATTTTCATTTGGTTGATAAATAAAGGTTAACTTTATTGAAGAAAGGCATACAACAAACTTTTCCAAAATCCTCCTAAAATAACAAAAATCACGATTCATTCTCTATTTCGGAAGGTTTTTCTAGTCTTGTTTTGTGAAGGTAAATTCAATCTCTATATAAAAAGGGTTGTTTAAGCAAGCTTAATGCGAACCTCATAGAACGAAAACTAGCATAGTTAAATTGAACATTGTTTCAAGTTTGCATATCTATCTTTACTTATATTTATACTCATATTTATATTTATATTTATTAAATCTATGTTTATAATAAATGATTAGCGTGTCTTGCTAATCATTTATTAACCTTGTTTGGTTTTGGGATAAAAGTTGTTTGACTTAAAAATCAACTTTACACTAGTAAGTGGATTCTATTATTATGATTTGCCATAAGTGGTCAAACAAACAAAACCTAATTTTGGGCTACTACATTCACATACTTTTCAGCTTTCAAATTCTCATCGTTAATATTAACAAAAACACGTTATTGATAATATATAATACCGTAACCGTAATCGTAACCGGATCTCCCACCACGAATATGCATGCATGAAGTGAGAGTAAAGCGCGCCGGTCGAGTTTATTGCTGCGACTTAGGGGAAGAGGGCAAAGAAAGTTGTAGCCAAAAAGAAATAGAGTATTGGGGGTAAGTAAATATAGACACCTTATTTGGGATATTATAGAAAAGAAAGGAAATAAAAATCTAACTTATTTGAGAGCTTTCTATCATAGTGAACCCAATATAATCGGAATGGTGTGCAAATCTGGAATTCTCGCCAAAAAAATTACGCTCCTATTTTGCGCGCTTTATCTTTGCCCACCTGTGAAAAAGTGAACTCTTCCGTTAAGCTTTCCCTTCCAACTGCAAACTTGTTGGGGTTAAATAATGACAGTTACAATTCATATTAAAATATGCAAATAACAAATACACATGCAAATTTTCTTTAAAAAAAATCTCGAAAAATAATAAGCAATAAACTCAAATCATTAAATACAAGAAATTTCTTTAAAAATTGTAATACAAGAAGATTTTCACTTACCAGCTGTTCCAAATAAAAGAAAATATAATTATACCCAATGTATAATATTATAAATAAATAAAAATAATATAAATAAATAAAAATAGATGCAGAACGCAAATAAAAATCATTAAGTAAAAAAAAAATGTTTTATTTTCCACAAACTATAGGCTCTAAAAAGTTTTATGAACATTAATTAACGATTTCTGTATTTAATATATGAATTTAAGTAACATAATCACCTGTGACGATATTATATATCAATCGATTTAAAGAAATTAAAAAAAGAAATGTCTTTCTTTGACAATCATTTTTTATATAGATAAAATAAACATTTATTATTTACGTAGAAAAAAGAAGGCTGATCGAAAAATTTCGAATCATTCTGTTTTATTTCATATGAGTCAAAATTTCTTCAAAATCTTTGACAGATTCACTCACCTATTTTACACTTTCATTAGCAGTTTTAAAACAACACATAATTTTTATGTAGTAAATTACACTATAAATATATAGGTCTGTATATTGTATGAATTACAGTAACGTAACCACCTGTGACAGATAATGAATAAAAATTCATTCAGAGAAATAAAAAATCGAAAAAAATTTCTTTCATTAATTAAAACTTTTCATACAAATAAAATAAATGTTCATAATTTATGTTGGAAAAAGAAGGCTAATCTGAAAATTTAGAATTGTTCTATTTTATATAAGTTAAAATTTCTCCAAAATCTCAGGCAGATTCCCTAAACTGTTTAACATTTTCATAAGCAGTCGTATGACAATATGCATAATTATAAATTAGAAAATAATATTGGCGTTTCATTGCGTAAGGCGAGGCTGGTACTTTTATGTTGACACTCGATTGTCTGACAGGTACGTTTGCTCGACAGCTCCTTTTTCCGACAGGTACAATAGCAAGACAGGTTTGTTTGCCCGACAACTCATATGTTTGACGATGCATTTACCCGACAAAAAAAAGGAAGAGAACCCTGATTGGCAGAGATTGGATTATTCATTATTTTTTGATAAATTTGATTTTCGATAAATATTTTGACTTTTTCTTATAAGTACGAAAACTACTTAGAAAACTGCTTAATTTTTTTTTTTACTTTTTAAGACATTTAAATCGGACTTCTTTTATTAGTTGCCAAGTACACTACACTTCAAAATTAAGAGAGAAATATTATTTTTCCCTTGAATATTCTGTATAAAATATCTACTTTAATTACACATATCTCACACATTTTTAAAAAAAATTTCTCAAATTTTTTGACCATAATTTTGAAATTAGTTTAAAATTGTTCTAAAATTTTGCTTATTTTAATTGATAGTTCTTTAAAGTTCAAAAATATATTAGACAAAAAATATTGCTTTTCTGTAAAAATATCACCATAAATATTTAAGCTAGGTTGACGACATTTTGTGCAATTATCGCATAATAATAACCAAAATAATTGTTACCAGTTAGAAATTTAGATATTCCGTTTGTAATTAATTGTCGGTCCCTCAAACCTCTACAACCTTTACATTTCATTTATAAGTACGAGAAATCACACAGCCTAAGCACTTATAAATTTATTAAATGATTCTCTTAGTATTTTAAGAAGGATTAAAAAATTTATTAGTATAGAAGTGTTTCCATTATTTTGTCCTACCTCTGTACGAGACTGAGATTATTCTTAATCGGAATGCCAAGTTTCCTTTTGACTCAAGGCATTCTTAAAGGCTAAGCGTAGAAACCATCGCCGATAAAAAAATTAAAAAAATACGACGTCTTTAGCTGAACTTCTTGAGATCAGGCAATACATTCAAGAAAAGAGAAGGCCTCAGCACGGGTTACCATAAACAAAAAACTTGAACCTTTGTAATCCAAACGTAATGACATCTTTCGTATTTACCACCACCGCGCAGCTTAGTAGTCTGAATGTAGTATACCTTTCTTATTTTTCATCCACTGCGCAGTTTATGTTCGTTACGTCAGACTGCTAAATTGATCCATGCTGAGACCTTCATTTTTCTATGAGGTGCCGGCTCAGGCCGTCATTTGACTCTTACTTTAATGGCAGAAGACTTAGGTCAGCCTAACATCAAAACTGATTGGAAACTTCACGATGACATATGCTCCTTACCCTTTCGCCTCTCCTTGATAATCGGTTTAAATCAATCGGTTCTAATCGGTTTAAAAATAACAATTGTTTTCTTCCCACATTAAGGTTCTGACGTGGCTCTCTCCCCTCTCTTCCAACTCCTAATTCCTGTGTTTGCAAACTCTCATGAAAAAACATTTGTTTAAAACAACTGACAAGTCAAAGAGGCTCTAACGGCCATTCCGTAGAAGGCAGACCGTATTTTGGTAAAAGTTTGCATTGACCTATCTTCATGTGATGTATTTATCTAATCGATAAATGTTTTTTGAACTATTTTATGATCTTATTTTAGGGAAAAACTCCGCACACCATTTAATAAGCATTAAAAATTACTCACTTTTTGATACAGTGTTTTCTACACCATTAACTAAAAAAATAAGTATAATATTAAAAGGACAATAAAATACAAAGGTAAATCGTTTTTTTTTTCTTTCAAATTTAACATACAAAATAATATTTTCATAAAAATGTAACATGCCTAGTTGCCAGCATAAAAAAGTATAATTCAAAAGAATATAATAATAATTCCTTTACGCCTTATACGTGAAAAAAAAAAGTATTAAAATATTTAAAATATTAACTGAAATTTTTTTATGGGGCACATTTTACCTATCATTTTACAAAAAACTTATCGGTATCATAACCATGACGTAAAAAAAAATATTCATAGCAACAAAAATGGTTTCTACTACACTGAAGAGCCAAAAAAACTGGTACAGGCATGAGTATGCAATTAAAGGGGTATGGAGCCAATCAAAGTACAGCGCTGCGATCGGCAACGCGTATATAAGACAATGAGTGTCTGGCACAGTTCTTAGATCGGTTACTGATGCTACAATACCAGGTTATACAGATTTAAGTGAGTTTGAACGTGGTGTTATAGTCGACGCACGGGAGATGGGACATAGCATCTCCGAGATAGCAATGAAATTAGGATTTTCACATGCGACCATTTCACGAGTATACCGTGAGTATTGGAAATCCGGTAAAATATCAAATCTACGATATCGCTGCAGTCGGAAAAAGATCATGCAAGAACGAGATCAACGACGATTGACGAGAATCATTAAACGTGACAGACGTGCAGCCCTTCCACAAATTGCAGCAGATTTCAATGCTGCCCCATCAACAAGTGTCAGCGTGCAAACCATTCAGCGAAACATCAGGAGCCGAAGGCCCACACGTGTACCCTTGTTCACTTCACGATACAAAGCCTTACGCCTTGCCTGGGCTCGTCAACAGTGACACTGGACTGTTGAGAATTGGAAAAATGTTGCCTGGTCTGACGAGTCTCGTTTCCAGTTGTATCGAGCTGATGGACGTGTACGGGTATGGAGACAACCTCATGAATCCATGGACCCTACATGTCAACAAGGGACTGTTCAAGCTGGTGGAGGCTCTGTGATGCATGGGGCGTGTGCAGTTGGCGTGATATGGGTCCCCTGATACGCCTAGATAAGAATTTGACAGGTGACGGGTAAGTAAGAATCTTGTCTGATCATCTGCACCCATTTTTGTCCATTGCGCATTCCGACGGACTTGGGCAATTTCAGCAGGATAATGTGACACCCCACACGTCCAGAATCGCTACAGAGGGGATCCAAGAGCACTTTTCTGAGTTTACACACTTCCGCTGGCCACCAAAATCTCCAGACATGAACATTGGTGAACATATTTGGGGAGTCTTGCAACGTGATGTTCAGAAGATATCCCCATCCCCTCTTTCTCCCACTGGTTCATGGACAGCCCTGCAGGATTCATGGTGTCAATTATCTCCAGCACTACTTCACACATTGATCAAATCTATGCCACGTCGTGTTGCAGCACTTCTGCGTGCTCGCGGGGGCCCTATACGATATTAGGCAGGTATACCAGTTTTTTTGGCTCTTCAGTGTATTTTAAACTATAAAAAATGTAATATTACAAAGAATAAAGCACAAACTGTAATAAGCTTACCATTAGCCTTTATGTCTTCTGTTTAATTTATGTATCTGTTTAATTTATGTCTTCTGTATTTCTGTTTAACAAAAAATTTTATGATAGTTCTATAAGCTCATTGATGGATTGATGATGTTGATGTTCATTGATCAATCTGTGTTTTATTTAATATTGAATGATGTGTCCGCTTATTTAATTTTTTTTATTCCATAATATTTTTATTAATTGTAAACTGCTTGCCTTGACACATGAATAAATTCCGCTTGTTTTCAAGTCTTGACACCTTTTCCACTGCTTTTTTAAGCGCGTAAACGAGTTTTATTTCCCAGTGAGGAGTCAACTTTCTAGTTCCATCCGTTTTTTCTTTCTCCTTCTATTTCTTTTTAGATTTCTTTTTGAATCCTGATGAAAATTATTTCAAGGTAATTCTCTAGCCATTGCAAAAAAAAAAAAAATAAATAAATAAATTCACTTTTAAACAAAAATTAATTTTTAACAAAATAAGCTTTTTTAGAAAATCATATCTAGCTCAAGTCAAAAAATTTTCTTTCGCTCGTACACTGTCAGCCGAATTAAAAATATTATCAGATGTTCTACCTGTATTTTTTACTCGAAAAATAATTCAAATAATTTGGAAATTGTTTGGGGAATACCTTAAACGCTTAGCAATTACTATAATTTTTCATAAATGAATTTTGTTTAGAAAAAAATATATATTTTTCAAAATCTGGAAATTTCATCGAAAGTAAACATTTTGTTGTACCTTGGACAGATCTTAATATCCTTTCTAATCAATATTGTAAGAAAGAGATATTGTTTTTTTCTTTCTTTTTTGTGCAGTAACACATACCAAAAAACAATATTTACTAACACATACGAATTCGAAAAAAATTGACAAAATAAACATCAAATTTTATTACAGCACAACTGTTTTTACTCACCCACTGTTTCAAATGAAAAACAAAATCCTAATTAAGATGAAATATAAATGCATGTATACATGTGCACATAACAAATTTATGCACATTTTGCCTACAATTTTAAAATAATAAAAATTTGAATAATATATTTTTTTAAAAAATGAATTTTTAGACATTGTGCTCATATATAAACAAAATCCATTTATCTTTCGTGCTGAAATTTAAATAAGTACAAGTCTTTACTTTCATTCATAGTATTAAAGTGCATATGCATATTTATATAAATTCTTTATTTATATAAATTCTTTATTTATGTATATTCTTTGTAGTGTGTCTACCACTACAAAAATACAGTTCCAACTCACTAGTATATAAGACACGTTAACTCGATTCTATGTTGGAGACGGAGAGAGATTGACGAAAATGGTCGACGACCCATCAAAATTGAGCAACTGAGAAAGAGGTGTGGTGACGGATACAAGCCCCTCCCCCTTCTTCTGGTGATACAGCAAGATTCCCCAGAACATCGGGACTTTATTAACACAAAGTTTCTTCTATCTCATCCTGTCCAAATAGAGAAATTTCATGGAGGGCGTTATGCCATACAATGCTACAATTGTCAGAAATTTGGACACACTCAAAAATAATGTTCAAATGTTCAGGAGCGCATTTCACTTACCAATGTACGAAGCCTCTCTCCCTTCCTCCCAGATGCATAAACTGCCAAGGCGATTAGCCGGCCTGCTTTACGGGCTGTGGTGCTAGGCCGAAAAAACACCAGCGCACCTTCACGAGGAAACCTCAAGATGTCCCCAGCAATGTAGCTAGATTCCTGAACATTCTCAAAGAACTCCAGGAACTGTTGAATGACGAGAAAATAGTCGCTCTACTCATCTCATTGCTCCCAACCCAAAAGATGTAGATATGGAGCCCCACCATCATGCCTGCTACAGCTCACATGATTCCTTTCTTCATTTTTATCTCATTTCAGGTTCTATTCCGAGTAGACACCATCTTTCCTATGTATGTTCCCGTCATGGGATATTTCAAAATGAATGGGAAAAGGGCCATCTAGGCCTCAGATGTCCAGTTCTTCAACAACGAACGAACGAATCTATGTAGGAGTACCTTTTCATAGATGAAGATTTAAATTGTCTTATATATTAGTAAATCAGAATTGTATTTTCGTAGTGGTCGACACACTACATTCTTTACTTATAAAATTACTTTCCTTTTGCACTTTTTTCAATATTTCTTTTCATATTTACGTTCCGGATCTCTACGACCCATCATGTCTACATCTCAATTGAAAATGGTGAATAACCACATGATATTTAGTACATGCTTAAAATTCGAAATTTTATTCCAGATTACAGATGTAGTAGCTAAAACTAGCCGGAGAATTCTGTCTATATAGCGTATGTTTTTAAAATTCTTGTTTTTAAGAAATTATTAAAAAATCATATATTGCAAACATAGAGCTGAAAAATAATGTAGCACGCACATCACAATATTTTTATAATAAAACCACGTGACTGTAAGGCGAATCAAGAGAGGGTAATTTTAAATCGTCCGTTTCTCTTTTTTTATTTGATTCGACCGTAAAAACTGTTTTATGAGATGAAAGTCGGTTGGCGAAACATCCGGCTTGTTCACCGGATATGTTTCCAACCATTTCATTTATTTTTCTATTTTCTCGAATAATATTTACAACAAAAAAAAATTATTTCAGCATCTGAACCATTTTTAAATTTTTATATCAGATAAGCAAGTGTTAAGCTGTTTGACTAAACTCTCTGACATGTGAGTACAGAGCAAAATTAACGTCCACCACTAACCAAAGGAAGGCTAATTATTAAAAAAAAATAACGATTTATTCGCCAAATGAACGCCACTTTTGCATTTTATTGCCACACGTGCATTTTATTGCCCCTTTTTTTAATAAATATGGAATTATTGTGAATCTTTTTTAATTTTCCGAAAATTAATTTATTTTACGCTTGATTCTTAAACATTTTTCTGGAATTAGAAATGAAGCTTGTAATCCTGTAATGTTCAGCATATTTTTTTAGAAATGTTTTAAAAGAAATGCCTTAGATTAGTAATATCAACAGTTTTTTTTTTTTTTTAATAACTTGCATTTTCAATTTTTTGAGAAAGTGTTCTTTCTCAAATATTAAGAAAAAAAGGATAAAAGAAAAAAGAGATAAACGATGTAAATTAAGAAAAAGAATGAGTTTTATTTACTGTGCATAAGCTGTCAGTATATAGAGCTCATAAAATAAGTTTAAAAAAAAAGGGGAAATATCTTTTAAAAAATGTAAAGATTTTTTAAAAGAGGACAAAAAATATTATTAAAATTAAACATAATTCAAACAAGTAAAATTTAAAAAATTAAATAAAAGGAAAATTAAATAAGAAAAAGAGATCTATCTCGTCATCATAGCTTAAAGATATAATATCGTCATCAGTTCACACGATTATACCAGCAAAAAAAAGTGCCTTCCATAATTGTATTATAGCCAAAGCAATAGTGTTAGACAATTGTATTGATATAAGAAATATACTTACAAGAGCCTACTACTGGAACTAAATGGAAAGAATATTATACAATCGAATGCAATTATAGATGAAACATCTTAAATAAAATTATTTTAAAAACAATGTGTACGACAATACCATCAACCTTAGTAACTTTTTCTTACATTTTGATAACTTTTAATACAATGATCGAAGTGTCACTTACTAAGATGCAGTCTTTATATTTCGATATTTATATCAAATATGGTATTCATTTTGTACAGATGATATTTGAAACTAAATATTATTAATTATTAAGCTGAGAATATGCATATACGTGTCATTCGGATTTGGATTCTAGCCACATTCTGAGATAATATAGCCTCAAAAATTTAGCTATTGGCCAGCTGAATTTTCAGAACTAAATCACAGCAGGTATGTCTTTGATGCTCTTGGGGCAAAGCAATTATAGTTCGCCATGGTTGTCCCAGAACCCTCCCTGGGCTAATAAATTGCAAAAGGAGTGAGTTCCAAGATTCCAAGACCTGTTGTTATCTATAGTATATATAACAACAGGTCTTGGAATCTTGGACACACTCATATACACTATCCTACAATAATAAAAGCCTGATACTTTCATTTTTTGACAATTTTTTTTAATTTCTCAAGAAGTGCTCAAAGGATTATTTTGTAATTCTGGAGTTGTTTAGTTCATGCAGTTTTTCATACTTTGCAATAAAGTTTAAAGCTTTCAGTGACTTGAGAGACCGACAATAAATTACGAAAAAAAACTAGTATTTTTAAACACCCTATGTCAGAAATTCAAGCAACTAGCTTGTATCGATTACTTTAATTTTTATTTGCAACTACTGCAGAAAATTTTATAATTCCTGCTTAAACTATTTTTACATATATTATCTTTTTTCTAAATAAGCAAATATTTTTGTCTTACGCTTTTTTTTTTTTTTTTTTTTTTTGCTATGTCTTTAAATATATTTTGTAAAATTAAGCAAAATATCTGGAGGATTTTAAAATTACTTACAAAATTTTTTCTTTTAAATTTAAGAAAAAATCGCTCAAAACTAAGTAAGATATGATTATTTAAAGTAATTCTTTTGTAATGCACATGCGCGAAAATCTTTAAATTTTTTTTAAGAATTTTGTGGTAAATCGTATTTGGCAAGTAATGAAAAAAGTCTTAATTGATTATCGTTAAAACGTAAGAAGTTTCCAGCAATTTTCTATGTAAATTTTGTACATTTTAAAGTAAAGCTCTAAAAGTTCAGGGGTTTTCCATAAATTTTATTTTGTTCTTTCTGTCTGGTTATTAGGTATTTTAATTTGCACTACTACGAAATAAAAGTTGTGAAAAATCCCTGATCATTTTGAGTATTATTTTAAACTGTACAAAATACACGTGGAAAATTGGTTGAAACTTTTTGCGTTTTTCAGCTATTCAAATAAGACCTTTCTACTTCAAAATTCATTTTTTGATTCAAGTGCGATTCACTACAAAATTATAAAAAAAATTAACAAAATTTTCATGCATGTGCTGTACAAAAGAACTACTTTAAATAGTCATACCTTGCGTAGCTTTAAGCGAACTTTTTTCAAATTTTAAAAGAAAATGTTTGTATTTAATTTTAGATTGCTCCGAATATTTTGCTTAATTTTATTGAATAATTTTAAAATTATAGCAAAAAACACTTTTTTTAGAAAAGTATTTTTTTTTATAATAATGTCTAGATTTCTACAAATATGCTAGGCTTACGAAATTTGATGCAGTCATTGCGAACAAAAACCAAAGAAATCGACAAAAGTTACAAACTAATCTTGATCTTTTCTGATCTAGAGTGATTAAAAGAACTATATATATATATATATATATATATATATATATATATATATATATATATATATATATATATATATATATATATATATATATATATATATATAGTTCAAAATGTAGAGAAAACATGGAAAAAATTACAGAACAATGAAAAAAGGGGATAAAAAGAAAAATAATTATAAAAATATTAAGAAACCAAAAAAAAGTCTAATCCGAAATAAAGGAAAAAAAATTAACAAAATACGGAAAATAAAAGATATAATCTTTTCATCAGCCCACACAAGGAGCGTTAAACGATTATGTCCTTTTTACGGATATAATTGTGTGGGCTGATGAAAAGATTATATCTTTTATTTTCCGTATTTTTATTAACCTTTTGCCTTTTTTTCGGATTGGATTTATTTTTCGGTTTCTTAATATTTTTAGAATTATTTTTCTTTTTATCCCCTTTTTTTCAGTGTTCTGTAATTTTTTCCATGTTCTCTCCACATTTTGAACTTATTTTATGAGTTCTATTTACTTGCAGCTTAAGCGCAATAAATAAAATTTATTGTTTTTCTTGCATATATTTATTATGCTATATATATATATATATATATATATATATATATATATATATATATATATATATATATATATATATATATATATATATATATATACTATATATATATATATATATATATATATATATATATATATATATATATATATATATATATATATATATATATATATATATATATATATATATATATATATATTGTTGTTCGGAATGTAGTTTCGTTTTTCCGCCAACTTCACACTAAAATCATCGAATCACTATAAATTTTGAACGCTAACATAGGAGGGCTTACTTTTGAAAAAAAATTTGATTGATTCGACACAGTTTGGTTGGTTCTCTTTTGAATATAGTAAGTAAAAAGCAGCATTTCGAGCATATTTTAATGTTGCTTAATTCCATGGAAAAAACCATATTTAAATCAAAAGCAACGTGAAAAACGAGTAAAGTGGGCAAAAGAACACATTAAATGGTCAGAAAATGAATGGAAGCAAGTAATATGGAGCTATGAGAGTAAAATATCGCTCTTTGGTAGTGATGGTAGAAAATACGTGAGACTTAGAGTAGGTGAAACACTTCATCCTGATTGCATTGAATCAACTACAAAAAAACTCAACAAATGTCATGATTTGGGCATGTATGTCTGCAGATGGTGTGGGCCGAATTCAAGTGATTAATGGCATCCTGAATGCCAAAAAATACATCGAAACTGTTCTGAAACCAAAAATGATACCTTCCATCAGGGATCACTTCCCCAACAACGCACCATTTATTTTTCAGCAGGATTCAGCTCCATGCCCCACAGCAAAAGTATGCAAAGCATGGTTTCAAAATAAAGGCATAGATATATTACCATGGCCAGGAAACAGTCCTGATCGCAAGTCAATGGAAAATTTGTGATGACGTTTGAAAATTCTTGTACGAAAAAAACGTCCATCCAATAAAAGACAACTTATTGAAGCTATAATTGATTCTTGGCACCATGTGATTAAGAAAGATGAACTCCAAACACTCGTTCACTCGATGAAAAGACGCTGTGAAGCTGTTTTAAATAAGGGTTATCCTACTAAGTATTGATTGCGTAAGTATCACTTCAAAAAAATGCAAATCCAAGATCGATCTTACTATTAGTTGCATAACTTTTTTTATAATACAGGCATTGTATTACTGTATTTATTATTAAATTCTACATTAAATTACCTTCAATTTGATATAAAGACGTTTGTATTTGAGTGAAAATTAATATATTCTTCAAGCACACAAATTTGAAAAACATGAAACTTTCAAAAAATGTCCACACTTTTGGCCACCACTGTATCATAAAAGCTGCTACCTCTGCCAAAAGAGCAGAGGTAGCAGCTTTTATGATTTTAGAGAGAGATAAATCTAGACGTGTAAATTATATATATATTTATAAAATAGATGTATTTAAATAGATATACTTAATTTACTCACGTTCGGATAGGTCAAGAGCATTTGTAAGGCCTCCAACTAAATGGAAGAGAAGCAAAAACATGAAAAAATCATAAATTAATATAATCATAATCTATATATGATAAACTGTCAAAATAAGTATATTCATATTGAGATATTTTTGAGATATTGAGATACTGAGATATCATATTGAGATATTGAGATATCATATTGAGATATTGAGATATCATATTGAGATTTTCTTATATCAACGTTTCTAAACCTTTATATATTCGGTTAATAAATTTTAATGAATGAAATTATTTCTATTGTTATAATTCGCCAGAATTTGTCAAACAAACAAAACTAAACACTTGGGCTACTAAATTTACGAATTTCATATTTGGTGTTTTTTTGTCAATTATCTAAATAATTTCTGTAATAAGGATGACAATTTATGTTGTATAAGAAAATTTGCTGCACAAATATTTGATAAATAAGTATAAATAAATAATTATTAATAAATTATTAGTAAATAAGTAATAACATCAGAGAGCTCTTAAATCTGGACAATGCTCGTAATGCTTGTTTACAAAAATGTACACAGCTTGTTCTGCTTGCTTCTGAAAATGGACAAAGCTTTAGATTCCGTGTTTCAAACTTTTCAATGAGCATAGTTTCTATTTTGATGAACCTATTTTTGATGAATATGTATTTTATGAATCTATTTCTAATGAGTCCAAATAATTTTGTGTTGTGATATCATTCATTTGGTTAAAAAACTTGGTACATTTTATTAAATTAGTCTCTTTTTTCAAAAGACTTTAAAAGTCAACAGTTGTTTTTACAAAGTTGTCAGGAGGGCTATAAGTTTATGATATTGTTTGCAAATTTAAGTGGTAGAATTACGTTGTAAGTTTACGTTGTACATTTTGAAACTCATTTTATTGTTCGAATTCTGAATGCGAAGACACAGCTTGAAAAGTTACATCCGTAATATACCTAGCCACACCGACCCCAATATCCGGTATGTAGTGTTTAAATAAATAAACAAAAGTTAATAAATATGGGTTAGGAACTAAAAAGATGCATTTTTAGTTTTGTCCATTTTCATAAACGCGAATTTCGAGCTTTGTCCATTTTCGTAAAATTGTGTTTTGAGCCTTGTCCATTTTCACTAACACACATTTCAAGCTTTTTTTCGTAAACATGCATTCTCCAGGTTTTTGTCGCAAACGCACATTTCGAGCTTTTTCCATTTTCGTATACATGTATATCGACGTTTTTTTTCTCGCAAATATGCATTTTGAGCTTCGTCTCTTTTCGTAAATATGTATTTCAAGGTTTCAAGGTTCAAGTCAAAATTTCTCAGCAGATTTTGTTACCAACTAATTAAACTATAAAACAATATTTTCAAAGTAAAAAACTTTTGCTGCAACCACATGTTCGTGCAAGTATTTCAGATGGAATTCTTTATTATACACTATAAAACATAGGACATAGTTCAAAATATTCGTCAGAAGAACCATATGCTTACAAACTTTGAAACTTGAGGAATTTTTTTTCTAATTTAATAAATAGAACCCTACAAAATATACGTTTTTATCTTCTGCTTTTTTTAATTGATTTTCTTTTTAATTAACTGTCAGTTTGGGATATCCGCTAATTTTTCATAATTAATGAAACGAACGTTATTAATTCTTGGTTTACTAAAATCACAAAATTGTTTCCCATAAAAAAACGCGTTAAACATAATTAGGAAATGACACTGGATGTAACGGTTACAATTTATATGAAAACATTCAAATAACAAGTAATATAAGAAAAAAAATAAAGTCAATTCTTACTTAGATCAACAAGGAAAAATTTTATTTTAGTTACTTTTTAGTAAATAATTACAATTTTTTCTCCCATATAAAACTAAAATTAATTAAATTTAATTAATAAATTAATATTTGAAAAAAACTGTATTAACATCAAGTGTCATCCACTACAAGTTTAAAAAAATGTATTTCAACTTGAGAGGATGAATTAAAAGTGTTTTATTAACGATTTAAAATTTGAATATATATATATATATTGAATATATATATATATATATATATATATATATATATATATATATATATATATATATATATATATATATATATATATATACAGGGTGATTTTAAAAAGATGGGTAAAATTTTAGGAAGTGATAGTACACACCCAAGCAAACAATTTTCATCAAAGAATGCATGGTCGAAAACAATACGCAAACGTGCTGGCGCGTTTGGAAAGTTGTTTGATGCAAACGTCTTATGTATGAGGCTCCCATTGAATCTGCAGAAGAACTTGTCGCCAAGCTTTCGGTCGCTGTAGGAAAAGTTCGTGGTATGCCTGGTGTGTTTCAGAATGTTAGCCGCCGTTGTACTGCGTGCATAGTCGCTGCCGGTCACTGTTTTGAGCACTTATTGTAATCACATACCATTAAATTTGCTTTTATAACTTAACTTCCTCGTTCTTTGCGTGTTTTTGCCTCATATAAAAACATTAACTTTGACGCCCTCTAGCGGTTTTGCGTTTTGTTTTCGACCATGCATTCTTTGATGAAAATTGTTTGCTTGGGTGTGTACTATCACTTCCTAAAATTTTACCCATCTTTTTAAAATCACCCTGTATATATGAAGAGTGTTAACTAATGGTAAGAATTGAAAAAAGAAAGGCGCGTGATATCAGTCCACCATAAAAGTATAAATTTGGTGACGTGAATCGCACGTTCTACCACGTCATGTTCTTTATTGAATTTATCTGACGCAGTGAATATAAAATAATTAAATGTTTAAATGTGCGCAATAAACTTTTTTTTTTCAAATAGAGTTTAAGTTAGAAATTATCACAGATTCTATTTTTGAACTGTGTGAAAAACGGAATCGCTTATAATAAAATTTAAAACAATGCTAACGTTTTACAGATCAGTAAATTCCATTACGTTTTTCGATCTCCCGTATTTAAAATATAAATTAATATTTGAAAAACTGTATTAACATCAAGTGTCATAAGCTACAAGTTTAAAAAAATGTATTTAAACTTGAGTGGTATTTTATTAAGTACTTTGTTAAAGATTGAAAATATGAACAAGATATAGGGAGAATGTGAACTGATAGTAGGAGGGGGGGATTGAAAAATACCAATTTCTTTATAATGAACTTGAGAATAATGATCTATAACATTAAACATAACAGTTTTAATGCAAAATTGTATAAGATCTATTACTTACGAGCTGTTCCAAATAAAAGAATAAATAATTATACATATTACAAAAAGGAATGTCCAAGATTCAAAATAATAGAATAGCTATGATTCAATTATATAAAGTGAAAAAGACGAATAGATAACTGCATATCACTTCATGTTCTATCCCTACACCTAAGATTACTTTTGTAAAACAATTAAATTTAAAACTATTATTTTCGACATTTTAGAATTTCATCTATTAAATTCTGTTAATTTCTGTCGAGTGAAAAATGTATGTTTTTAAGCATTTTTTGTGCTTTTTTATACGAAATGTTGGTTAAATAATAAATATAAATTTTTTAATGTAAATTTGAGAAATAATATTGACTTGTCATCTACAATATAAATTCCATTTAAATAATACTTTATGCTGGGTGTTCCGTTAAGAGCATCCTTAATAAGCATTTTTAGAATTCTTATAAAATATGAAAACAAACGTTGAATGTCACAAGTTATTATATCTAAGGAGAAAAAAAAATACAGTAGAGGAAACGGGTAGAACTCCTCTCCGTTTCTTCCCACGATCACACCTGTTAATTTTTCCAAGTGTATTTGTCCTCGTGTTTTTTTAACGGCAGAAACTGAACTTTCGATCTTTTGCTTCGTTCGGAAAATGCCACAAGTGTTGCTCATTTAATATTACCCAGTGGGCACCTGTGAACCTAAGTCACCGGAGGCGAGCAACATTACCCACGCCATACTGCCACAGATATCTGTTCAAAGGGTGGGCCACATTCACACACAACAGAGGACAACAGACAGAGAGAAAAACAGCCATGCCCTAAGCCAAATTCTAACCCGCAGCCATAGACTTCACAGTTGTTCACGCTAATCGCTCGGCCAGCTGACCGGCCCAATTGTGCTTTTTTTTTCCTCACTTAAATATTAATTTTCAAAATTCTAATTAATTTAAAGATTCTGAAAATAAAAAGCAAGGGAGGTCTCAACTGTACATCCTATATGCTAAATAAATATTGAAATTGGATTAGATTTTTGAAATTTGTTTTTTAAGACTTTTACATATAGTTGGATTTCTGAGAGCTTCATTGTAAATGCGTCTTAACGATGATTGAATTAGTACTATGGACCAATATAATTACGAATATCACAATTAAAATATTTTTTCGAACATTTATACAACGATGCTCTTTATAGGCTAATATTATATTTTTAATTTGATATAATTTGCTTTTTTATGATACCTGATACTATAGACCCAAGGAGAGACTTTATCCACGAAGCCATCGTTGCACAAACAAAATTTAGTGGACTATTGAGCAGTAAAAATTGTAAGGCTAGTAAACAGGATAAGGAACATTTGCTGAATCTCGCTGCTACCTTCCTAAATCTCATCACTACCCAGAACGCCATTATTAATCAAATTAGAGGTAGACTTTACGAAAAAACGGTACAAATGAAAGCAACAAAAACAACTTATGCATCTGTTCTGACAACCGGGGTGGAAATACCAATCACCAAGGACACCGAGAGGAATGAAAAGGAGCATGTACTACTAATTTATCCCAATGGGGAAGATGAAAACTCGGAGAACACCAAGAATATGGTGACCTCTTCTATTGACCCATTCAAACTAAAAATAGGAGTCAAACGTATTAATAAAGTGAGGAAGGGTGGAATAGTCATTCAGGTGACAAAAGAAAGTGAAGTGCAGACCCTGAAGAGAGAAATTGAGACGGGTAGTCTTGCAGATCGTGTAAAATGCACTTGCCCAAAACGACTAAACCCTAGGGTTATACTCTATAATGTACCAACCGATTTTGACAGAGAAAATCTGATCGTTAAGATAAAAGAGCAAAACCCCATACTTCAAGATGCAGACATGACGATAGGCTTTCCACTAAGGGCGAATGAAGGAAATCACTGGATTATAGAAAGTGAACCCGATGTTTTTGACACACTGATGTACATGGGGAAAATAAACATCGGTTGGAACAGAATTAAAATTAGAGAGTACATAAGAGTGACACAGTGTTTTAAATGTCTTAAATATGGCCATATTGCAAAATTTTGTAAAGAAGAAGAAACATGCACTAACTGCTCTGCGAAGGGTCATAAGGCCGAGTCTTGCATGGCGAGAACCAAATGTATAAATTGTACTGCTGCCAATAGCAAACACGGATGGACCCTGGAGACAAGGCACAATACTAACTCACGAGACTGCCAGACATACATATGGGAGAGGGAAAAAATGATCAAAAGGATAAATTATGGATAAACAAACTGATACTGATAAAACGTTGCAATTAAACTCAGCACAGCAAGAAAACGCAAATATGCAAACAAATACAAAGGACGCTCTCAATATCTCTCATATAAACTTAAACCATTCCAGACTTGCTAATGCATTACATGCTAAGGATTTTGTTTCAGGGGGGATTAAACTTGGCTCACTGAATGAACCATACCATAACAAAGACTCCCAGATTACTGAGTTCCAGTCCGATATCACGATCGTCGCCTATGGTGAAAGACCCAGATGTGCAATCATTGCCAGAAGGGGATTTTTTGGTATATTTCCAATTGTGGTAAATCGTGACCTGGTCATGGTTGAAATAACTGCCGATCAGATTCATTTCTATTTCACCTCAATATATGTGCCTCCCTCTTCTGACTTACTGCCACCCCTGGATGAACTACAACACTTAATTAGGAAACACGATGATCTCCCCCATGCTATTAACGGTGATTTTAATGCCAAGAACACCCTTTGGGGGAACATTGACGACTTAAGGGGTAGACAGGTACTTGACTTTATTTTCCTACAGGACCTACAGATTGCAAATGACCCCAACTCTCTCCCAACCTTCGATTCAACAATTGGCCAGAGCTGGATTGATTTGACATTACATACAAACAACATCTGTATCACAGACTGGGAAGTATCAGACGTAGAAACTCTTAGCGATCACAGACTGCTCACCATGCAAATTAGACATGATATACAAAATACCAAACCAATCTGGAGGATAACATATTCGGACATTGATTTGTTTTCCTTTATGGCCGAGGTTAGAAAATATATACAGGAAAAATAAGAGGAACTATCCAATATTCAAGAAAGAGGAGAGCTGGAAAGATTCATCATAAAGTCTACAGATACTATCAGTGGTATCTGTCAGAAAAACCGCAGAAAGATTTGCAAGAGTTTCAAGGGAAGCCCAAAGTGGTGGTCAGTTGACTTGGCAATTGGACGGAAGAAAATCAGAGCACTGAGAAGATTGTATCAACGTTGCTCTGACCCCGAAGAACGGAAGTCAAAATTGGTTCTCTTTAAAAGAGAACGCTCCAGCTATATTAAGCAAATCAAGAAACATAAGATAGAAACGTTGCGCACACACCTAGAGAAAATTACTAATGAAAGAGCATTTGGCCCCGGATATAAGATTTCAAGAGGCAAAAACTTTCAAGATGAGATTCTCAAAAATCAGCAGAGAAATGATGGAACGTACACAGAAAGTGCAATGGAGTCAATTCAGATAATTCTTGACTACCACTTTGAGAGTACCCCCTATCATAACAAGCTCACCCCTCTTAGTCAGAACCTAGAGCAGCCATTTGGTCAGGATGAGATTACGCGGGTCATTGATAACCTAAAAAACAACAAGGCCCCGGGACCAGACGGAGTGCCTTCCGAAATCTGGCGAGCAGTGCATAATATTGACCCTCCATGGTTCGCGTTGATTTTTAACAAATGCTTTGAATTCGAATACTTCCCAAGCACTTGGAAGACGGCGAAGCTTATCTTACTCCCAAAGAAGGGCAAAGATGGGACAAAACCTGATGGGTATAGACCCCTTTCACTGTTGCCCACATGGGGCAATGTCCTAGAGAAACTTATAACAAATAAATTTACATTCTATTTAGAAACAAATGGCCTTTTGGATAGCGATCAACATGGTTTTAGAAAGGCCCGATCAACTACTACAGCTATGAAGGCACTGTTGTCTATAGTTGAAAAAGCTGGACTCTAACAACACCATACTCTGGCCACATCCCTGGATATTAAGGGGGCTTTCGACCGGGTGCTTTGGAGTGCAATAGACGGAATCCTGGTTGGACTGGATTGCAGCAGACCTTTAATAAAGCTAATACAAAGTTTCTTAAGTAATCGTAACGTCACTTACAATTATGGGGATAAAGTGATAGAACACGCCGTTACAAGGGGAGTACCGCAGGGATCCTGTCTGGGCCCAATTTTATGGTTAATTGTTGCTAACAAAATCCTAACAAAACGCAAAATATCAAATGAATACGTTATCGGTTTTGCAGATGATTTCCTCTTAATTGTCACGGGCACTATCCTGGATAGACTTGGTCCAATTACGACCAATATTTTGAATGATTATCAAGCTTGGGCAGAGAGCTTTGGTCTTTCATTTAGTAGCGCCAAGACTCATGCAATAGTTTTTCCGAAAAAGAATAAAATCACGAGGAGACCCACAATTAAAATGAAGGGAGAAAACATCAAGGTGGTAAATACGATAGATTACCTGGGTTTTAGGGTCAACTGTCAGTTCTCTTGGTTACCTCATCTAGATATGATCTATACAAAAGTAACATCCATACAATTTAAACTAAACAGACTCTCCGGTGCTGCCTGGGGAATCGGCCCAAAATTAAGAAAATTTATTTATCAAGTTGCAATTTTAAAAATCATCACATATGGTTGTGAAATATGGTTCAGCCAACAAGTAAGAATACTAAACAAGATTAGTAAAATTGAGAGGATCCCCCTGCTAAATATTACGAAAGCCTATAGTACAACATCAACTGTGGCATTACAAGTACTTGCGGGCACCATACCGTTAGACCTAACCATAAACACAGAATCGGAATTAAGCAATATCTACTTACATGAAAAGCCCTTAAACCACTGCCAAGAACTGCCGTTATTACACCCAATAGAACTTAGAAGTATTACTTTTGATATGAAACCACCTTGCAACTCTGGAATCGAAATATACACTGACGGGTCCAGAATGACCATCAATAACCAAATCAGAGTCGGCTGTGCCTTCACTGTCTACAATAGCACTGAACAAATTGATACTTATCTATTTAGACTATCAGATGAATCAACTGTATATAAAGCCGAACTATGGGCCATTCTCCAGGCGATACTATGGATCAACAAAAATAAAATTATAGAACACGTTAATATTTACTCTGACTCACTTTCCGACCTCAAAACAATTAGCAGATTTGACAATAAAATTTACCTTGACAGAATGATTAAACTTAATTGCAAACAGAGTGTTCGTCTACACTGGATAAGGGCCCACGTTGGCAATACAGGAAATGAGGAGGCTGACAGGTTGGCCAAACTCGCCTGCCACAGGGAACAAACTGATCTTACCGACCTACCCTCTAAGAGCACTATTAAACTTAACCTCTTGAGACAAAATCTTCAAACATGGCAGGCAAGATGGGACAGTCCAAATTCAAAAGGCAGATACACACACATATTAATCCCAAAAGTCAGTAACACTAAAATATATCCTAACTTCTATCTTAACCAATTTCTAACAGACCATGGTACGCAAGGAGAATATCAACACAGATTTCATAATAAACCACTTGAGTGCTCCTTCTGCAAAACAAATGATTCAATAGAACATATTTTATTGGACTGTCCGATCTTTACCGAAACAAGGACCAACTACTTCCCTCCAAATCTTAGTAGAAATACTCTGAGGTTCGTTTGGAAGAATCAAAAAATAAAGAATGGAATTATTAATATCATAAAGCAGCATTTCAGCCTGAATACACCCACTTTATACAGACAGAATTAATAGCCTATGCAAAGTTTAATTTTCACATGATATATGGGTCTCCTCGTTGATATATATTGGGAAAAGTAACATCTTAATGTAATTTAAAATTTTTAAAAAAAAACTGTAAATATTTTGTACTATATATTATGAAATTGCACACTCAACATAAAATATTTGAATACTTGTAATACTTCTTTTTTGAAATGTTTATTATTTGGTTTTTGCCATGACAGTACGAATACGGGCCCCCGGTGTACGTATTGTTGAAATTTTGGAATAGAGGTTTTGTTATGTGACTTCTCATCGTAATATTTTTAATACATTGTAAATTTAATAAACTGTAAATACTTTGTACTGTTCACTATGAAATTGCACACCCAGCATGAATATTTGGAATGCCAGTAATATTTCTACTTTATGAAATGTTTATTATGTGGATTTTGCCATGACAGTACGATTATGGACCCCCGGGATCCGTATAGTTAAATTTTTAGAATGGATGATTTATTTTGTGATTTCTCATCGCTAATTTTTAATGTTTTGTAAACTGTAAATATTTTGTACTGTTTATTATGAAATTGCATACTCAATATAAAATTTTGGAATACTTGAGATATCTCTGTTTTTTGAAATGTTTATTATGTGGTTTTTACCATGACAAAACGAATGCGGGCCTCCGGGGTACGTATTGCTGAAATTTTGGAATGGAGGATTTGTTATACGATTTCTCATCGTAATATTTTAATGTTCTGTAAATTTGATAAACTGTAAATATTTTGTACTGTTTATTATGAAATTGCACACTCAACATAAAATTTTAGAATACTTGCAGTATTTTTGTTTTTTTTTTAAATGTTTATTATGTGGTTTTTGCCACGACAAAACGAATGCGGGCCCCCGGGGTACGTATTGCTGAAATTTTGGAATGGAGGATTTGTTATACGATTTCTCATCGCAATATTCTAATGTTTTGTAAATTTGACAAACTGTAAATATTTTGTACTGTTTACTGCGAAATTGCACACCCAACATAAAATTCTAGAATACCTGTAGTGTTTCTGTTTTAAAAAATGTTTGTTATGTGTAATTTGCTATGAATATCACTGGGTTTTAATGTTTTGTATGAAAATGGGCTTTCACTGTGAATATGTTGCTAAAATCCTAATTTCATTGCTGTGTAAACCAGTTGCACCTGTAAAATTGTGTATAAAATTTTTTGGATGAATAAATTTTGCGACCCTCTGGGACGGGGCGGGTCGGTAGATTGTGGATTGGTGGCTGCTCTGCGCGTGCAGCAGCCAGACTAACAAAATTCAAAAATCTTGCTCTTTTTCTAAAGCTCTTGTACTCGTCATCACACATTGCTCCCAATCGCGAGCCTCCCCGTCGACGCAAGTGTTGCCATTCCGTCGTTGCCAAGCCAAAGTGCCAATTCTCTATTGATGCAGGTCACGTACGCGCATAAGGTCTTCAGTATTACCTGGATGCCCCCCTACGGGGCGGGACAGGGCTAAGCCTGGCTTGCTTTTTTATAGGCAGTTGTAAAAGAAAATTTTCAATTTTAAATCAAGTCCACACGAGTTCCAGGATAGGGGAAAGAAAAACAGAAACAACTTGTGCAAAACAGCTATACAGAAACAACTTTACAGGAGCAGCTTTCCTTTAAAAAAATCTTTTAAAAAAAGTATGCCATCAAATTTACTTAGGTGCAGTTTAAAATAAAGTTAAATGTAAAATTTTCATGAAAAATGTGCAATATATTCAAATTATGTGTGTGACCATGAATGACCGAAATCAATTGAATGTCTGAAATATTTATATATATATATATATATATATATATATTTATATAATATATATATATATATATATATATATATATATATATATATATATATATATTCATTTATTCATTTATAGTATTATACTCATTCGATATTTTATTATATGCTGAGGATAGAATAAGAGAAATATCACTTTTCAGAGTACCGGGCAAATGTATAACGGGTAGGGGCACTGAACCTTGAAAAAACATTGATATAGAGCATGCCGGACAAATGTATACCGGACAGTGGCACTTAATTAGACATAATATATGTTTCGGACATTTACCAAAGCGACTATGTGATTGTCTACGTTCATTGGAAGTCAACAACCACCAATTTCGATCATTCACAGTAACATATATAGTACGATATTTAATGAAATTATTTAGAAAATTTAAAAACATTTCTGCTCTAGCTACCTCTACTCCACAAACTAAATTATCACCTAAACAATAATCTACAGAGTTAGTCCGATAAGTATTATCACTAATTTTACTGTAAAGCAGCTGCACATCCCAACCTGATCTGGTTGGTTGGAAACGGTGAAGGAGACAGTAAACTCACGTATAAGTGGTCACTTAACTGTCTCCAACCACGAAGAGTAAAGACAGTCATTTTCATGAGACCTGTTTCCGTCTCCTGAGCAAATTGCCATCCAGTTCTCGATGGATTGTCACCAAGAATTAAATGAAACCCACCAGAGTTCGAAACTTTTACGAACAGAAGCAGAAAGCTAAATCTGTTGGTGACTCAAGACATTTTGTGGCGTTTGCGATGAAACTCACGCTTAAAGGTCATCGATAATCACCCCTGTCGAAAATGTGACTTGCTTGGCTAAGTTTTTGGACTCAAACAGTGATTTAATTGTTATAATGGTAAAGGCATCAAGCATTCTAAAATGACCATTTTGAAATTATGAACCATAAGAAATTTTACTATAAGAACGTGCTTTATAGCTCCACTTTCTTTTCTTCCTGGTCGATTTAAAGGTAACGGTGAAAAGGTAACAATTGGTAACGGTTCTGTAGCATCCTCAAAGTTCTGACGTTAAAAACGACCACGAAAAAACATTGATTTAAGACATCACCTCATCATTGATTTAAGACATAATGGGTTTATATATTTGGTAAATAAATAGGTGGAGGTTAAAAATGAATTAAGACAAGCCAATTTACATTCATTAGTTAAACAGATTTTTAGACATATATATGCTACCACATTCTTGTTTTTACTGAGTTTTGTATAAAATTTCTATTGTTCTAAGTGGTTTACTTTCATGGTCAGATTGGACTACTTTAAAAAACTATGTGATCGCTTTCAGATGTAAAAAGAGACATTTGAGACAAATGACGAGTCTAGAGCCGTGGTGGTTCAGGGGAACGAGCGTTCGCCTTCCAATGAGGTGAACAGGGCGGAAATCCCAGCGTCGGCTGGTCTAAGTGAATTCCGAATACGTCTTGCACTGACCACAGTGCTGATGTAAAATATCCTCAGTGGTAGACGGGAGACCGTGGGAGGTTTTCGTGGTTTTCCTCTCCATGTAACGTAAATGAAGGTTAATTCCATCAAAGAGTCCTCCACGAAGCAAATTTACCTCTATACTTGATCCAGGAGTTCCCATGTCTTCCGGATTGGGTTGAAAATTAAAAGTCTACGGAGTTGAACATTAGTAATCATAAACGAAAAAAATTGTGTTGGCTGTTCAACGACGATTATAAAATAAAATAGGATATAAAATGACAGGTCTAAGATTCTTGCATCGAGGTTCTAAAGAACATTCCGTAAAAGGCTTAAAGTATGTCAATAAAAGCCATCTTATTGAGCATTTTGCAGGGAATGATGTATCGATGCAGACAAAAAACCATTATAAAAACTTATCGCGTGATGATTTGATACAATCGAAAAATGGTTTTTAATCGATTTATTAATTTTCGGACAAATCATGTGCACTATTTTAAATGTATTGAAAATTACTTACTTTTTTTTAGATTGACAGTGCTTCCTAAGTTATTAACTAAAAAAAAACATAATAGTAAAATGATAAGTAATACAAAAGTAAATCAATAATTCAAAAATTTAACAAACACAATAATGTAAAAGCTTTTAAACTAACATGTATATTCACAACAGTCGTAAATTATTGTTCAAAAAATTATTATATGGTGCATGCATTACTAAAAAAAGGAGAAAGAGGCACATAAAAGAAGCAAAATTTACAAACACAGACAAATCTAGAAAATGTGATAAAAAAAAAACTCTAAATTGTACTCTACAACACAATGATTGATACTTACGCACTGTTTAAAAGAATAGTCAGAATTAACTCTAAATAAAACTAGATAGCACCAAATACTCTAAAATACTATACATATTTTTTGTCTAGACCGAATTACAAATTATATCTATCTATCCATTTATATATATATATATATATATATATATATATATATATATATATATATATATATATATATATATAATATATATATATATATATATATATATATATATATATATATATATATATATATATATATATATATATATATATATATATATATATATATATATATATATATATATATATATATATATATATATATAACTTTTCAGGATTTATAAAATGCAGAAAAATCTGATAAGTGATCAAATTACGCGCATATTTAAATACAATCTCGATGATAAAAAATCTTCCCGAAATACTATACATAGATCCACACATCATCACTTAAACATAACATAAGACGAGAGTTTCACCGGAAGTTTTCGAGATTGCATTCTGATTTTAGACTCCAGTTATCGTTTGCAATCAACTGCTCATCACTATCTAAACTTAGTTTCGATAGTGAATACGTAAATGATTGATTAACTAATTCATAACTGCTAATAAAAAATCAGTACTTTATTTTTAAAGTTAATTAACTGAATCCTTTACTATATTCCCTTTTTGGAAGAAAAATAATGCATCATCAGAAAATTAGGATATTTTTTCGGCATATAATTCATACAGATAAGCATGAAAAAATGTCCCATAGATCGAAAATAGGTGTTTCTTCTGTATTTTTTGCTGAAAACAATGCATCTGCAACAAATATTTTTTTTACTGCACACCATTTTCCCAAAAATCTTCAATTTAGCTTGGCGACTTAACGTATTTTAAGAACGCACAATAACAGCTTACAGGCAACAAAAAGGTGTTCTTATTGACAGGGAGATTGCTATCAACTTGGCGACATTTTTGACGATCTTGATGCCTTTCTTGAAGTTTTGAAGGTGCCAAAAAATCAAGATGCATTAGATAGCAAGCAGGTTGGTAGGACGATGATCTCGTGTTCGTTAGGTCGAATAACACTGACCCAAGAATCATCGTGTATATTAAATGGTGACTGGTGCAAGTTAAATCTACCGGCTCACAAAGTCCTTCAAGTTCCCATAACAAATCAATGCCTCAGGGGGTACTGAAATGAAGATTGGTCGTTCTATGGTTCAAGTCAAAATTACGATCTGTGGGTGAATGAATGAAGTATGATGAATAACTCCGTAATAAATAGAAATTTATTATAGTTTTTTTTCAATACTTTTAAAGCGAGATTGTAATAAATAGAAATTTATAATAGTTTTTTCTTTTCAATACTTTGAAAGTTAGATTATTTTTCTGTAGATGGCACCACTATGGTAAAGTTTAAATTCAATCATAATAATGATATTTTTTTTTAGAAATTTTGAATTAGTCTTTTAAAATGGGATTTTTGGGGTGAAATCTGGGTAACTAAATTTATTAATATTTATTGAGGATGGTATTATAACTTCCATAGGGGATTAGTGGGTTTATGACTGTTTTTTCTCAGGGACCTTTTTTTTTGGTTCTGACGTCCGCCGGATGCGGGATGACTCTGGATTTGGTAAACAGGTCAATCTAGATTCTTTCGCCTTGCTGAAGGGAGGATAAAAGAGAGGTGAAGAGTGTGGCTAAAGGCAGTAACCCGGAGGATACGGAGCTTGTCCGCAGGAAGGGTGGTCCGTGACAGCACCTCGAGGATGGTGGATCGTGAAGTTAAGGAAAGCTAAACTGAAGTCTCTGGCGGGAAGAACGACCGTGATTTGCCGAAGGCCGATATCTTCGAGACGGTGGGCCAAGTCCGAACGTATCTATGCTGGAAGTCCGGTGTTCCCCTTCTACATGTCTAAGCCTAATGAAATTAGAATAGCTGGAGAGATTTTGAGATCCTAGCCGAGGAGTTAGTCCACGAGCTCATCTACCATTCCGGTGGGAGTTTCCAGAGGGCGAACAGTAAATTCTTTTGGGTACTTATAAAACTTTAAATTTGATTTCGTTAACATTTTAGAGGAATCATTTACCGTAAATTCTGAACTGTTTATGTTGTGTTTTTTTATGTAGGAGAGCAATGAGTATTTAAGTGTGATTTATAGACATCATAAACCAAGTCTTTATTGCTTTTAGTAATGTTAAATGCAGTTTTTATTTCTTAAATGTCTTTTTTTAACTGTATGAATTGAAGTTTATGCTTGAGTGTTTTAAGGTTGCATGCTTTAATTAATGTAAAAAGGGAAGTGCTTATTCCCATGTTAGCATTTGGAAATGTATGGAATTATGTTTTTTGAAGATTTAGAGTGGCAATAAAAATGAGTTTTAAATGTTAAGAGTTTCCTGTAATTCATTCGATACTTGCCTACTGTATAACCTGGGTAACCGTTACTAAAGTTACATTTAGAGATCACAGCTAGAGGGGTAACGGTACAACTCTTAGTAAAACGGGATTTGACGTGTGTTGAGGTTAAGTCGTATTGTTGGCCGTAGATATCACCATAGAAAACCAAAAAACGCACCCTCTACTTTAAAAGATCACTTGCTTTTAAGCAGGCTTGCTGGTATTGGCAAGTGGCAATACCAGCAAGTCTGCAGATATTGCCACTGTAACAGCAACATATTCAAGGATTTTATAGAAAATTGTATTTTATAAAAATTCTAATTTTTCTCCCACGGAAGCAGAATGTGATGGTCCATTTTGGTTTGGATATATGAACCAAACAGCTTTTCTTTATACAAATTTGCATAGTTTCTTTTAAAAAACGAAAAAGAAAATGCTTAAATCTGTTTTACTTTTAAACAACATAAATAACAAGATAAGAAAGCCAATATCAAATCAACACATGTATAACATTAATTTTGCGTATAGTAGATACTTTCAATTGTTAAGATTGCTCTAAAAGCAAAAATAAAGGTGCATAATTTCGAGATTACGACGTACAAAAATGTTTCGTGGATGACTCCTTGTTAACTACGCTAGGAAAATTTTGTTTCGTTGCCTTCTGAAAAGTTTGGAGCCACTCACTGACTGTTACACGTATATCGAAATTTCTATGCCAAAGAGTTCTGTGATGAGTGAATAAAAATAGGCGAATAATCAAGCGAAATTACTACTAATGGAACTAAATGTATCGAATATAATACAATTAAATACACATATAAGTAAAACATCTTTAAACAATATTATTATTAAGACATTATAATTCCTTGTAGTTTTGTAAATAAATAAACATGTCCATAATTAAATAAGTAAACTTTAGTAACGCTAGCGTTTGGTCAGCTGGGCGAGCAACCAATCAAGTAAGAGCTTTCTTCGTTAAAAACTACAACTTTGGTAAAAATTTATATTCAATAAAAATTTATATTCTTATTTTATTTTTCATAAATGCTATATAAACTAAAATCATGTGCCATAATCATAAAGTGAATAATATATATTTCTGATGGCCCTAACAAATACCGCTAGGTTACATCTAAAAGGATTATAATACATTTTAGAGAAACATCGATATTTATCTATAATGTTTACAAAGTATCTATTTTAAAAGTAAAAAATCAACTAAATATTTTAAAATAAATGTAGTATTTAGACTACTAATTGACCACTATTTAGACCACAATTGACTACTTCTCAATGACAATATATGATGTTAAATATTTAATCGTTAGATTAGGCAAACGTAAGACCGTCTGTGTACCATTTAATTCTAAGTTAAATTGTTTATGGTCCTCTGACTGTACAATTTTTATATAGATAAAAGTACTCACGCTTGCCTACGGGAAGAATATTTCCTAAACCATCTATCGAAAGAAAAATATATTAATTATAAATTACAAAATAATACGAATGGAACTAAACAACGTGAATAAAGCACAGATATTGGCACAAAAATGAATATACTAAATTTCGATTCACGGTTAAAACACAAAATGACAAAAAAAATGCAAGACAATCAAGTTGAAATAATGAAAAATTTGGGGCAGCCTATCAGATAAGAGGGAATAACACTTTTTAATCCATTTTTTTTAAACTTTTAGTAATAGCGTCATGTCGGACGCTGTTACAAAAAACTGTCATGGAGCAGGAGTAGGATGGGAGGTGACGGGAGGTGGATGGTGGAGTAAGTTTGCGAAACAGAATTGCTATTACCTAATTCAAACAAGAAAGGAAATAATAATATATCTACAACTTCAAAGGTTAGTTATGGTAGTATTTTTTCTAAACTTTAAGTAATAGCGTCCTGTTGGACGCTGTTACAAAAAACCATGATGGAGCAGGAGTAGAATGGGAGGTGACGGGAGGTGGATGGTGGAGCAAGTTTGCGAGACAGAATTGCTATTACCTAATTCAAACAAGAAAGGAAATAACAATATATCTACAACTTCAAAGATTAGTTATGGTAGTATTTTTTCTACACTTTTAGTAATAGTGTCATGTCGGACGTTGTTACAAAAAGTCATGATGGACCAGGAGTAGGATGGGAGGTGACGGGAGGTGGATGGTGGAGTAAGTTTGCGAGGCAGAATTTCTGTTACCTAATTCAAACAAGAAAGGAAATAACAGTATATCTACAACTTCAAAGGTTAGTTATGGTAGTATTTTTTCTAAGCTTTCGGTAATATCGTCATGTCAGACGCTGTTAAAAAAACCCGTGATGGAGCGGAGTAGGATGGGAGGTGACGGGAGGTGGAAGGTGGAGCAAGTTAGCGAGGCAGAATTGCTTTTACCTAATTCCAACAAGAAAGGAAATAATAATATGTTTAAAACTTCAAAGGTTAGTTATGGTAGCATTTTTTCTAAGCTTTCGGTGATAGCGTCATGTCGGCCGGTGTTAAAAAAAACCGTGATGGAACAGGAGCAGGATTGGAGGTGACGGGAGGTGGATGGTGGAGCAAGTTTGCGAGGCAGAATTGCTATTACCTAATTCCGACAAGAAAGGAAAGAATAATATGTCTAAAACTTCAATGGTTAGTTATGGTAGTATTTTTTCTAAGCTTTCGGTGATAGCGTCATGTCGGACGATGTTTCAAAGCACAGTGATGGAGAAGGAGTAGGATGGGAGGTGACGGGAGGTAGATGATGAAGAAAATTTGCGAGGCAGAATTGCTATTACCTAATCCCAACAAGAAAGGAAATAACAATATATCTACAACTTCAAATGTTAGTCATGGTAGTATTTTTTCTAATTTTTTAGTAATAGCGTCATGTCAGACACTGTTAAAAAAAACTTTGATGGAGCAGGAGTAGGATGGGAGGTGACGGGAGGTGGATGGTGGAGCAAGTTTGCGAGTCAGAATTTCTGAAACCTATTTCCAACAAGATAGGAAATAACAATATATCTATAACTTCAAATGTTAGTTATGTTAGTATTTTTTCTAAACTTTCAGTAATAGCGTCATGTCAAACACTGTGATGGAGAAGGAGTAGGATGGGAGGTGACGAGAGGCGGATGGTGGAGCAAGTTAGCGAGGCAGAATTGCTATTACCTAATTCAAACAAGAAAGGAAATAACAATATATCTACAACTTGAAATGTTAGTTATGGTAGTATTTTTTCTAAGCGTTCAGTAATAGCGTCATGTCGGACACTGATACAAAACACTGTGATGGAGCAGGAGTAGGATGGGAGGTGACGGGAGGTGGATGGTGGAGCAAGTTTGCGAGGCAGAATTGCTGTTACCTAATTCCAACAAGAAAGGAAATAACAATATATCTACAACTTCAAATGATAGTTATGGTAGTATTTTTTCTAAACGTTTAGTAATAGCGTCATGTCGGACACTGATATAAAACACTGTGATGTAGCAGGAGTAGGTCGGTAAGTGATTTAGGAGATGGTGGAGCAAGTTTGCGAGGCAGAATTGCTGTAACCTAATTCGAACAAGAAAGGAAATAACAATATATCTACAGCTTCAAATGTTAGTTATGGAATTTTTTTTTCTAAGCGTTTAGTAATAGCGTCAGGTTGGACACGGTTACAAAACACTGTGATGGAGCAGGAGTAGGTTGGGGGGTGACGGGAGGTGGATGGTGGAGCAAGTTTGCGAGGCAGAATTGCTATTACCTAATCCCAACACGAAAGGAAACAACAATATATCTACAACTTCAAATGTTAGTTATGGTAGTATTTTTTCTAAGCGTTTAGTAATAGCGTCATGTCGGACACTGATACAAAACACTGTGATGTAGCAGGAGTAGGTCGGTAAGTGATTTAGGAGATGGTGGAGCAAGTTTGCGATGCAGAATTGCGATAACCTAAATCCAACAATAAAGGAAATGACAATATATCTACAATTTCAAATGTTAGTTATGTGTTTGGTTATGATTTTAAAGGTTTTGATGAAAAAATAACGAATTTGTGATAAGATTTTTTAAAGAAATATACACAAATTATAATATTTTTATATCAATTACCCTGTTTCAATAAGTCATTTTTATTCCATATTTGTCAGTTAATAAATAAATCACATTTATATCTAAATGAATATTTCGTAAAATGATAATTTTTAAAAAATTACTCCAAATTTTGTGAAAAATGTCTATTACAACTTCTGAAAGCTATGGCTATGATCATATTTATGATTTTTTAAAATGTCCATGACGCTTCTGATTTGTAAAATTACTAAGAAACTATTAGGAACTTATTGAAGGATCATGGTAATAAATTTAAAATATCATAATGTTTGCTTCCAAACCAAATTTTTACTATAATAAACATGAAGCTTAACGCTTAGTTTCTGATATAACACTTTAAAGGTAACAGATATTTTTAAAGCTTCGTATTACCAACTTCAATAAAATGTATTTGTTTTAGAATGTACCCTTATACATAAAAACGTATGCTAAAATCAGTATTTTTTTTTATTTGAAATCTAAATAACTTTGAAACCTAATTCTTGGAGAAAAAACAAGGCAAGCACACTACCCCAAATTTGATCCTTTCTTGGAAATCACAGGTAAAAAGATATTATTTCGATATATTAAAATAACTATACAATTATTTCGTAATTAGACGAGGTAATTACGAGCAGTATATTTTGAAAACCTTGCAAGCAGAACTTCGTAAAAATTGAATAGTGCCATAGCAAAATTAAACGAATTAATAAAACATCCGAAGCCCGCCACTAGTTGGCCCATTTCTCTACAGCTTTACATTCAAATTCCCCATGCTTAAATAAATATGGCTAACCTGACCCCATTATATCTGTCTCTGGCTATACTAAGAACAAATGAAAAAACAATGTAAATGCTTTACGATAGATTCTGAGACATGTGATTTGACAACTTTTTTCTTTCTATTACTTATGCTATGAACAATAAAATAGAATTTCAGAAAACTGATAAAACAAAATTTACTTTTGAAAAAAAATGTTCTGCTCATTGCATGGCAGTATAAAACGCCATGTACATAACATTCCAAGGCATACACTGTTTGCTTGCTGTTTTATGGAAGCAGACAGTGGCAAATAATATTGTATCAAGCATATTTTGTGAGCAGATAGTTAAATTTTGTAGATTCTTCTTATGATCTCAATAACGCAATGATACGCCATCTAGCGTTAGATTTTGGGTATATTCATTGCTAGTAAAAGAATGCATGTTTTAACTCAATTTTTATAAACTCTGCTCCATATTTTTTTAATGGGCGTCACTCCCAAATACCTTGTTTTATACACATAAATAAAATGTAAATATCAGAAGAAATAGTAAAGTTATGCTGTAAAGATTAATTGGGTATTTTAATAAATTGATAGGTATATTATCCGGCTTATATGTTATGGTAGAAAACTGTATAGAGATTTCATTTCATTGATATATTTTAAAATTAGATAATAAAATGTATTTTAATCCTTGCATATTTATTATTAAATAAAATTTCAATGGTCTTCGTTTAAGTCAGAAAGTTATAAAGGATGAAACGCTAGTAAAGCATGATTGGCAGCACACAATAGTTAAAAATATTTTTTTTCACTAGATTTTCAGAACTAAAATGCAATTTTCAGTGCTATATAAAGTGCTCAAACGAAAGAGAGAATCTGAAAAATAACTTTTAATCTTATGATCGGAATATCATGTTCCAGGATGCAATTCTAATGTTTTGAATCCTTGTAGCTTTTAAATGTGCAACCAGTATTTTAAGAAATCAGCGCATACTTTAATTTAACTCGTTAAACTTCGTACTCCTTAAACCATTAAGGTATTATCTACCTTTTTAGGCCAATTGTGACAAAATCATCAAACTGAAAATGTTTGAATAAAAAATTCATATGTATTTCTTATATGTATCTTCAAATTTATTTAAATCTCATTGATATCTTAAAAAGAGGTGAAATTATTAATTTTTGAAGAAAAAAAATATTTACTCATAGGTTGTCATAGCATGGCCTGTCTGCTTAGCAAAAATGTGTTTTCTCATGATTTCATCAATTTTTTAATGCGATATCTATAATTCTTTTTATCCCATTTAATGGGATAAAAAATTATTTGAAAGTTTAAAAAAATAATCTCTTCATCAAATCTCTTCAAAAATACTAAAATCAATGCTCTATATATTATCATTCCTAATCTTATTTATTTTATCTTTGTTATGTACCCTATTTTAGAACAGAAGTTTTGTGAGAAAGTGTTAATTGCTTTATGCGCTGCAACTAAAAGACCATAGAAGCTATAGATATTTGTCTTTAAAAAATAAGTATTCTAAGATATGTAATAATGCTGTGATTGAAAAAAATTACCATCCTTTGCGCCCAATAGTTTTTGCGTTATTGTTTAAAAGAATTTTAATTATTTAAAATAACTTGAGTAACATAATGACTGCACTGACGCTAAAACTCAATAACCATGAATATTTTATGCATGTAAGCATAATGTTATTAATTGTATTAAGTCAGGGGCAAAAGTGGTTAGAAATTGGTTGCATTCAGGGACAAAAAAAATATTGTTATTGATAATTCTATTTCCTATATATTATCTTTCTCGGCTTTTTAAAATAATGTCTCCTATTAAATCGATATTAAAGTCTAATAGTTAAAAAAATAGTTTAAATAACTTACCTGGTTGCGCTTCAACTAAAGAAATCAAAAATATATTTTGTTTTTATCTTTAAAAGAAATGATAATTATCATGTCAAAACACTTTAAAATTTTAGTGTAGCTGCAAACCAATGTTACGCTTTCAAGTTGTTCCGAGGTGATTTTCCTAAATATATGTTTTTAGAATTCTTTTGAAAATTTAAAACGAAATACGAGTTAAGGGCCGTAGATTGCTATTTATGCGGGGAAAAACAAAAACGATATCGAAATCAAATGAATCTGGGTATTGGGGTAGACAGAACTGTAAATATCAAAATCAGTTTGATTGCAAAATTAAGCTCTACATAAGATATATATATATATATATATATATATATATATATATATATATATATATATATATATATATATATATATATATATATATATATATATATATATATATATATATATATATATATATATATGTATATATATATATATATATATATATATATATATATATATATATATATATAAATATCTATATATATATATATATATACGTTACATGCATTAGGAGGTTATACTAGACCAGTAGAAATCACCAGACCATTACGAAAGAAAATCGTGATGAGCAAGAGGGCGCGGGCTTTTGTTCCTTTCTTCTGGGTCTAGAATTTTAATTTTAGGTCTGGACTTAGAGTCATATGAAGAATCTATCTACTATGATTGTTCCATAGATTTTGCTGCAGACCTTGTTGCCCGGATATCCGTAGCTGCTGACACCAAAGAGGTGGTGTTTTCGTCAATTGGTGTTATTTTTGAAGTTTTCGCCAATGTACCGCTGTCACTCTTTGGACGATGGTCGAAGGACGGTGGCCTGTTGGTGGTCGCAATTTTGAACAGTTCCTGTGATGGGGGAGGGGGGTGTTTAATTTCATTTTGTTGAATATAAGGTTTTTCTTCTTTTTATCTGTTTCTTTTCATTCCATCTTTGTCTGTCTTGTTTTCCATTATTTCATATATATATATATATATATATATATATATATATATATATATATATATATATATATATATATATATATATATATATATATATATATATATATATATATGTATATATATAAAGCGTTAATTACGAAGGACCTTGTATTATACACCTCAGTTTTACATTTTATTTTATTTACGCTACATATTAGAAAATAATGACCAAAAAGAGTAAAATTGTTGTATTCCAAAATAAACAAAATGATATACCTGAAAGTCCTGGAATTAAATAATACTACAGTTAAAAATACTATAATGACTAAAAGTAGGGCATTAGAATTCGATTATACATTAATATGTTTCAGTTTATATTTGTATATTCAGTTTATATTTGTATTTATATATTCATCTTAAAAATGAAAAATATTAAAAATAGTAATTTATTACCATTAATTAATAATAATTTAATAATTATAAAATTAATAATGATTTAATAATTCGTGATAACCTACTTCGATGACGGATTGCAGCTAAAAGTACATTCAAATTTTCACATATTTATCTCAAAAATTTCATTAAATTAAAATATTCTATTATATACCAGTATTATACTTCTATTAATAATATGCAATATTTGTATAAATGAAAAATGAACGAAATGTAAAATATCATCCTGTTCTAGATTACATTACGTTTTTTATATATCTTATATTTACAAAGAATTAGCAATTAAAAACAAAATAATAATAATATCTGGATCTAAATAACGATAGAAACTTCTTTGTGTTTATCTTAATTTAGCTGTATAGGAATAAAAATGGAAGCTACATACATTATCCATCCCAATATTCTTTGTACGTCATTTATTCATTTCATAGTTGAATCCGGTACAACAGGGTACTGGGAATGAATTTTTTCTTTATTTTATTTTTTGGTGTCAAGTAGGTGCTGCCGTCGAGCGGAAATAAGTAAAACTAGACCAGGCTGCTACTGAAGCCACATTTGTCTGGATTTTTCAAACGATTGTATTCGTAATTTTCGTTGTATGTTTTACTGGTAGTTCTAATGATTTTGTTACTAATATGTTTTAATAGTTGCTAACATTAGAGCTACACTTAGTAAATCCTTAAAGCAAGTTTGATTGTCTTCAGTTCCATGCAGTTAAACGTTTGTTTCAGCATATTTTACGATTTACCTTACCTCTTTAACCAGTAAAGTGTTCTGCGATAAAAGCTAGAATCAATTTTATTCAATTCAATTATATCAATTATATTTATACGTATAAATTAATATCAGGATTTATAGTTTTAATTAAAAATGTCAACTAGGAGAAATCTTTACAAATATTTAAAATGTACAGCTATTTTTTTTTCTCAAATTAATATCTATCACTAACAGTTTTACCGTTCTTTAAGGCCAACCCTTCAGCGCTTGAAACCACTGTCCTCACTTTCACTCCCAGGAAATCCAGTATATTAAAAATATTTTGTTTTTTAAATGTTATTAATTTTATATTTCAAAAAATTAAAAGCGTTTGTCACGTTTCGTATTGAAACTACACTGAATCATGGACTGGGTGAATTTAATATTCTTAAATTTAACGCTATAATTACAAACATATGTAAAGATAGATGGATATAGAGATAAATATTTTGTTGATTGGAAGATATGGCTAAAAATAAATTGTTTAATATACAGATGTCCAAACCTGAAGCTGAACTACATCCTTGAGTGGAATAAATCAATCAAGTGTCGTAATTTTGTGTTTGTGAATGGCAACTATCCATCTGCACTATTCCTATTGGACGATATGTATTCCCAGCCTAATCGAGACGTATTTGCTATTGGCTGCAATCTAACTGATTGATCATTGATTGTTTACCAGTGAACAGGAAAGCGCGGTGACGGCAGCTTATTTAAATTACTCAAATTACTTAATTAAATTACTGAGTTACTCTATTAAATTTAAAAAAATCTATAGAACACTAGAATTGGTTCTTCTCCTTTTGAGATCATATCATATTTAATTTAAAGAATGTGATATTTATGATTTTTTATAATAGATGTGTATTCTTTCATATATTTGTTTAAAATATATATCTTTTGAAAAACATTATTGGTTATATATATATTTAATCAAATTGTTATTATTGAAATACACACGTGCTAAATTATTTTTACAAACAAAGAATATTAATATTTAAATATTTTCATATACTATTTTCTGGTTACACCCTGAGGGGGCACATGCATAATAATAAATAAATGTACAGCACACATATTTTTCAGCATGTCAACTGGTTTTATATGTTGTTAATAATTAATTTTAATTAGCACCATGCCTGAACATTAAAAGTAAATAACTGCTATTTTTTTAAAAAAATGTCATTGTTATTTTATTTATATGATAGTATAATGTATACATGGAAATACTTGCAATTTTTTAATTAGTAACTTAGTATTTTTAAAAAATATTTTAAATCAGGATCTAGTTCTGAAGAGATATCACATGTAGAAGGTAAAGTTCAAATATGATAGTTTAAAATAAAAATTTCTAACTTACTTCGATGCACTGGACCTAAATAAAAGTTAAAATAATTTGCATTAATCTTTAAAACATTAATATTACCCAGATGTGAAAGAATGGTTAGAGGGATTGAAAAAATTAACACAAGGTATTAATTTCATATACTCCAGTCACTTTTTTTGTGTATTCCTCAGTTATTCCGTATAAAAATATTAGTATAATGAAATACTCGCAGTTATTATATTACCGGCAAAGTATGAAATCCGGCATTGTATAGAATGCCTAAAATTAGCCGGCAAAGTTTGAAATGATTTATATTTCACACATTGCCTAGGTATTTAATAGATTACCAAATGCTATTTAGGCAAAGTATGAAACAAACGTCTTGATGAGGTTATTATGTAAATGATGTGAATGATACTGTGAATGACCAAAATCGGTGGTTGTTGACTTTCACCGGTGAATGTTGACAATCATATAGTCGCTTTGGTGAATGTCCGAAATATTTATTACACCCGATTTGATATTAATTTATTCGTGAATATAATTACATTTATTCGATATTTTGATATTTACTGACGATAGATAACATTTATTCGATATTTTAATACTTACTGACGATAGATTAGAAGAAACATCAGTGTTTGGAGTATCGGGCAAATGTATACCGGGCAGTGGCACTTGACCTTAAAAATACATCAGTGCAGGGTATACCGGGCAAAGGCACTTAACTGAACCTAGTATGACTAGACCTTTGGTAAATGCCCGAAATATATTTGAGGACTAGTTAAGTGCTATTGCCTGGTATACATTTGCCCGGTATTCCCTACACTGTTGTTTTTTTAAGGTCAAGTGTCATTGCCCGGTATATATTTGCCCGATACTCCAAACACTGATGTTTCTTCTAATCTATCGTTAGTAAGTATTAAAATATCGAATAAATGTAATTATATCCACGAATAAATTAACATCAAATTGGATGTAATAAATATTTCGGACATTCACCAAAGCGACTATGTGATTGTCAACATTCACCGGTGAAAGTCAACAACCACCGATTTCGGTCATTCACAGTAACATGCACATCATTTACATAATAACCTCATCAGGACGTTTGTTTCATACTTTGCCTAAATAACATTTGTCATTCCATAGAATACCTAGGCATTATATACAATGCCTTGGGAAAGTATGTAATAATTCTCACATTTCAGACTTTGCCTAAAAACATTCGGCATTCTATACAATGCCTAAGCATTTTATACAATGCCGGCGTTTCATACTTCGCTGGTAACATATACACCAAAGAGCCATTACATTATTACCACCTTCTATCTCGCCCAGGTTTTCATGGTTTCTCGTCCAGGAACAATGCTTTCATGGGGCACATTAGGACCCATAATCCTCATAGAACGATCCCTGACGTCTGTAAGCTACTTGAACATAGTTGCAGACCAGGTTCACCCATTCATGGCAACAGTTTTTCCTGCGGGGAATGGTCTTTACCAACAGGATAATGCACCATTTTATATGGGTCGAATCATCACGGATTGGTTCGAGGAACTGTGGCGTAACTACCACTACAAATATTAAATACCAAATCAATAGTATATAAGACATGTTAACTTGAATCTAGCACGAGGTACCTTTTGATAGATGAAGGTTTATTGGGAGCAAGACAGGCCAATATTAATTGTATCGTTTTTGTTGTTTGGATTTAATATAATAATATTCTACGTCCAGATATTTTTTACAAAAGATTTTTATTTTCGCTTTTCTGCAACTCTTGCATTCCAACATTTTTAGTTGTCATCGCAACCAACGTTGCCACAACCCACAACTCTAATCAAAACATACTTATGCGCTACAGAGTAAGCTATAAGCCACAACAGTACTCCCTTCCCAGTAACTAAGTTACGGTACAGTATGATATTAGAACGAGCATCGTATTTACCAGTTACTTATGCTCAAATATTTCCAAACTCACTATTTACAAAAAAATATTATAGATACATATTTATAAGTGCTAGTCTCGAAATCGCACAGGAACTTTAATTGTCCGTCCTATACGTGATTGTTTTTCAGGAAGTTTTTTTATTTCAGGAGGTAAGTCTGGTGGAGGTTCAGCAGGTTGTCTTATTGTCTTTGTAGATTGTCCTGTAGTAACGTCTGGTATTTGCAAGAAATATGCAGGTTTTAATCTATCAACAGACACTGTAACGTCTCTGTTTTTGATTTTTACAGTAAAATATTTTTCTTTTTTGTCAACGACTTGAAAAGGACCATCATATGGAGGTTCCAATTGCTTTTTAACTCTGTCTTTGCGAATAAACACATGAGATGCTGTTTTTAAATCTTTAGGGACAAATATTTTCTGGACATATTTATTTGACACTGTTCTTGGTCCCATTTCTTCCATAGTTTTTTTAAGCTGCCTGACAAAACCTTCAGGTGTGGTTGGAGTTATGTTCTCTTCGAAGAATTCTCCAGGTAATCGTATATTTTGTCCATAGACCATTTGAGAAATGGTGTATGTTGCATCTTCTTGCATAGCTGTGCGTAATCCAAGAAGAACAGTAGGAAGTGTTTCACTCCAGGCTAGGTTATTGTGTGCCATTAACGCTGTCTTAATAGATCTGTGGAGGCGTTCGACCTTCCCATTAGCCTGTGGATGATAAGCAGTTGTATGTTGTAATTTTATTCCACACATTTTAGATAAGGCGGTGAACAGCTCAGAACTAAATTGCGCTCCACGATCTGTAACAAGACGACATGGGGTACCAAATCTTGAAATCCAATTAGAATAAAACGCTTTGGCAACTGTTTCTGCTGACATGTTGTTTAACGGAATTACTTCCATCCAGTTAGAGTACCGGTCAATACAAGTAAGACAGTAAATATTTCCATTTGATGGTGGTAGGGGTCCAATGAGATCAATATGGACGTCACTAAACCTTTCTGAAGGAAGTTGGAATTCACCGAAACTTGATTTGGTGTGTCGATTTACTTTATTCTTTTGGCAAGCCATGCAAGATCGAGTCCAAAGCTGCACATCTTTACGGATATTTGGCCAGATAAATTTTGACGTTAAGAGCTTTACAGATGATTTAATGCCAGGATGGGATACGCCATGCATTTGCTGAAATATTTTCATGCGATACATTTCAGGAATATACGGTCTAATGCTATTCGTTGAAGTTTCACACCACAAAGACTTTCCCGAAGGTAGCGGATACTGCTTGAAGTTCAGGGAAGTTGGTGATGTCCTTAAATTTTGAAATTCTTTATCCATATTTTGTTCAATTGCTATTTTATCGTAGTCAATCAAAGAAATTTCGTCAATTCTAGATAAAGTATCTGCAACGATGTTGTCTCGACCTTCAATGTGTTGTATATCAGTTGAAAATTCTGAAATGTATTGTAAATGTCTAAGTTGACGAGGTGATGCTTTTTCTGGTTTTTGTTTAAATGCAAAAATTATGGGTTTATGGTCTGTGAATATTTTAAATGTTCTTCCTTCCAGTAAATATCTGAAGTGTTTGATGGAGAGATAAATTCCTAGCAGTTCTCTATCGTAAGTGCTGTAATGCTTTTGCGCTTCGTTTAATTTTTTAGAGTAAAATGCGATAGGTTTCCATCCATTGTCTTCAAATTGTTGAATTACTGCTCCGATTGCCGAATCTGAAGCATCCGTATATAGTGACAGAGGTAGTTCAGAATTCGGAAATGTTAAGAGTGTTATATTGACCAAATCATCTTTGCATCTTTGAAACTGTTCTTTCGCCTCATCTGTCCATTGAATTTTTCGTTTGTCTTTTTTTCGTGCTCCTTTAAGGTAATCATGAAGGAGAGATTGATTTTTTGATGCATTCCTTAAATATCGACGATAAAAATTAATCATGCCTAAAAATGTTCTGAGTTCGTGAATGGTGGTCGGAAGTTTGTAATTAACAATAGTTTGAACTTTGTCCGGTAACGGTCGTGAGCCTTCAGGAGTAATTAAATAACCCAAGAATTCTATTTCTTCCTTTCCAAAGATAGACTTGGAAACGTTAATACGAAGTCCATAATCATTCAATCTTTCAAACACTAACTTTAAGTGAGTTCTGTGTTGTTCCTCACTAGCAGATGCGATTAGAATATCATCTAGGTAGGGAAAAACAAAATTAAGACCAGAAAAAACCTTATTTACAAATCTTTGAAAAGTTGCTGGTGCATTCCTCAAACCAAAGCTCATCACATTGAATTCGTACAACCCAAATGGAGTAATAATTGCAGTTTTACATCTGTCTTCTTCGGCTATAGGCACTTGGTAATAGGCTTTAAATAAATCAATTTTGGAATATACATTTGTATCTTTTAAAATGTGATGAAAATCTTCAATCCTAGGAATGGGGTATTGATCAGGAACTGTTCTAGCATTTAGCTGTCTGTAATCTCCACATGGGCGAAGAGTACCATCTTTTTTCAAAACCACATGCAATGGACTTGCCCATTGTGAACTGGAGGGTTTTATTATGTTATTATCCAACATGAATTGGAACTCTTGCTTTACTGTTGCCAGCCTTTGAGGATCTAGCTGTCGTGCTTTAGAATTTACAGGTGGACCATTCGTTTCGATGTGATGTTGAACATTATGTTTTACTCCTGATAAGAACAAATTTGGTTTGCATAAATCTGGATATTGTTTTAGTAGAGTATGAAATTTCGTCGAACTATTTACTGTAACGATATTATTGTTTTCGCTGAGGGTAGCAACTTCACCAGTTACCTTTAGTTGAGTTACTCCATCAATCAGTTTCTTGTTATGCAAATCAATTACTAATTTAAATTTGTTAAGGAAATCAGCTCCTAAAATACCTTTATTAATTTTGGCTACAATAAAAGGAAATTGAAATTCTCGCCTAAGTCCTAAATCAAGGGATAACATTTTTATACCATATGTTTCAATTTCGGTACCATTTGCTGCATACAATTTGTAATCCATGGATTGTTTATCTTTAGTTGAAGCGGGTAAAATGCTTACATCTGCCCCACTGTCTACTAAGAAACGCACTTTCGATTTTTTATCTCTTATAAATAAGCGAAATTGGCGACAATCAGGAATATTATCAACAGGAGAGCTTGTCGCATTCTCTACTGCACATCGGCGTTTCCCTGATTCGATGACCTATCAGTTGACCAACTACACGGCTGAGTACACTTATCCTTATGGCATTTGTTACCAAAACGAAAATGATAGAAGCAGTATTTCCCTCTAGGATTAAATTTTCCTTTAGAAGTACTTCGAGGTCGTCTGCGGCACTGAGAATCGTTCCTTAAACGTGGTCTCGATATATGATCAATAGTCATTTCAGCAATTCGCTGTTCAAGGGATTGGATTTTCATTAATAGTTCTTTATTCGAGAAATTATCAGCTGCTGATACGCCAAAAAGCTCATTAGAAGGTGTCATATCTGAAATCTTGTCAGCCATGATCGCCAATTTGGGTAATTCTTCGTCACTAACAAGTACTATATTACGCATAGAATCTGGCAGTTTTTCTAACCATAATGTTTTGATTAAATTTTCGGACACATCCGATGTTGCGACAGATTTTAGTTTTTGTAACAATTGGCTTGGCTTTAGATTACCTAGTTCAATTCCAGTTATAAGTTTTTTTATTCGAGTACTTTCACTTTCTTTAAATAAATCTAGAAGCCTTGTTTTGGATTCTGAATATTTCGTATCGGAATTGCTTGTTACAATATCCCAAACATTTTCAACATATTTCGGTTCTAACTGCGATACTAAGTAGTTAAATTTGGTTTCCTCAGAAAGAATTCCACTAATTTTAAACTGGGCTTCCACTTGGAAAAACCAAATTTCAGGACGATCAATCCAAAACGGCGGAATTTTTACACTTACTTTGCATAGTTCATTTGTAGAATCTTTAACAACTTTCTCGTCATCAGGCATACTTATTTCTATAATCCGGGTCACCAGTTATTGGGAGCAAGACAGGCCAATATTAATTGTATCGTTTTTGTTGTTTGGATTTAATATAATAATATTCTACGTCCAGATATTTTTTACAAAAGATTTTTATTTTCGCTTTTCTGCAACTCTTGCATTCCAACATTTTTAGTTGTCATCGCAACCAACGTTGCCACAACCCACAACTCTAATCAAAACATACTTATGCGCTACAGAGTAAGCTATAAGCCACAACAGGTTGACATAGTCTAAAATTAAGCTCCCACATTGGTGACCTACGGACGTGATAAGAAATTGTCAATATTGATGGATGAATCCACATTAAAAACAGTTGATTTGCTTAAAAAAAATATACTGCTCAAAAAAAAAAAAAAAAAAAAAGAAATCCGGTGTAGGAAATAAAGTCTCCCGGTTAATAAATAATAATGAGCGAAATGCTAGAAAAAAATAATAATAGCGAAAAGCTAGAAAAAATGATGGGAAAAAATAGCGAAAAAGCTATAAAAAAAAAAATAACGAGCGAAATGCTTGGAAGAAAAAATAAATATAATGAGCAAAAATTGAAGTTAATAAATAAAACAGCATTAATCAACTAGTGGTAATTGTTCATCGAATTCTATCACAGATAAAATTCTGAAAGGGGAGTAATGTGGCGTAACTACCACTACAAATATTAAATACCAAATCAATAGTATATAAGACATGTTAACTTGAATCTAGCACGAGGTACCTTTTGATAGATGAAGGTTGACATAGTCTAAAATTAAGCTCCCACAGAACATTCCAGTGACTTTCAAGTCATGTCTTGGCCCCCAAATTCACCTGACCTTAATCCAACAGAGCATTTGTGGTCCTACTTGGAAAACCAAATTCGTGCTGACACGCTACCCCCTTCGCAATGTGAGGGAATTTCAGGACCAGTTGGCGAGCGCTTGGTACCAGATACCTCAGACTACCTATCAGCCCCTTGTGGAATCAATGCCACATCGGGTGCTAGCAGTTTTGAGCTCTAAAGGTAGTCCTACATGTTATTAGCAGGGTGGTCATAGTGTAATGGCTCTTCGGTGTATATTAACTGTTAGATTAGTAAAACCAGTTTTAAGACATGTTTAATTTATTTTACTTCATATCGATAAGTTTGTTTCCTGCTTTTCTTTTCGTCTATTAAAATTTAATTTTTGATTTTTAAAATTTAATTTTTTAAATATTTCAGAGCCATTGAAGCATTATAAAGAGTAAGTTTTGTGAGTTTTATCGTAGAATAATTATTCTTAATTTTGAAATGTCATTTTCTCTGTCGTAAAAGAATGCGTCCTGATGAACAATGACAAACAATGATGTGCTTAATTTTTTTTCGATTCTATTTAAAAAATGATTTTTACAACTTACCTGAAAATATGACAAATTTTCAGCATTTATTTTAAATTTATTTTTCAGATATGTAAAAATAATAAGAGGAATCTCCATATGATGTAACTATAATTAGTCGAACAAATTTCAGTATTTATCTTAAATTGAGTCTAGATTGAAATTTACTATAAAAACTATAAAAAATGATTTACTTAATATTTTTTTCTATTCTATTTAAAATTATTTAATAACTTACCTCGATGTACTTGACCTATAAGTAAGAAACAATTTCAGCATTTATCTTAAATTTATTTTCCAGATATGCCTTGTAGAGATTATAGATAGATTGAAAATAGATTGTATTGATAGTTTGTAGAGTGGTCTTGTAACCCCCTTTTATAATATGATTAATCTCCATATTATATAACTATAATTAGTTGAATGGATTTCTGTATTTATCTTAAATTAAGTCTAGATTGAAATTCACTATAACCAATATAAGCAATGATGTACTTAATAGTTTTTTTTTATTCATTCTATTTAAAATAATTTAATAACGTGCTTTGATGTATAGGACCTAAAAGTATAAATAAAATTTCAGCATTCATGTTGAATTTATTTTCTAGATATGTGAAAGTAATAGGATGATGCTCCATATAAAGTATCTATAAGTAGTTAGACGATTCTCTGTATTCATTTTAAGAAATTAATTAGGTGTTAGAATAATTGTGTGGCTGAAATTTACTATAACGACTATATACTAAGAGTTACTTTATATTTCTTTCTTTTCAATTGAAAAAGTAATTTCATTAACTTACCTTGATGCACTGGACCTAAACATATAAGAGAAAACACATTACTTAACTTAAATTTGATATCTGTTTGCGTAAAAATAATAGTGCGAGAGAAAAAAACTAATTTATGTGCGTTATACATTATAGTGTTCTGCACTGAACTGCAATACATTATAATAACTTGTGACCTTCTTGCAAGAGAAGCAATTCGATGTAGCATAGATTCCAAAAACTGTCTAAAGAATCGAATCTGTCTAAATCTGTCGGAATTTCTGTCTAAGGCAATATTAAATATTACAGTCTCATAATTGTTTAGTAATCGTCTGTTTAGTAATAGCCACATAAATGTTTAGTAATCATCCGTATTATTAAGAACCGCATTAACCGAGTTTATAATGCGATTGGGATATAATATCCTTTTCTCGGTTTACACTTGACCAGTGCAACTGTATAACACGAAAAGTAATTGCCTGGTATTCATTACACTTAGGTTTTCTTTAATGTGAAGGGCCATAGATCGCTATTCTCTACACTGAAGCTTTCTGAGGTTTTAATATCATTGCCAGGTAATCCCTAATTTTAAGTTTTTCCAATCATATATTGTTAATGAAAACAAAAAAAAATGTCGGCGAATGTGCAAATATGTGTTTCAGGAAGAAAAAAATTGCTTTACTAGAAATTTTATTCTCTTTTTTTTCGTCGCTAACTCGGTTATACTTAAGAAGAGAAACTTAAAAAAAAAAATAATGCACTGACTCTTTTTTTGTTATTCTCATATTTCATGCTTTCCTCAAAGAGTAATTGCTTCCTTATCCAATGCCTTGGTATTGTATTCAATGCTTGGTTAAAAGCCGTGGTGGCTCAGGGAATAGAGAGCTCGCCTCCCAATGTGGCGGCCCGGGTTCGAACCCCGGCAATGGCTGGTAAATACGAGTTGCTCGCACACTGCTGACGTAAATTATGCTCAGTGGTAGACGGATCGTGGGTAAGAGTACTTTGCCGTCAAGCTAACTACAGAAGACATTCGTCATTTTTTCCTCTTCATGTAAAGCAAATGCGGGTTAATTCCATCAAAAAGTCCTCTACGTAGGCAAATTTCTCCCAATACTTGATCCAAGAGTTCTCTTTGTTGTATCGTCTGCATCAGGCGCGTGGTATAGTGTAGTAAACTTCAGGCTTATCGGTCACAAATGAAAAAAATTACACTAACATCTTCACCTTTCTTTTATTTATGGGAACATCGCTAATTAAAGGCACTATGATAGCTCATGAAGCACTGGAACTACTCCATAAAAACACTCTGCTGCTTCGAAGATAACACGTGTCCCCTTCTCTGCATGCTCTGCTGTTAATTTCCACAAGTCAATGCATAAAATTGGTAAATCTATTCGAATTACTAAATTCGCATAAATGCGCAATTTCAGTAACATATAAATAATTAGAAATAGCGAGTAAGCTTTTATCTCCTGAGCATGCAGAGAAGGAAAGTGAATCTTGAAGGTTCCCGCTCTCGTACTTCGAGCAACAACACAAATCGAATGTGAGCGTCCATCCGGGCAATCGGCTTAGCAAAACTCACGGTCGCAGTTAAAATAAACTAGAAGCAAGGCACCGTCACAAAAGTGACATTATAAATTTAGACGAATGCCAAAAGTTAAAACTTGAGGGTATTGTGATAGTATCATCACACCCTTGTCTTCTGGAATGAATCAAAAATTGCAAAACTACGAAGTTGAATATTGGTAGTCGTAAACTCAAAAATCGGGTCGGCTGTTACGACGGTTATAAAATAAAATAAAAATCAAAGTGCAAAGTGTTAATCAAAGTGCATAACATTTCACACTTTGCCTAAAAGCGCACTGTATACAATGCATGCATTCCTTACATAATCGGTAACATAGTTAAAAATAAGAATGATTGAGAACAGTAGTTCAATGAAATATGTTTGATAACTCACCTCTATGTGCCGGAGCTATAAAAAATTTAATAGTTTTCTGAATTCATTTTTGAAAATTAATGAAGTCTTAAGGCCTGGTTTCTTAGGACAGGACGCCGTCAGCTGGAAATCAGCGCTAACCTCTGATTGGTCCATTTGTGAGTTTGATAGCATACGTCATCGAACGCTCATCTTGAACTACAATTGCCGTCCAACTCAACTGCAGTTGGATTACAACGTGGCGTTAACCACAGAAGCAATGGCGGACAACATCCAACAGCACATTGAAATCAGCCAAGATTTTGATTTTGACATTAAACATAGCTTCTTCATTAAACATAGCACTCTTCATTTAGCTCAGCTATAATGTGTTTTTTCTTGGACAAAGTCATTATTTGTTCTCTAAAACACTGGTCGACAATAACAAAATCAATACAAATTCAAAATAAATATTTGTTTACGTTATTAACGCATGCGCAATGAGAGATAATGTCTGCGTTGGACCGACTGCTCACGCTGAGCTAACAAAAAAGCATTTTTTTGGCGTCAGCTCTACGTCAACTTTCCGCTGACGCCCAGATAAGGCGCTAGTTCTAAGAAACCAGGCCTTGAGCTAACAAACCAGTATTTTGTTGGCGTCAGCGGGACGTTGACGTCCCGCTGACGCCCAGATAAGGCGCTTGTCCTAAGAAACCAGACCTTTTGATGTCTAAGAATGCTAGTATAAATGAAACATTGAACAAAATATATATTGTCGTTCCTAGTCTTCTTTATATTTCTTATTTTTTCTGCATAAACAGATTAATAATTAAATAATGGTAGTTACTGAAACAGTTTAAGTAAGTTTCAATTGGCAAGGGAAAAGATATAGGGATATTTTACATATTCATCTTTAAAAAATATTTCAATTATGTTCTGTTGTTGATAAAGGTTTGTGGGACACAAGAAGGATATTTATTTCATTTCTTCCTTACGAAAATAGTAATAATTGATAGTAGTAGTTCAAGAGATAGTTTTAAGTACCTTCCTTGTCAAGGAGATTAAAAAAAGTGTGTTTTTCAGTATTCATTTTAAAAGTAGGTAAGTAAATATTTTAATTACGTTGCTTTAGAGCTGCACAATGGGCTATTGGAGACAGTCTGGGAGACATGCCCGAGGATGACCCGAAAATATGCCATCACATTTTTGATCCAGAAGGGATATCTGCGCAGTGGGGATGGATGTATATATATATATATATATATATATATATATATGTATATATATTTATAAACATAAAAATCTTCAACTAATCTTTTGTGTTATTCCTTTATTATTCTAAACTAAACGCTCTTTCTCACACTTTAATATTCACATCCTGCCTTTTCATCAATTCTTGGCTTTAAGTTTTGAATTATTTATCGTTCTTCACCTTACGAACTGTGAGAAAAAAAAATTTCCCTCAACCTATTTATAAATCTGAGTTATTAAACTATTTATTAATAACTCAGATTTCCCTTATTCCCTAAGTTGAAATATTTTACGGATTTATTTTGCAAGAATTTCCCTATCTTTTATTGAGGAGCACTTCGATTTCGTGTCACTTGGATTATCGTTCTCTCTCTAATCGGCAACGACTTTATATATATATATATATATATATATATATATATATATATATATATATATATATATATATATATATATATATATATATATATATATATATATATATATATATATATATATATCCCGGTCATTTGTATATTTTCATATTTATTCTAGATATACATTGTATTGATAAATGTAGAAGTTTAATGAAGTAGATTTCATATCTTACCTTGATTACTTGCTGGTAATAAAATAAATAAATGCATAAATGAAAAATTGTATTAATCTGAAATATTAGTTTCTAGATAAGACAAAATACTACAGAGTGCGGCAAAAAAGCTTCTATAAACATTTTTTTCATATAACTTCATTAAAAATAAATTTAACAAAATATAATTAATAATAATTAGAGTAAGCTTTTACTAATTAAGAAATTTAATTAGTTTTAATAGTCGCCTTTAAGATTGAGTCAGAGAAGCAAACACTTGAAGAAATTTTCAGCAATTGGCCGTAGGACAGGGCAGAGACAAATTCATTCTTACTGATAAGAAGCTCCTTACCGTCCAACCAACTCATGATAAGAGCAATAGGATCTGACAATAGGATCAGTCCCCCAAGCGGTCCCTGTGAAACAACATTTAGGTGACAACCGCATAGGTTCTTGTAACCGATTTACCACCTTCTCTCCCCCCCCCATTCCCTACTGGGGTTGGTTAGGAAAAGAAAAGTTTTTTCTTTTTATTTATTGTTGGTTTGTTCTGCATTTTTACACTACTAATGTGATATTGATATATATGTACTATTAAGATATTTCCTTAAGAATACATTTATATAATCCATGTTGATATAACTTGCTAACATATTTCGACATAGAAAAAAGGAATGAAATGGAGATTGGCACGAGGCAGCGTAACCATACTTGTAGAGTTGTCCTACGATTAGTTAACCGGGGACGTACCTCCTGACTTTGCTTCTTATGCGCATGCGCTGGATCTCAGTACATATGATGTTTTGCTAAATATGAGTAAGTTACTTACCCTGGAAGTTATTTTTCTGACATAGCGTACCTCGCTGGAGCAGTTCCCTTCGTTCGTTACGCATTCGCAGAGCTAGACTTCTTCTCTCTGTATTCTTCGGACTGTAGACGCTCTAAGCACCCGAAGAATTGTTGAACATCGCAAAATCTAAAGTCGGTCATGGTCTGGAGCAGAATTTTCGCAAATGGCAAAACACGTGTGATTTCTATATATGAGGGCGTTGAAATAAATCAAAAAGTGTACATTCTAGATGCTGCTGCACTTCCGTGACCCTAAAAACCCTTCGGCAATATAAACTAGACGTTTGAAAAATACTTCGCTCCAACACACAAAGCCAAAAAGACACAAAAATGGTGCTAGGCACATTTCAATGCATGTTTAGAATGGCCACGCTACTCGCCAGATCTCAATTCCGTGGATTACAGTGTATAATATATTTTGAAATCTAGTGTCCGCACTAAATCACGTAAGACTGTGACTCTCTAAAGCAATAATTTTGGTTGGAATGGGATATATAAATCGGTTGGAGTTATAGGTGGGAGATTTACGACCCATTGCTTTAAAATTCTGTAAGCACTTGCTCCTATGCATCGCTGCAAAAGACGGGTTCCTTGAAAACAATTAAATTTATTTTTTAGAAAAATGCTACTCCTATTAATATTTTATTATATTTTGTTAATTCATTTATTTTTAATAAAGTTGCATACAAAAATTGTTTGTTCTGTTTTTTTTTTTTTTTTTTTTTTGCCACATCCTGTAGAGTAATTGAAGAAAAAAATTAACGCATAACATTTTCTTTCTCAGTCTTCTATTTTTTAGATTTATTATGTATTTATATAAAAAACAGAAGAGTGAGAGGGAAAATATATTGAGTTAATTTTTTTTTTGATGACTTAATGACTTAAGATAGCAATTAAAGTAATTTGTTTTAATAACTTACCTTGACTCGGTTGAACTTAAGAAAAATAAAATTTTATAATCTTCAAATTGTATAAAATTAAACTTTTTCATATTAATTTTACAAATTAATCAAGTCTAGAGGCTTAAAAATACTGTGGTACCGAAAAATGAATGTTATTTATACTATCTAATTTAGTCTTCTTCATTTTTATATTTCTTATGTGTTCTGAATAAGCGAAGTAATCATCCAAAAAAAAAATGGCGACAGTGTTTGTCTTACTTTGGTTTGCATGTATGTCGGACTAATATAACTGTTTGTGACATCTGGTGAACAAATTTTGCATTAATTACATGTAGCTAATACAAGTAACAACAAGTACTAGCTGCTGTATTGTTGACAATTTCAGATTTTCCAGTCATGTGCCAAAGAATTTTGCTTTAATTTTTTTCTTGCTGAGTAATTTTTTTTGGAAAAAGTAAATCCTTTAGTTTTCAAACTAATTTTCCTTACATTAAAAAAAATTCTGTGTATGACCGAATTTGTTCCTAAAACAAATTATATTATTGGGAAATAATTGCAATGCAATTCCAACAAACTATTTGAATGATTAATATCGGCAAAAAATAAAAAGTTAAAATTGATTCTAGGAACAACTCACTTCCCCCAACGATTAAAAACTACATCGATAAAAACTAATAGTTTAATGAAGTAGTTTTTAGAACTTACCAATTTGCAATGGAACTAAATAAACACGAAAATATTTTGTATTCATCATAGAAATTAAACAATAATGCCTAACTCTGCAAAAATACTAGATTTACAGGAAAAAAAATGTACTTAGTATATTAACCATACCAGTCTTTTTGTTCTATATTTTTAATTCCTTCTATGTAAAACAAAATAGCTGTGGTTAAAAATAATAATTTAATGAACAGTTTCAATAGCTTACCATAGTGCGTTGAGTCTAAATAACCAAGAATTTCTTTCAAACAGCTAAATCATTAATACATACACTTCTGGTCAATAAAATTGTTGCACCAAGAAGGCGGTACGCAACCTTGGTAAAATTTTCAAGACAAATAACTCATAACATGCAGAAGATTTGATTTTCAGCACATTCTTGCAAAGCAGGCAGCAGTATTGGCGCCTATAATTCTTATAAAACCTATGGTTTTGAGGCAATTTGCACTTAAATTTGCATTTGAACGCTATTTTCGACTAAAAAAGATGCAATTCTTTGTATGCTCGTCTGCTCTTAATTTCAGAAGGGTTACAGCCTGTTGGTTGTTTTGGTGTTGCAGTTATGATACTCGTGCTGGCCAAGATTCTTTAACTGACCACAAAATATAGAATGCCACTTCTTACTACTAATAGTTGAGAAGTCATATATATATATCCACACAGACACAATGGATCGCACAACCATATCGCAAAATTGATTTGTCTGTGAGACAATGCGCTAGGTCAGTTGGACAACGCTTGCAGCTGTATGAGCTGTAAGCGCGACAAACGTAGTTTCTGCTACCCTAGACACAGTACCACAGACCGGGGCGCCTTCAAAAGGGAAATCAACAACCGACCAGAAAGCAGGAATTAGGACTCGTCATCTATTGACGAATCCCTGTTCTGAATCGTGATAGCTGCAACAGTGTTCGGCGAAATGGTGGTCAACATAAGTTGAAAACTTGCATGCAACATCGTCAGATTAGCAAACCACCAGCAATTATGGAATAGAGTGCTTATTTCGATTACATATATATTTGCTTTCCTGGAATTTACATTATTCTTCAAGCGTATTAATTCACCATGTGTCTGTCCTATCTTTTAAGCTTCTCTAATGTTCAACAAGAAACTGCAAAACTCTAAGCAGACCGTACTCTTTTTTTATTTCCCCCAATAAAACTTATTTGACTTCTAGTGGGCTGAAATTCCCTAATAAAACATATTACCCATTAAAACAGTTCCCCAATAAAGCATATTTGAATTCCCGTGGGCAGCAGTTCTCCTGATCTTTGAACTATTCCACTTGAAACCATTCCCTTGATCTTTGAAGAATATTAAACGTGTATTCAATAATGATCATTTGATTGGAGAGCCAGTTCTCGCCAATTATTACTGTCAACGAACTGTAGCATAGTCTTGGAGCTGAATTGATTGAAGTTCACGAAAATACCATACAATCTCTATTTGACTCTTTGATACAGCGGATAAATACTGTTACTTAAACCAAAGAGCTACTTTTATTTAAAACTACTTTTATCTAAGCGCTACTTTTTTCTAAGCGCCCTACTTTTTTTTAAGAAAAATTGACCACTTGCTCTTCCCACTATCCCCATATATCCAGTAAATACTATTCCCCATCTGGCTAATAAATATTCAGTTTTATACCTTCCTTCCTGGTGCAGCAATTTTAATGGTCAGCAGGGTATATCAATATTAAGTACAACCAAGTAAGTTCCAATTCCTGCAGTATTTTTTTAAAAAATGTTTTACTAAAGTTTTTATTTTATTTTCAAACTTTCAATTTTCCACGTTGCAAAACAAGAGTATTCTGTTTAATACATATAACACAATATAAATAATATACATTATCAAAAGAATACATTTTAAAGTACATTTAGAAGCATTTAAAGTATTTATGCAAAAATTCAGTAAAGTATCTTTGTTTACTATTGTATAAATACTTTTAAAAAAAAGGTGAAAAGGATATTTTCGCTCTGATTTATCATTTATTCATCACAACCAAAGCGTCTTTTTAAATATCAACTCCAATATTTAAAGTACGTTATCGACCGTTATGACGTAATTACCACTAATCGTAATGGTAATCGTAAATTACCACTTTGCTCCACCATCTTCACATGGCTGTTCTACCCCACCACTTTCATTGCGACTTTGCTCCACCATCCCATGGCCACTTGTCCCCACCATAACTATTGCCACTTTGCTCCACCATGTCTATGGCCACTTCACTCCCACCATGTCTATGGTCACTTCCCCCCCCCGCCATGCCTATGGTCACTTCACCCCTACCATGTCTATGGACACTTTTCCTCCACCATGTCTGTAGCTACTTTGCTCCATTTGACGCCATTACAAAACAATGTGGTTAAGCATCTGACTCACATGACTTAGTGTTTAAAAATACTCATAATTTTAAAAGCAACTAAGCAGTGATCAGGCAGCTTAACATCATCTAGTAATAATATAATATTGTTTAGATTTATTCAACAATTTCTGCTACTTACGTGAAATCATGACGGGAAAAAACAATAAGTTACTGTTTCAAAGTCACAGATAACACTATCAGCATCCATAATGACAGCAATATTGTGTTGCGAACGTTCATGTGACCATTTTGCCTTTCCTGGCCACTTAACCAATCTTACCTTTATGTGAATTATCCATTCCATTCTTAGTTGTTTTTTTTTAATTATTTCTTACCTGTGCTAAGTAAAGAACAATTGTTAATATTAATATTTTAACTAAAAAATTATAACTTACTTTTAGGAACTGGTGCTAAATAATTAAATTAATTAACGAAAATTTAAACAATAACTTGGGAAACAAGTGAAAATAAATAAGTAGTACGAAAAATTATGAATAATAGGTAGGTACTACGATAAATAAAAATGTCTAAAAACTCACCCGCATTCAGGTAATCAACTGTAAAAAATTTCAAAATTAATTATGCTACCTAATGTCACTCAAATTATTTTCCTCAATTAATATCAATGATATATTTTTATGATTTAATGCAGGTACGTCTTCAATTTACAACTCGTAGGACCCGGAACTTTAGATCTAATAATCTGATTTTCCTCAATCACGTGAATCTTAATGGTTCTTAAATATGCTAAATAGCTAGAGCAGAACAATATTAGATATGAAGTCAGACATTTAAACGGCCTTTCTCTTAATAAATAATTCTTTTTCAACGAATTTGGATATTTAAGTCTCAAAATATGGCAGGAGACAACTGCAAGCAAAAAAATATTGTCATAATACGTTCGACAGGAGAGCAATTAAGAGTTTGGATTCTTTAATGTAAATTTTAATTTTGAGCACTTCTCTATATCTCTAGAACTTTTAAGCGAATCAAAAAAAAATTTTGCACATCGTAATAAAATTTTATCCGAAGATGACTATGAGGAATTGACTGTGTAAAGAACAGTTTTTATAATTCTAGTTTTACACATCATTTATTTTTATTTTTACGTATTTTAAAAATAAATAAAATAGTATCTGAGAAGTAAGCTCATAAATATTTTTAAAATAAATTAAATAGCTTTATTGAATCTAAATAAATCGGGCCTAATTTTTACCACCTTTTATTAATTGTTGCGACGAGGCTCCATTTCATGCTTGCTTCTCTCACCTACCACTGTAGTTCTCAATTGATTCTCATTCATCATTGTTTATTTCTTTTTAAAAGTCAATCTTGACGAAAAAATAATGAGCATTTTGGTTTCGAAATATACAATAATACTTGCTATATGTTTGTAAGAACATTTTACTAATATGGTAATCATAATGAAACGGACGATTACCTAGATTTGAAAAATAATCATTGAAAATTAACCTAATCATTAAAATTTAATTAATCATAATAAAAAAACAAATAAGAAGTAATTTTACTCGTTGAAAAGACTTATAACAACTGGATACTTGCACTTCAAGTAAAAGATCACAAATACCCAGACACGTGACCTAAGACGTCAACGCCAGCTGATGGTTTGTAAGCAAAATGGCGTGTTAAAGTTGAGGTAAGTTTCTCAACAAATGTTAGAATATTAATTAAATTAAAAATAATTAAATACAGCACCATATCGCACATCGAATTTGTTGAAATATTATGAAATATTTACCCCGACCTGCCCCAATTTAGGGCATACGGGTAAATGTTTATTAAAATCAAGAAAAACAGAAAAGTACATAAAATACAAAAAGTAACATTACAGAGTAACATTATGTAAACATTACAGAGTCTGATGGCAACAGCAGCAAAATAATTAAAATGCTCCGAGAGTCCCGCCTTATAGTGCCGAAGCCGACGGGGCTTCCCTTATAGTGAGCCAAAGACACAAATGAAAAATTTTACAACACATCGCAGTGATGTATTCAAGAACAGTAAAACATAAAATGAACCATTAAAAAAAAACGTGTACCTGAAGTGAACATAAGAAAATATTAAAAGGTCACAGGTAAACGGAGGTCCTAAGTTAATATAGGTCAAAGAACCAATACAGTCGATGACAAATTGACAACAGGTAAGACAGAAGAACCAGGCGTAATGAGCCAAGAAAATCTCAAATGTAAAACAAAAGGAGGTGAAGATGTAAAGTGGTAAAACAAACAATTATCAAATACAATTAAAAGGCGACGCTAAAATTTGCAAAGCAAGGAAAGGCAATGCAAATAAGCCAATTAAAAAGCACAATATAGTGAATAAATAGATTAAAACAGAATTAAAAAGCGAATGAGATAGATAAAACAACAAAACGTTGTCAAAATAACGGGAAGCGAACAGGCGGGCAGCCCAACAACCGGGACTGAGTTTAGTTCGTGTAGAGCGGATCCAAAATGTCATCAGGGGTGAGTGCGTCCTCCAGGGTGCGTTTAATGATGTTTTTAATAATTTGCCTCTGTTTATTAGTCCTGCACCAAGATCTTATGTCGCCTCTTCTGTCAAAACTATTTCCCCTAATGGTTGCAAATTTTTGACAGTCAAGCATCAGATGTTTAATAGTCTGATAGTGACCGCAATATTTGCACGCGGAGGATTTTTGAAACATCCTAGCTTGGTGATCGCCAAATACACCATGGGAAGTTAAGAACTGATTAAAGTAAAAATCGCTGGATAAAAAACATTCGTTAACTGTAGGTATCAAATAGTGTGTGTGTCTCCCGTTTGCAGAGCTGCTCCACCTGTCCTGCCATAAAATCCTACTGACCTGCCTCTGTCTATGTTTGACCTGGGGTTTTGTTATGGTGTAGTGAAAGTCCACCCCGCCCAATAAGGTGCCCTTTTTGGCTAAAATATCTGCTTCCTCGTTGCCAGGCTCCCCCGAGTGGGCTTTAATCCAATTGAATAAGCATTGTTTGTTTTGAACAATGTCCTTAATTTCTTCTACCAGAGGGTCTGTTGGGTTTTCAAGGGCCTGCAACGAGGACTTTGAGTCAGAAAAGATGGTGTATTGTTCAATATTGTTATTGTTTGCCCAAAGGGTAGCCAATTTGATTGCCGTAAGTTCGGCGGAGTAGATACTACACTCATTATTTAAACGTGCGGTCTGTTCGTAAATAGTATGGTTATCCAGTTTCACCAAGAAACCACAACCCACCCGATCTTCATTAGCGCCTGTGCTTTCATTGGTCACCTGTTTCTTACTGCCATCAGTGTAGAACTCGTAGTCAACGCCCCTCGGTGAGCCGAAACCCCTACTAACGATCTTTAACTTCGTAGGGTTATACACAGGGACTGAGTAAGGGATATAATTTTTAAGTTCATCTGTTTGATAATCGCTGTCGTTAAATTCTTCTGGTGACCAGGTATGTCGTTTAATCGAAATAGTTGCTCTAATTTTTAAGTCAATAGGTATGACTCCTGCAAGTATTTGTAGTGCCTCCGTGCTAGTTGTAGAGTAGCATTTAGTGATGTTGAGCAATGGAATTCTTTGGATAGTTAGGAGCTTCTGGTTTATTTTAACTTTATTCTTATACCACACGGAGGCACCATAAATGATTTTCTTTTCAATAGCCTGCATTGTTGGCTTGTTGAAATGTTATCCTTTCTCGTTCACATCTTTTACTTAACTTACATTTATTATTTGTTTATGTGATCCTTTGTATCCGTGATATATTTTTGTTTTGAGTACCTGGTTACTTCGATGCATAATTAGTTTGTTTATATTCTACATGGCTGCATGCCGGTATTTGTGTTAAGTAAGAAATATATTGTCTAAGAATTGAAATCTTGGTGAAGGAATCTTCGCGTAAGAATATAGAATGTGTCACTTAAGAGAAGTGATACTTGACTGACTTAGCTTACTCGAAATAGAATGGAAAGGACAGCCACGTTTAAACAACCAATCAGGATCGAGGTACACACACTACTTCACGTGGAGGTATCCCATTGGGTAATTGCACATCAAGAAGAAGAAGATCATTGATACCCAGACATGTGACTTAAGTCCTCAGCACCTGATTGCTTATAAGCAAGATGGTGAGTTAAAGTCGAGCTGAGTCTCTCGACTTAAATTAGAATGTTAGCTAAAATGAAGTTTATCAAATACAACGCCTTATCGCACTTCGTATTTGTTAAAATAAAATCATTTCTCTTCTACTTATTTCACTTCACTTATATTTATTATTTGTTTATGTAGTTTATTGAAACCGTGATATATTTTTGTTTTGTGTACCTGGCAACTTGGATGCATAATTAGTTTGTTTATGTTTGTTAGTTTACAGCACGTGGCTTTGAGCGCCTGTATTTGCGTTAAGTAAAAAATATATAGTGAAAGAATTAAAATCTTTGAGAAGGAATTAAAATCTTTGTAGAAGTAAATAGAATGTATCACTTAAAAGAATTGATACTAGACAGGATTGGCCCACTCGAAATAGAGGGGAAGGAACAGTAGCTAACGTAAACAAATGCCACGTTTCAACAACTAATCAGGATCGAGATATCCACAGTGCGTCACTTGCAGGTATCCCATTTAAATAAGGAACGGTTTCTTATGTCTAGTTATTACGTTTCTTTATTTTTAAAACTTTTACCGTGAATGTTAAGATTTATGTCTGGCATCAAATAATCCCTCTCCCTTTCTCTCTTGCCGCGTTTGATTGACATCTATTCGAAAGCGAGCTCATAAAAGTCTCGAGGGAAAATGAATATTCTACAGCAATGGATACATAGTCAATATTTAAAGAAAAAAATCTGAAAAACCTTGAAAAATCACTTAAATTTTCAATAACTTTCCAATAAATAAGAATTACAAAAACAAAAAAAATTCTCACTAAAATTGTAATACAAAATGGTCCTATCAGAGCGTCAAATTTGATATCTTCAAGCATTTGAGTAGACAGTCGATTAACCAGCTTTTTTCTTATTTACTACAAGTTTAACAGTTAATGATTCTCAAACTAGTAATTCCATTAAACTCTTTGCGCGTGTGCCTACGCACCTTCGTAATTTAAAGTTTTTATAGATTTTGAGCAGCAAAGTAAAATATGACGTAAAGCAAAAAAGTGAGAAAAAAAAGTTTAACCACTTAAAATTGCAATAGCTTTAGAACATATTGGAATTTCACAAAAACTCAGCGTCGCATTTCAAAAACTCGATGTCGCATTTATAAACAAATATGATCCTTTCAGCTTTCTAATTTCAACCCTCTAGTTGCATTCCTGCGGCTTATAGAGCTACCCGTATGGTATTTTTTCCAACAAGTTCAACAGTTAATTCTCGAACAAATTATTGAACGTTTAATTTATTTTATTTCATCGTAATATTAGTACGCTTTTTTACACACCTCAGTGACTTCAAAATTCTCAGTCTTATAGTTTGTGCGCAAATAAACGAAATGTAATGTTGAATTGTACACCCAGCGATTACGATTACCAACCTAATGAATTTTTAATATAGAAATAAAAAATAAAATAATATAGAAATATAAAATAAAATAATATAGAAATATATAATAAAAATAAAAGTAGATACTTAAAAATATTGAACATTACATTTTTTTACAAAAACACTTGAAAGCATATAGACTCTATGTCAAGTTTCGAGAAAACAGATTACTATCAGAATATAGGAGTAGTGTATGTTCCATACTATGGCGCACTTATGTTTTTAAAAGTGCGCTATAGCATGGCATACTACTTATAGTGTATAGCTTAAATTGATAAAAGGCAATTCCAAAAAAAATATTATTATGTTATAAGTAAGAAAGTTTGCAAAAGTGTTTTAAATAGTGTTTAGCTATTCACGGATAAAAATAAGAGTATAAAGTTTAAAAAGAACAGTTACTTGATATTATCCTTTAATAAATATCAGCAATAGATAGGTTATATTACAGCTTAAAAGAGTTTTAGAAGAAGCAGCTTAGTGTTTTTATACATGACCAAAACAGTAACGTAAGCACTATTATTAAAATAAAATAGATCAAATTAAATACTTGAAACTTCTGTCCTTAAAATATTTTTTAACTATTTAAAAGTTTTCTTATGCTTTCATGAAATATTTCTGGAACAAAATGCCATTTTTTTATTCCTGAAACAAAGGATTGTCGAAAAAAGTAGTGCGCAATTGCGTCGAAGTACGCAATTAGTGTCGAAAGTACGCAATTCCGACATTTTCTCCCCATGAATTTATTGTTTTATGATCATAACTCTTAGTAATCATGATCAGAAAACAATAATAATGCAATAGTAGAACAATAATTTAACAATAATAAACATTAATTTATGAATAATTTAATCATTTTCAATCGTGATATGATTTTATAAGTCGTAAATTATACTGTAGATACATAAGGCTGTATATTGTATGAATTTCAGTAACGTTACAATATGAGACACATATTGAATTAAAATCCATTCATAATAATTTCTTAATCCATCGAAATAATTTATTTCTTTAATTAACTTTTTATACAGAGTATTTAAACGTTTATAATCGGAAAAATTTGAATTGTTCTGCTTAATATGAGTCAAAATTTCTCCGAAACCTGGCAGATTCGCAAACCTAAATATAGGACTTTCCAAAAAATGCAGTGAACGCAACGCTGACTATTTTACCATAAATTTATTGTTTTCTCATCTGAAATTTGAATTTAAAAAAATTTCTATAATGTTAATTTTTCTTGAATAGAAAATTATATCGCACAAATAATGAATATTTAGAGCATATGACATAAATACCAATAGAATTCAGAATTTGATGCCGTTAACGTTATTGTTTCAATCTTTTGAGAAATGAACAATAATTAATTAAAATAATTGGAAAATAATCGTACTTACCTAGTAAGATACCATTAATAATGGTGAAAAATAATGCATGCTTCAGCATATTGGAAAAACAACCTTTCTTTCAAAATTAATAAATGTAAGTAATTGTAAAAAATGTTGGAAAGCCTTATATCAAAGTATTAAAGTGTTGTAATAAAATTTTGTTCTGTAAATATTTACAGAAATTTGTTTCAAAAAGCTTTATAACGAATAAGCGTTATTGATTCTCGCAGGTATAAAGTATTTTTGAAAATTGATAGATGCTGGTTTAATGTGTGTATTTAATTGAAAAGTGTATCCATTAACGTTTTTCGAGCGTAAAACACTTTAACAACCCAATTATTTTGAGTTACTTATTAGAGTGTCACATAAGGCTATCCTGATATTGTACAAGCAGCACACTATACACTTGTAAAGCAAAGATCATAAAGTATAAAAAAAGAATTTAGTTTTACTATCTGCTACTTATAATGATTTCTTAAAGAGTATTGTTAGAAAAAAGTTCTTAAAATTGTACGTATGATTTAAAAACCTATAGAAGCTAAACTGTTCTACCTATAAACTGACAGATTTAATCATGATATTCATGGCTTAGTTGTGTACAATATATCATTCCTGAAAAGTCATAGTAGTACTACTTTTTTTATAACTGATTTTTCTTCTAGAAAAAGTCATGTCCCACTAGTTGAATAAGAAAGGTTACGAATTTTAACTCTATGAGAAATTTAGAAATACTAGAATTTCGGTTAAAATTTTGCAGACTTTTCTATTTTATATGGTAATTTAAAAAAATTATGCATGTAACTTGCATGTGACGTAATCAAAACCGTATTCAAAAATGGAAGGAGAGACAGCTGCCCCGAGGGTTGGGACTCTTGTGAGTGCACGATCAAATTTTCCTTCAAAGAATTCAAAGGATTTCCTTCAAGAATTTCGCTAAAAAATTTTCAGACTTTTCTATTTTATATGGTAATTTAAAAAAATTATGCATGTGACTTACATGTGACGTAATCAAAACCGTATTCAAAAATGGAAGGAGAGACAGTTGCCCCGGGGGTTGGGACTCTTGTGAGTGCTCGATCAAATTTTCCTTCAAAGAATTCAAAGGATTTCCTTCAAGAATTTCGGTAAAAAATTTTCAGACTTTTCTATTTTAAAAAATTATGCATGTACCTTACATGTGACGTAATCAAAACCGTATTCAAAAATGGAAGGAGAGACAGCTGCCCCGGGGTTTGGGACTCTTGTGAGTGCTCGATCAAATTTTCCTTCAAAGAATTCAAAGGATTTCCTTCAAGAATTTCGGTAAAAAATTTTCAGACTTTTCTATTTTAAAAAATTATGCATGTAACTTACATGTGACGTAATCAAAACCGTATTCAAAAATGGAAGGAGAGACAGCTGCCCCGGGGTTTGGGACTCTTGTGAGTGCTCGATCAAATTTTCCTTCAAAGAATTCAAAGGATTTCCTTCAAGAATTTCGGTAAAAAATTTTCAGACTTTTCTATTTTAAAAAATTATGCATGTAACTTACATGTGACGTAATCAAAACCGTATTCAAAAATGGAAGGAGAGACAGCTGCCCCGGGGTTTGGGACTCTTGTGAGTGCTCGATCAAATTTTCCTTCAAAGAATTCAAAGGATTTCCTTCAAGAATTTCGGTAAAAAATTTTCAGACTTTTCTATTTTAAAAAATTATGCATGTAACTTACATGTGACGTAATCAAAACCGTATTCAAAAATGGAAGGAGAGACAGCTGCCCCGGGGTTTGGGACTCTTGTGAGTGCTCGATCAAATTTTCCTTCAAAGAATTCAAAGGATTTCCTTCAAGAATTTCGGTAAAAAATTTTCAGACTTTTCTATTTTAAAAAATTATGCATGTAACTTACATGTGACGTAATCAAAACCGTATTCAAAAATGGAAGGAGAGACAGCTGCCCCGGGGTTTGGGACTCTTGTGAGTGCTCGATCAAATTTTCCTTCAAAGAATTCAAAGGATTTCCTTCAAGAATTTCGGTAAAAAATTTTCAGACTTTTCTATTTTAAAAAATTATGCATGTAACTTACATGTGACGTAATCAAAACCGTATTCAAAAATGGAAGGAGAGACAACTGCCCCGGGGTTTGGGACTCTTGTGAGTGCTCGATCAAATTTTCCTTCAAAGAATTCAAAGGATTTCCTTCAAGAATTTCGGTAAAAAATTTTCAGACTTTTCTATTTTGAAAAATTATGCATGTAACTTACATGTGACGTAATCAAAACCGTATTCAAAAATGGAAAGAGAGACAGCTGCCCCGAGGGTTGGGACTCTTGTGAGTGCGCATCAAATTTTCTTTCAAAAATATAGTGTTTATTAAGTAGTTTTTAAAAAAATTGCAGAAAATTTCGTTATATTCGATATAAAATCTTTAATTTTGAATAAATGATGTTTAAAATTCCAAAAATTTTGAAAATATGGTTTTCGTTGCTTTAAGGAAAGGGTCCACACTAAACATTTTTTCCTGGGGATCGTAAAGTAGTGGATGTAGTTACTTTCTTCCACTGCTGCACTACAGCTTTCGTAGGCCCAGCATTGGCTCACATCAAGTGGGTTGGGACAAAATCGGGTAGTACCCGATCTTTCTCAGAGATCAGAAGTAATCGAAACAGAACAGAACTACCGTTGGACTAATTCCTTATTGTTTATACAGGTATGAATTTTTAGTAAAAACATCTTAGGCTGGACTAAAAATATTTTTGTAACTGTAATGACCTATAAATAAGAACATTAACGTTAGAAAGTTTGCATAGTGAAACAAATTTATCTACTCTGTAAAATAACGAACAATGACACGTCAATATAGTGGTGACATGTACTTTTCATCTTTACACCTGTATTTGTCACCATCCTTCCAATCGCTCGAACGGAATATCTGAGTTCGAAACTTAGTGCACGGGTATAAACATAAGGCTCGAAACTTGAGTAGATAAAAAATAAAAAGAGTTTTTATAAGAATATTATGAAAAAAGTATGTATTTATAGTGGAAATTATCACTCGAATAATATTGTAACAAACGATAAAGCATTTTACGATCATCAATAAATTCTTTTTCTTCCCACCTGCTCAATATTAGAAAGAAACATATTGTTTCTTTATTGTTAAGAGAGATAGTCGTAATTTAATTTACTGTCAAATATAAAAAGAGTAAAAAAATTGCTTAACAATTGACATAACAATGAGTAAAATACATCAAACAGAAATATTCTATGTATTTGTGGTAGGCAGTTTTATTTTGTTTTATATCCGACATTCAACAGCCAATCCAATTCTGGGTTTACTATATTGTACGGTCAATTCCGCAGCCTTCTAATTTTGAACCCAACCCAGAAGACAAGGAAACTCATGGATCAAATATTGGGACAAAGAAATCTTCGTGTAGAACTTTTTGATGAAACTAACCTGCATTTACGGAAAACTACTACTGTTTGCTCGACAGCAAGGAGGTTATAATCCATTATTCGTCATTTTTCGTTTGCACTGCGAATTCGGATTTACCAGCCATCTGTGATTCGAACGAGGGTCACCATATTGGGAGGCGAATGCTCTATCTCCCGAGCTACCTCGGATATGTGGTAGGCTAATCCGAAAATTCGGCTTCGTACAAACTGCTGGCACCATTTCCAATACTTATTGAAAAGGGCCGGGATAGCCTGGTCGGTAGGGCGTTGGGCCCATATCCAAGAGGTCGTGGGTTCGATCCTCGCCGGCCGAAGACTCCCCGTGTAGTAAATGGTGACTGATGCACGTTAAATCTGTCGAGTCTCAAAGTCCTCCATGTTCCCACAACAAATCAATACCTCTGGGGGTACTGATACAGGAGTTTCTTTGTCTTCTGGATTGGTTCAAAATTACATGGCTACGGAGTTGAACATTAGTAGTCATAAACCCAGAAATTGGGTCGGCTGTTCAACGACGGATATCTATTATATATAATTCTCTTACGTGGCTCCCAAATTTTGGTTGTATTTCTTTTCCGCCGGTGGCAACGTTTTCTTTGTTTTGAAAACAAAGCATTCTGCCTTTTAATGATGTGTTTCTGATCTAATATATATAATTCTCTTACGTGGCTCCCATATTTTGACTGAAGTACTTTACAACTAAATAAGATTCTTTTCACAACAGTTAAATATTTACTTTATTTTCTTCATTCATAGAGAAAACAGTCGGCAAAGAATTCTGTTAGGTTAAAAAACATTTCGCTAAAAAAATAACGAATTCTAAAAGAAATAAAAATAAACAACTTAAAAAATAAAAATGCTGTTGCCAGCCATAGAATTTTTTGTAAGTTAACTTAGCAACATAAATCAAAATGACATCGAAGCGCAACTAGATCAAAATTATGATACCTGAGCGCTTGACGTAACAAATCCTTCAATTCTAAAAGTGTTGTATCGCCAAATGTCCAAATTAACAATTGTGCTCTTAAAGAAATTCTATAAAAAGTTTTAAATAAACAACCTACTTCTACAACTGCTTCTTGAAGAACTTGGCTCATTGATTAAAAATATTGTTTTAATTTTACAGTACTAACTTTACTTCTACTTTCATTATTGCTATGACCCTCTTTCATTACATTTTACAAATTCATGCTAAATTTGAGGATTTTAAGTTGTTTTGTGGTTGAATACTGACATTTAGAAATGTGTACATAAAAAAAATAATATTTAAAGGTTAAGAGTTGCCTCAGAAAAATTTGAATTGTTGACATTGAACTTAACAATGGAAACAATCGTTTTTGTGAAAAACTGAATTCTATTGTTGACATCAAAACTAAAAATTTTGTGTTTCAACTTTACTACCTTAATTTATACTTTAGAATTGCCTCGGAGAAATTTGAATTGTTAGCAATGACTTAAACAAAAAGTTTTATTTTAACTGACAAATACTATATTATAATTTTAACTTTTTCTATGACTATACTCATTTTCTTACTATTTTCTTTGTTTTTTATACATTATATTTTTTTGTGATAAAATAAAAAACTTATAGTTGCTCTGCTTCTGAACACTTATGAAAACACAAAATGATGGGCTTCATCAACAATCAAAAATATATACATTTATTTTACTAAATTCCATATTATTAAGGTGGCGCCCTTCAGAGAATTAAAAATACAAAATTATCTTCATCAAAGCCGATGCTTTACATCCGGTGTTCAGTGGCAGACTACTATTTCATATTGTTTTACAACATATAACTTTAACCCTCTGGTGGGAAAGACTTTAAAACAAAACTTACAGCAGTTACTTTTCTCAACAATTGAAAGTTAGAATAGTGTAATTAAGAAAAATATGTGATCTGTTTGCAATTTCAAATTAATATTGAGATGTACAGGTTTAGAATTTTCTACAGTGAAAAGTTTTCGGAACTTCAGTACTCAAAAAAGTATACAGAAACTAGACGTTAAGAACGTATCCAATGAGCGAGCAAAGCGAGCATTGGATTGCGAAGCAATCCGAAGTGAACTGAGAAAGCAGTTCCGGGGGTTGGTGAGCACCAGCGAGCAGGGGGCGAAGCCTCCTAGTATGTATATAATATGCTTATTGAAGTGATCATAATTCTGGGTTTACTATATTGTACGGTCAATTCCGCAGCCTTCTAATTTTGAACCCAACCCAGAAGACAAGGAAACTCATGGATCAAATATTGGGACAAAGAAATCTTCGTGTAGAACTTTTTGATGAAACTAACCTGCATTTACGGAAAACTACTACTGTTTGCTCGACAGCAAGGAGGTTATAATCCATTATTCGTCATTTTTCGTTTGCACTGCGAATTCGGATTTACCAGCCATCTGTGATTCGAACGAGGGTCACCATATTGGGAGGCGAATGCTCTATCTCCCGAGCTACCTCGGATATGTGGTAGGCTAATCCGAAAATTCGGCTTCGTACAAACTGCTGGCACCATTTCCAATACTTATTGAAAAGGGCCGGGATAGCCTGGTCGGTAGGGCGTTGGGCCCATATCCAAGAGGTCGTGGGTTCGATCCTCGCCGGCCGAAGACTCCCCGTGTAGTAAATGGTGACTGATGCACGTTAAATCTGTCGAGTCTCAAAGTCCTCCATGTCCCCACAACAAATCAATACCTCTGGGGGTACTGATACAGGAGTTTCTTTGTCTTCTGGATTGGTTCAAAATTACATGGCTACGGAGTTGAACATTAGTAGTCATAAACCCAGAAATTGGGTCGGCTGTTCAACGACGGATATATGTATATAATATGCTTATTGAAGTGATCATATTGGCGCTTTGCAAAGTAAAGTCGGCAGTTTTCAGGAAAGCTGTACAAATCTATGACGTAATCAAGGCAAAAGAGCTGGATTTATTACTGCTAGTGGCAAGGTTAATATCTTAATTCAAACACAATGGTATATATTTCTGCGACTACATAACAGGGAATAAATAGTACCTAAAAAAAATAAGCATATGTGTTGTATAATTGGTGTAACCTTAAAATTATCCTTAAAAGAGCAACAACAAAAAAATTGAAATTTCAACAACATTCAAAGTCATTAACTGCCGTCGTCAAAGCTATAAAAGTATGAAATTTGCTGGAAAAGAAGCCTATACATAGCAGAAACATAATCTGTGAACAGTCTTATGGTTACTGATTCAACTTTTGTATAATATATCTCTAAAGTTTGAGACCCGTGCTACCACTTTGCTATCTAGACAAGTGACATATTATTTCGATGTAGTTTTTTTAAAAACTTTAATCGAATAACCTTAAACATGTCAGTACAATTAATGGGTCATAAATTATAGGAGCTTTTGTGGATAAATAGCACAGTACGCCGTTGCCGTGAAGACATAATTTAAATCCTATAGATTTTTTTAGGATTAATCAAATGAGATGAAACCAAGCCAACTGAAATTAAAACCAATATATTTTTATATTGGCTTTAATTTCCATTTAAATCAGTATATAAATATTTAATTCCCATGTTTTAAACATAATAACTTTCCAAACGATTATTTTACATTGAATCGAATTAAGATTCAAGAGCCATGGTAATCTAGTAGTTAGAGAATCGGACTTTGGTCCGTAGGGCCTGGGGTGCAAACCTCGACTCCGGTAAGACCCACCGAGTATATGCGATATGCGTGTTTGTAAAATCTCTGGAATAGAGAGTCCTGTGGTCGATTCCTGAGTAGTTTCTTGGGTAAAGTAATCTGGAGAAAATTTCCTACCCTTTTAGATCTATGTCATTATTGTTGAAGTAGCCTCTCGATTGAGTGGTGCTGCCATCTACCCAGGAGCTTTTGATCCAAGAAGTACTTTTATCTTTGAGGTGCTCTCGTGTTAAACGAAAGGCTCACTTTCCTGACTTAATTCACAAAGGCCAATGTCTGGCGTGCTTGGCCTATACAAGTGACATAACCAATAGGAAACTAAATTAATTAAATTAAAACTATTTTAAAAACAGCTTAAATTTTGACTTAAATTTGTTTACATTTTTGACATTACTGTACAAGTATTTAATACGGATCTCTTGCACAGTGTAGGTTACCGAGATATAAATATGGATTCGTAAATAGTAAACTGTACCTTTTTATATTAAATCATTTTAACCCTCATAACTTCAAACTTATTTATTCTATCAATTTGGTTTCGATTTCATTCGATTTAGAGTAAATAAATACGTATGATCAAATATATTGCTTGTCTATATAGCATTTTCAGTCACGTTAATAGACGTAAGTGCAAGACAGTACTTTTTATCGATAATGAATTTTATAACTTTTGAACTATTACTAATGGTTTTATCAACTTGGTTAAGGTTTTATTCAATTCCGCTTTATTAAAAAATCGCAAACAATCTGTTGCTTTCCTTGACCTTCTCATCAAGTTCAACACCAGTTAGCTGGATGTAAACAAGAGGGAAAAAAAAGAAAAAAGAACCAAGAAAAATTGTAAAACTATCTGTCTCATTACACAGAAACAGATAAAAGATACATATAATAAACATAACCGCAGCCAGTAACTGATTTTTATTTTCTGTCTTAGCTCTCATATTAGCTCTGGTCTTAGTCTAGTAAACGAAGTTGTTATTTCAAAACAGTTTATGAGTTCAAAATAAGGTAGTAAATATTTCTGAAAATATAAATAATTGGTTTAAATTTACATTTATTTGATTTTATCTCATTTGATTAATCCTAAAAAATACACAGGATGTAAAAATTTGTTTGTCTACACAGCAATGTACCGTACTATTTATCCATAAAAGCTTTTATGACTTCTGCCATTTTAGTTGTATCGAAGTGAATAAGGTTTTGTTCGATTTAAGGTAAGAAAATACATGGAAACAATATGTCACGTTTTTAGATAACAAAGTGTTAATTTCTTCCCTTTGCTCCCTCCCCCTTATTAAGTTCCAGATTGAGACAGCAACTTACCTTGGGGGACAGTAATATATTTATATTAGACCAAATATATATATATATATATTTAAAAACACAATTTGCAGGTTTTCCATAACTACTATGTCTGTTCATATTCATATATATATGAAAGGGTAGCAGTCATGGTGAGTGTTGTTAGGCCACGCAGATAGCAGTTGGAAGGCAAAAAATATTTTATTAACTTCACATAGTATATTTAAGACATTTTCTAGCAAAGGCGGAGCTCAAAATCGCACTCAAAAACTGTGTGCTTAAGTTTTTATCTTAGGGAAAGTAGCAAAGGAATTTCCCTCTATTTTATTATATTTGAGGGGAAAAGGGAAGTCCCAAGGATTACTATTGGTTTATGAAAGAGATCGAGCGTTTCCCACACAGAGCAAAGGGAAATATGTCCTTCTCTTAATTAAATGCATAGTTGAGCCAAAAATAGATTTAAGAACAGGATGTGGCTTTTAAAAGTGTGAGAAAGAATTTCGAATAGAATAATTCATTAGTAATAAAGTAGGAGTTGTTTTATAGCAAAGAAACTAACATAAAAAGATTAATAGAAGCTTTCTATGTTACATATATATATATATATATATATATATATATATATATATATATATATATATATATATATATATATATATATATATATATATATATATATATATATATATATATATATATATATATATATATATATATATATATATATATATATATATATATATATATATATATATATATATATATATATATATATATATATATATATATTTGGTCTAATATAAATATATTACTGTCCCCCAAGGTAAGTTGCTGTCTCAATCCGGAACTTAATAAGGGGGAGGGAACAAAGGGAAGAAACTTACACTTTGCTATCTAAAAACGTGACATATTGTTTCGATGCATTTTCTTAGCTTGAATCGAACAAAACTTTTTCCATGTCGATACAGCTAAAATGGCAGAAGTCATAAGAACTTTTACGGATAAACAGTCATTATTGTCATTATTTTTTGTGATTATTTTTTTTTCTTCTAATAGCAAGCATTGAATTTCTCGTTCTTCACCGCGGAAGATGCTGGTCATGTTCTTCACTTAACGTTACCCAGTGGTCACCTGTGAACCGAAGTCACGGAGGCGAGCAATATTGTCCACTTCAAACTGCCCAAGACCCGTTCACTTTTTTTTTATTTTTAGTCAAAAATTCTTAGCTTTGTTATTCATTTTTTAATTCTGTGAGAATAAACAATCCAGTTTCTTAAACAGAATACAGCAAATTGCACATTTCTATCACCTTTCATTTTTCTTTAATTTATATTTCAAATCATGCTCAGTATTTTTGGTTTTCGTTATAAAAATTTTACTTAAATATATTTTGAACGATTCACTACAAAACTGTGTATAACCAAGTTAATACAAACTCTTCACAGAAAACTTGGAAATAAAAAGAGGCGTTACTAGAAAATTTTAAAAAACGATCAATATCTCATTTCAATTTCGAAAAATATTAAACTCTTTTAATATCATTTTTTTTCTTTGTTATTATTCTTTGTCCTAAGTTTGAACTTAAAAACCTCTTTGGCATTCTCATAAATCACCAAACTTTTCTTGATTGGCGTATTTTTTTTTTCTCCTTAAGCACAGTGATTGGCCGACCTCGATATTTTCAGGTCAGTAAAGATTTCAGATATCGGAAAATCTGAAATCAATATATACTACAAATTTAAGATATCAACTCAGTTGGTCAACTTTCTTTTCAATTTCAGAAGAAAAAAAAAAGAAGGAAGTAAAAATTGAGAAAGAAGGATCAATGATAATGAGTGTTTTTGTATCGAGAAATAAATTGGAAGATTCGATCTGCACCTCTGCAAGACACACGATCTCATCTAATATTGACGGCACTTATTTTAAAAGTGGGTAAATAATGAAATTCCAATAATTGTTCCGAAACTTGAGATTCACTAAAGATTTCGAACCTTTTAATAAAATCTGCTAAGTCATCTTATCGCAGTTTTGAAACAAAACAGCCATTTGGTTTTTACTTTGAAAACTATTTAATTTATTTCCACTCGCATTTTCATTATCGTTCGAAAATGATAAATAAATTACTTTTCGAACGCCTAAGGGATTCGACTTTTGTTTAAAATTACTTACTTATTTGAAAATCGTAATCCGATGAAAGGAAGTTTTAAATATTGATTTATACTTTGCTGCATTGGATTTTGAATAATTTGACAAGAAATAAAAATATAAATTGAGTCTCTTGTAATTCAAACTCTAATAAAAAAAATTAAAAAGGAAGTAATTAGATTTTAAGAATCAATTGTCTTTTTCATTAAAACAAATAAATTTGCTCTCATCATTTACTGTCGTGTTTCATGCAGTTTATTAAAAATTTTCCCCTACGATTAGAATTGAATTGCTTTATAATGAATTGTTTATATTAGAAAAGAAATATGCATTTAAAATTGCGTATAAAATTACGCATTTAAAATTTATGAAAAATATGTTTTTAAAATTAAATATGATAAAATTTCAAAAAAATTATCCCTCCCGCAGCGAATAAATAATTGGTCTGTTTATTTTAGCTGAGAATGCTTTTTCCTGCTTCCCAAAAAGCCTATTTATTTTAATAATATAATTAAATAGTAAAATTTAAATATTTAATTTAAATAATAAAAACATAATGAAATTTGCATATTTATTTCAACATAATTATATCTAAAGTAAAGTATGAAACAATTCGAGGTTAAAATACACGACAGATCTGACAAAAAAAAATTCGATAGTGTAGTCAAATTAATGTAAAATTTATTTGTAAAAGTGCACATGTATGTATAAAAGTATGTGTTTAAAATGAAATATATTAAAATTATAAAATGTAGCCCTTCCCCTCCCCACCCCAACAGAGAATGAATAATTGGGTAAACTTTCACAATGACTTCAAAAAGTAAACGATATCTGTTATGTTTTTTATATCTTTTATATCCTTTTAATACAATTATTTATGCTATTTTCTCAAACATAATTGAAATTTTGTTTTCAAATATCATAAACACAACTGCAAAGTTGGAGTACAGAATTGAGTGCCTCTGAAATTGGGCACAATAACTTAGAACTTTTACTGAGCATCAAATCTTCCATTTTCCTATTACTTATAAAACGATTTCTAATTATTAGAAAATGTCACTTTTAAGTCCATTTCTCTGTTTTTTGCAAACACATAAACAATAGCCGAAATAATAGGGCATTTCACTTGTAAATATTTACTCAATGCGGGCTTATATATGGCAAATAGTTTACACAAAAAAAGTACGCAATAAAAAATTGACAACAGATTTGGTATTTTGGAGAAGAAAGAAAACAGTACCGTTTTATGTAGTATGTTTTGTGGTTAAAAATTTATTTCTAACTTTAAATTAAAATCTTTGAAACCATAATCTAACTTTATATATAAAATTTTACAATTTATAATCTAACTATATATATATAAAATTTGAAATTCATTAGATTTTAATGAGGATGTCTGAGTTTTCCATCGTTGTCGGTGCACTTTTATTGGCCGAACAATCACACGGTGGGATCCAGTTTTCCCACATTAATTTTCATATTGGTTTAGTTGTCATCAGCATAAAATGTAACTTAATTCTACGTTGCATTTTAAGATAAAGTTATTTAAATCAGTGTCTGATTTTATAAGCCATTTTATGATTATTATTTTTCTGTGCTAATTACATTAATATACTATTATGAATTATGGTTAAAGAGAATTGTTAAATGATTAAGAACTCAAATTTTGGCTTCAAAGTGATGAATGTAAAAATTGGCGAGCAAAATAATTAAATTACAGTTGTGAACTCGCCAAATTTGTTATAGCAATTATACTTTTAATTATATTCATGTAATAATGTTATTTCAAAAAATCATTACTTAGAAAAATGATTTGTGTCTACTAATAGATCTTAGTACTGCCATAAGCGAAATATTTGCACGTGGGAAGTAATTGCACAAGTGTCCTTTTCAGTACATACTAGTGGGCTGCGCCCCCTGCTTGCTAACGCTCGCCAACCCCCGAAAATTGCAACGCAATCTTATATAGTTTGCTTGGCAAACCAAGCTCGCTTCGCTCGATACTAACTTAGGTACATTGCAAATGTACAAAATTCTAAGAATTCAAAACAATCATTCAGATCCATGCAACAACTTTTTTTTTAAAAAAAATTTCATCTTTTTAGTAAATACTAAGTCATTAAAATAAATTTGAATTCAAATAAATGACATGTAATTCGTGAAACCTATTAGAAATGTGCTATAGTATAATTCATGATATAAATCAAAAATCGTCAAATAAATTCGTAATATATAAATTCGTGAGAAAAAGCGCTTTCGACAAAATACTAAAATAGAGATCTATCGACAAAGACTACTCACTTCTGCCTAGCTTATTAGTATGAGATTGCCGCAGCTGATGCTCTCTAGTTATTTCAGTTTCCGTTTTTAAAAGCGCTATATGATGAGCCACGTCATCTAGATTTGGCATGTGACATTTTTCGCGGCAATCATTGGTCGATTCGCAGTGTAAGAGAAATAGTAACGTAAACAAAACAAAGCAAACGTTGCCACCGGTGGAAAAGAAATACAGTCAAAATTTGGGAGCCACGTAAGAGAATTATATATATTAGATATTTCTAGTTGAATACTTTCAGCGGTTTTATGCCAAGGAACAACAATTATTGCAAAGCTATCATCGGGATTGGTAAGCGTCAGCATACAGGGGGCTTATTCCCTAGTGTATAAAAATTCTAACAAGAAAAATTAATCGTTTGAAAATCGTTTTTTTATATGTATATAAAGAGAAGACTGCCATTAGAAATGAAATTCCATGCTACTCAAATAACTTTTTATTTTATATAAAAAGTAAAGTTTAAAAACAAATCAACAACAACAAAAATATCGAAACAAAATGAAAAAGATTATGAACTTAACTTCTTTTTATTTTAGGATTTACCTGGTCTCTTTTTTTAATTATATTTACACATTTATATCAACACAGGTAATGGAAAAAATATTCTACATAAATAGGGTTCTATTTAAAGCAATCGGATGCTATAGCAACGGTTAACATATTCTAAATCCTTTAAATACATTTTTCAAAACTGTGCCATAATTCTGTCAACCAATTCGTTTAGAAACTCAGGAACGTTGATTTTTTTAAAATAATAATGCGCCAAATTTAAAACATTTTAAGTACTTTATTTTTAAAAGATCATCAATTAAAAAATGCACAACAATTTCTAACTGTCTATATATTTTCTTACAACAAGTAGAACATATAAAACACAGAAGACACTAACAACAAGTTAATAAATAATGCATGGAATTAGTATAATGTTGAAACTAAAACTGGGAAAATCTTACAGAAGCATACATAATGATATAAGACATAGTGGTAAAAAACTCACACAATTATGATAAATAAATAAAAATTGATGATTATAGATTAATGAAACTTCATTACTAGTATCATAATACAAGGAAAAAAATATTTTTTCTCGTAAATACCAGTCCTAAATAAATTCATGTATATTGAAGTCATGTGAAGTCTGATAAAAATTTTATTCGATTCCAGAATTAAACATTTTCTAAACATTATATTAATGAATTTTTTCGTTTTCCGAGAACATGATTTGATAGGTTTTTAAGATGTATACTTATTATTATTAACATTAAAAAACTTCTAAATGCTTATTTGAATTTTAAAATTAGATTTAAGCAAAATATAGTAGTCTAAAATATTAAACTATAAGGTAAAAAATTTTTTACTTTAAAATATTTTTTTTATTTTTTTAAATTTCAATTTATTTACTATGCAACAAACTTAAAATTTTGCCTTAATTGGATACTTGGATCTCGAGAAGAAATCGAGAAGTCCAAACTTATTTAATCAGATTTAATTGGATACCTCTAAGCAACGTCACACTTGTGTGTCGGCCCTGATTGACTTCTAAATTGACAAATGCCACGATTTACCCACTATGACGTCACTTGCGGGTATCCAGTTACTTAAACTACAATTAAATGCACTATTTATTGTATATGAACAAAAAAAAGTAGATAAATTGCAGTTATTTTACTTACCGTATAGACAAAATGTTTTTTTATAAATTATTATAAATTATGACAGGAATCAGTTTTGTATAAGTAAATTAATTAAGCAAACAATTAACCATCAAGTGTAATATTTTGGAGCCAAAATATATTCAGGATAAATAATGAATGAAACAATATAAATGTCAGTTTTAAAGCTATGTGAATAAATAAAAATGTTTTATAAAAACAAAAACTCAACTCATCCAAACAAGTGGAGTTAATGTAAAGCATGAAAGAAGTGAAGTTGTCTTTAAAGAAAACTCATAAGTGCATTTAAATTTTTTCTTTGTGATCTTTTGTTTCTACAGAAAGGAGTTGACCTTTATCCGCTTTTTCCTGTTTTTTCGCCATCCATATTTCATTCATGCGGTGAAACAGTTGATAAGGTGGATCATACCATACAGTGTAATAGTAACTCTTATCAATTGTGGGATCCTTTTTTACAAGATTCGCCAATATATGAGACTGTTCTAGCCACTCTAATTCTGTTGGTCTTCCTTCGAATATTCTAGATTTAAAATAAATAATCTCGACTCAAATGAAGATTCAAAATAAATATTCTAGATTCAAAATAAATATTCTAGATTCAAATCAGATATTTCAGATTCAAAATACACATTTAATAAAAATTTAACATTAATAAATCGCAAAATTTACGAGAAAAACATGTTCTGACAAATACTTGACATTGTTCTTCAAAGTTATTACTTAAAAGTCTTAAAAAAAGTGGCAATTTAAGTGCCTTACACTTCTTGTAAAGCTATAATTTAAAACCATATACACGACCCTACAGTTATAGAAGAAACGCTTTCAGTTTTTGAAATTGTTTTTAAATTTCAAAAGAAATACTTAGAAAATCATTTTGTAACCTTAGACGTGTTTAGTTCTTGCGATTTTTCAAGCTTAGCAATAAGATTTTAGCTTTCAAAGGCTTAAGCGACCTACAATACGAAAGAAAACAAATGTTTATAAACACCCTATGCCAAAAAACATCAAACAATAAGCTTGTAATTTGTATGGATTACATTGATAGTTATTTTCAATTACTGTACAAAATTTCGTTAAACTTCGCTTTACATATTGGTGGAGATATGGGCATTTTTATAAAAACTAATTTTTCGTCTTACGTTTTTTTCCATATCTTTAAAAATATTGATTAAGATTAAACATAATTTTTTAAGCAATTCAAAATTAATTATAAAATTATTGTTTCGAAACTTGAAAAAAAAATCGTTGGAAACTGTGCAAGATATGAACATTTAAAGTATTTCTTCCATACTGCGCAAGCGTGAAAAAAATTTTCTTTTCATACTTTTGAAGTGAATCGCATATGGCAATTAATGAAAAAAAAAATCTTATTTCGTAGATCCTTAAAATTCAAAAAGTTTCAAGCAATTTTCAAAGTAGTTTTCGTACTTTTTTTTTTTTAAAAAATAAGCTCAAAACGATAACGGGTTTTCCACAAATTTTATTTTTTATTATCAAACAAGATGAATTAAAAATGGCATCGACCTTATGGGACATCATCCCGTATAAATACATGGGTTTTTTTCACATGTTTTTCTTTTCCTTATACCATCACATTTTGTTGCATGGACGATTTTTCTAGTGTTATTCATTTGTTACTAAGTTTTATCTTGATACAAAAATAAATTTATGGAAAAATCCGTATCCTTTTAAGCTTTCTTTGAAAAATGCAAAAGCTACTCAGAAAATTGCTTGAAATTTTTTAAATTTTCAGGATTAGACTTTTTTCATTATTTGCCAAATACGATTCACTACACATAAATGAAAAGAAATTTTTAAATATTTCCTTGCGCTAGCACAGTACAAAAGAACTACTTTAAATGCTCATACCTTGAGCAGTTTTTAAGGAATTTTTTTAAAATTTTAAGACAATAATTTTGTTGCTTCAAAAATTTAATTCAATTATATTTAATACTTTTAAAGATATAGCAAAAAAAACGTAAGACAAAAAAAATTTGTTTCGTATAGAAATCTCCATAAATATTTAAGCGAAGTTTACGAAATTTTATGCAGTTATTGAAAATAACTGTCAAAGTAATCGACAAAAGTTATCGACACAAATTAGCAATATCCGTGTGTAATTAGTAGAGGTACTTTAGAAACGTTCAATTTTGTGACGCGATGTGTCTTCCTCCAAGAATACCGTATCACGTGTATATTGCTTAGTTAAATTTGACTGATGTATTCAAGGTTATTTGCATTTCAAAATAGTAAGTTTGAAGATGTGGTAAAACTTTTCCAACTGTTGCATTCCTAATTCTGCTTAATATATATATTAAAAAGGAACTTACAAATTGCTAATCTTTTTAGTTCATACGAAGTCTATGGCGATCTAACTCTTAAACTTCCTAGCAACTCCCTAGTTTGTAATAGGCAGCTTGGCAATAAGGCAAGTTGTGTGACGTCAGACTAATAGCTTCTGTTTATAAATTTCGTTAATTGAATACTTGCAAGTGACGTCGTGAGTGGGTAGGCTAATCAGGTTCGACACAGACACGTGACGTCACTTGCAGGTATCCAATTAAATCTGATCCGAAAATTGATTCAGTGGGATAATATACCTAAGCCATTAAAGCTGTAACGTTAACATATTGTGCATAGTCACATGATTCGACACAGTCACAGAATTCGACGCAGTTTTGTAATCAGTTGCAAGCACCCAATTGGAAAATTGCAGATGAGAAATAAAAGGTAGGCATAATCTTTATTTCCTTTAATCTTTGTCTCCGAATAAACTTTAAAGCTCAAATACTTTAAATTACCACTTAAAACCTTCATCGATTCAGCTTTTCAAAATTTTAATATTGTGATATGCTTTACCTGACTGCATAACGAAGCGATGGGTCTTTTTCAATGAAAGGAGCTCCATCTAGTGGATAAGGTGAACACCTTGTGGACAGTGGATAAGGTGTTCCTTTTGTCACCGCATAAACTTTAAAGCTCAAATTCTTTAAATCACCACTTAAAACCTTAATCGACTCGGCTCTTCAAATATTAATATTGTGATATGCTTTACCTGACTGCATAACGAAGCAATGGGTTTTTTTCAACGAAAAGAGTCTAGTGGATAAGGGGAGCACCTTGTGAACAGTGGATAAGGTGTTCCTTTTGTCACAGCATAAACTTTAAAGCTCAAATACTTTAAATTACCACTTAAAACCTTCATCAACTCGGTTCTTTAAATATTAATATTGTAATATGCTTTACCTGACTGCATAACGAAGCGCCGGGTCCTTTTCAATGAAAAGTGCTCCATCTACTGGATAAGGTGCGTTTTCGCCTAATTCGGATGGAATGAGGAAGGACATAATGAATATGGAGGCACAAGTTGCACCATGGCACGGTACAATACGAGTTCGAATCGGTGTCGTTGTGTTTATTTTCATTCCTAAAATCCATTAAAAAGAAATACTATTTAATGTAAAAATATTGCTATTTATTTAAATATATAATGAACTACTAAAGTGACGCTGTTAGATTATCTATAGTATATAGTAGGGCAGGAAAAATAAATGTATTTCAAGTTATGCAGTTGTTTCAGAATAAATTTCCTTAAAATTTATTTTTAGAATCCTTATCAAAAATGAAAATAAAAAGTATGGACATGGGCTGTCACAAATTAATATTTAAGCGAAGAATAAACAAAAACGCTACAGGAATCTGACTAGTAATTAATATGACTGAAGTAATTCATATTAAAACAGTTTTAATTGGAGTTTGAAACTTGAAGTTGTTTATAATTATCTTTTTTCACTGTTTCTTTCGCATTCTATCTAGTCTTGCCGTTTATTACATCCTCCTTTCCTTACCGTGATTTATCAAAATTTGATAGCGTTTTTGTTTTACTACGATTGAATATTAATTAACGACCCTCCATTATTATTATTATTTCTGTTTTTCTTTTTGATAAAAATTGTAAAAAAGCATAATGAGGGCAGCCTTTACTGAACACTTACAATTTATTCATATTTTCATAAAATTATCTTCAATTTCTTTTTATCTTCAACAATCAAAAATTATCAATCTTCAGTTCCTTTTATCTTTAACAATCAAAAATTATCAATCAATTACCTAAAATTTTAGCAATAATGATACCCTTCTATTTCAGGATTCAAAATGTCATATTCACTATTATCTTTGCAATTAGGGATCCCAAAAAGTACTGATTTTTGAATATGATATATTCTAAAAATATATCACTGGTTTGATGAGTTTTTTTCCTCGCCTTATTTGATTAACAATCCTGAACGTTTAAAATCTGACTTCATATTTACAATTAGCCATATTGAATTTCAAATCAACATTAACTTCGTATTAGCAGTCAGTGACTCCATAAAATATGAATTTTATAAAACGCTTATTATAAAAGCCATATATAATATGAATTTTATAGAACGCTTAAATATTTTATCCAGCTTTTTATAGCTTCCAACCAATTATAATTTATTTTCCAAATTACGGTTACAATTATCTATAGTTTTTTTTACGCTTCCGATCAACTTGTGATGGAGAAAAAATGTAAGAGGTTATAATTTATTTTCTAAATTACGATTACAATTATCTATAGCTTTTTTACGCTTCCGATCAACTTGTGATGGAGAAAAAATATGACTGGTTATAATTTATTTTATAAATTACAGTTACAATTACATAAAACTTTCTTCCGCTTGCGATCAACTTGTGATGGAGTAAAGTATAACCGGTTATAGTTTATTTTCTAAATTACAGTTACAATTACATAAAGCTTTTTTCCGCTTGCGATCAACTTGTGATGGAGAAAAAATATGACTGGTTACAATTTATTTTCTAAATTACAGTTACAGTTACATAAAGCTTTTTTCCGCTTCCGATCAACTTGCGATGGAGAAAAATATATCCGGTCATAATTTATTTTCTAAATTACAGTTACAATTGTATAAAGCTTTTTTCCGCTTCCGATAAACTTGTGAAGGAGAAAAATATAACTGGTTATAATTTATTTTTTGAATTACAGTTACAATTATATAAAGCTTTTTTCCGCTTCCGATCAACTTGCGATGAAGAAAAATATAACAGGTTATAATTTATTTTCTAAATTACAGTTGCAATTAAATAAAGCTTTTTTTCGTTTCCGATAAACTTATGATGGAGAAAAAAAATGACCGGTTATAATTTATTATTCAAATTACAGTTACAAATATTTTTAGCGTCTTCTCATTTTCGACAAACTTGTGATCGAGAAAAAATGTAACCGGTTAAAATTTATTATTTAAATTACAGTTTTAAATATTTTAAGCGTCTTTTTGCTTCCGACTAACTTGTGATCGAGAAAAAATATAACTGGCTACAATGTATTATCCAAATTACAGTTTCAAATATTTCGAGAGTCTTTTCGCTTCCGACTAACTTGTGATAGAGAAAAAATATAACCTGTAATAACTTATTTTCAAAATTACATTTACAATTATCTAAAATTTGTTTTTTATGAAAATGATTTTGAAAGTAGGCTTGGTTACAGATTCCCAAACAACTTTGGATAAACATTTTTTCTTACTGGGTCGGCAAAAATTAATATCAACGAGTCTTAAAATACTCAGATTTGATGATTTCATAATTTTGTTCAAGTTAATTAATTATTACTTTTCATACTACACGTAATTATTATCTAGACACAATTATTAATGCTTATTTAAAATTGTTATGCAAATAAACAGTGAGGAAATGTTAAGTAAATACAGCTATTATCATTGTATACAATTATAATATCCCATGAAAGAAACTTCTCATCGCAAATTTTTTGCCACCGTCATAAGAAATTTAAAATTTAAAGTATAGAAAAAGTGACTTCCGATAAACCTTGAATAAGCCATGACTTTTCAAATACATAAAAAAAAAATTCCAAATATGAAACTGCAAACAACTTATTGGAAAAAAATTTCTCCATTGCGTAATCCTAAGTTATCTTCTCATTATTTATTTTCATTTGATATTTTAAAAAATTTTCTTTTCAGTATTTGAAATTTCATAGCTTACTCTAGGTTTATCTGAACTTATCTATACTTAAAATATTAAATTACTTATGGAGGTGAAAGAGAATTTGCGATGAAGAATTTCTCTCATGGTATGGCATCCTCTTATGAAATTTTCTGTGTCTATCTATTTTACCTTTAGCATTGTGCCCCTGAACGTATGCAAACAGCTTTTTATACATCTCGTTATTGGCTTCCGTCAATGAAGATCCTTCAGCAGTTGTACTAATCCATGTTGCAGGAGGAAGTTGTCTTTCTTCATAACCCTGAATGACAGAAGATCATAAGATTAGTCATAACTTTAAATTGCACCGAACAGGGTGTTCTCAAAACACCGTTAGTAACATGAATTCATTTTGCAAATTTTCGTGTAGTAGCTTTTTACGCAATTTAACTATTTAAATTAAATATGTTTCTCGGAAGGAAAAAAATTCAACTTAACTTAAAAGTTCTGATGATTTTCTTTCAATGTGGAAATTATTTAGAACTCATCTCATACTTGCTAATTAATTCATTTTAATAACCAAGCTCGTCAAGATGGTCACCAAATTATATTATACAACAGGACGCGAAGTGTTAAGAGGATGCTGTAGAGAGAGAGAATCTTTTCGTGACAAATTCTGTTTTAACGACACTAAAAATTTCATATTTTAAGTACAGAAAAAAGTTAGTTCATGTAAACCTTAAATACATCATGAAATTTCAAATGCCTAATCCCTTCCTTCTCGCTCCCGTGAAAATGACGGGATGAGGTTTCGCCCTCTATTTCTCGCTCCCGCGAAATTTCCGGGATGGAGTGTTCAGTAGTAACGAGCCAATAAGAATAAAACTAATTCATTTCTTTTGGCCGGAAAACATTTTATTTCTCATTTTACAGACCAGATGGTAGTAGCTGGATATTTGTAAGGTAAATGTAGATAGTTAGTTTATTTTAAACCAGATGTCAGCACTAATCAAATACGCAATACTAATATGAAAGCCAAAAAAATAGGCACTTTTATGACCGTTTTCTTGATAATTAACCGATCGTTAAGGGGTTAAAACTCCTCGCCATCGTTCTAAGTGTGCCAAAAACGAGCAGCAAATAACACAGTTTCACAAAGATGATATCACAACTATTATCTCCAAAACGGAAATTTTCATGGTCAGCTATAAGTTTATTTCGATTACAGATTTAAGGTCTATTAAGTTGAAAAACTTTCACCTCTCACCTGACACTGCAGCTGCATCTGTGCTAGAGATAGTAGCTAAAAGCACCAGTCATTGCAAAAACAACGCATATAGTACAGAGTAAAAAATATAAATGACATACATTAGCATTTAGCAACCGACGCACGGAAAAAATTACTCGAAGACGAGATAACTTGTTCAGAATGATAGCTGTGTCCAAAGTTTAACGTAGTTATAACAGACAGGCAATTTGAAGAGCTAAATGGAAGGTGATCCAACAAAGCAGTTTTGAAAAATGTGAGATTTTTTTGAAGGATCTAGTTTTGTCTTATTTAACTATGAAACATTGCTTAATTTTGATAAATCATTGAACTTTGTTGTTCCTAGTGGAGGAAGGCTCCAAGGGCATTTGGCAATTTGACAAATAACCATAGAAAACCTTCCCTTAAAACCCTCTTTTTTAACTGCAGTTAGCCCTGCTGAAGTAACATCACAGATTTACTTACCACGCCACGAAGTGTGAAAATGACATGTAAAGATTGCTTACTATATTTTACTTTTGTACTTAGGAAATACCTCACTTCTAAATATATAACATACAAAAGAAACTTATTTCGACTTTCAAAACATATTAAGCGTATTTAAAATATTCATTTCGTGGTATTAATCAAATACATGTAAATAGAATAATGTAATGTAAATAGAATTTTGGTCTATAGGTAAATGGAGTGATAGCCAGAGGCAGATTGGGTAATATTCCATTCACCGTTCCAATGTACTTGTTTGGAGCGGTTACCAAACGGTATCATGCTGACGCCGGCTAATTACGGCGATCGTACAAACTGGACAGCACGTTCATGCCGGCTAAATACGACTCTCAGAACGAAAGAGCTGAAAACTGAGTGCGAACACTAGGACTCAAACAATTAGACAACAGTCAAATTATTAGACGCACTATAAGAGTTAATCTTAATTAGCAGGTAATACTATACAGCTTTATTGTAACCGGTTTAGACTTGCTTACGTTCGTGAATCAATTGGTTAAATGAGCCGATTTATAATATAAATTCGACGATTGGATAAATTACACGATATATTATATAAGTATAAAATATTTATTATATCAGGTATTATATTAGTATATTGTAATAATTAGACCAAATTATTAGACGCGCTGTAGTGTTTTAATAATTACGTGTTTTGCACGAGTTTAAATGCGATACTTTTACATTTAAACATACATGTAATGGGGCCTTATTCAGGAGATTTTCTATATACTTCCTATTTGTATTTATTTTTAACGTATTGCAGTACAATGTTAACCCATTGAGACACGAACATAAGCAAGTGCAAACCGGTTTCAGCGTGTAAAAACAATCAAGCTGTATAGTATCACCTGATAATTCAGATTTTACATAGAATCTTACAGTGCGTCTAATATTTTGGTCAGGGACTACAGATCGAATATATTTTCAGATGGAAGTTGAATTGAAAACAAGCAACAACAACAAAAAATAGAAGAAGACAAAGGATGAACTTAATCCCCTAATGTCCACGCATAAATTTTATGGCTAATTTATTCAAGTTTACTAAATTATGACTTTGAACCCTCTTTCAATCCCTTCTTGATTTATAAAATACATAGTCAAATTCTTCCTCCATAACAAAAAACATACATTTCTTTATTTGTTAAATAAGTTTTGTGAAAAAAAAATTAAAAAATCATTTTAACCATAACAAAAAATAATTTGAAAGATTTAAATATTAAAAGCTTACTAATTATTGTATTATAAAATGACAATCTAATTAAAAATCACAAAATAATAAATATCCTTCCACTTTTCACTACTATTTAAAGATAAAGAAACTAAGTTTGCTTTAATTAGCTTTAACTTACAGACATAAATTAAGATCAAAGTATTCAGTTAATTATTATTTTCTATTTCAACCAGTGAAATAATTATTAACGCAAAAAATGTACTCAATTTGATTAATTATATTTTCAAAAAGTTAATTGAATTATTTGTTTCCAGAGTCTTGGGACAAAAGTTCTAATCTCCATATCTCTGCAAACACGCATTATAATTTAAAAACGCATTTGTTTGAATATTTTAACTTTTTTTATAACAAATCTGATTTGTTCTCCTCTAATTTACGAACCAAAAATATTTGCTTTAATTAATAAAGTGACATTTTATCCAACAGAGTGATAATATCAATACAGCTTGAGATAAAAATAAATCACTATTGTTTTCCGCTATGCAGGATAAGAATTTGCGCTTTAATAATTTGAATTAAGTCATTTTTTTTTCTATTTTAAAATATATTTTGAAAAAGGAAGCACGAATATTGATTTAACTTCATGGTTTGTTTAATCACGCATTCAAACTCTAAAACAAGAAAAAATTTCAAAATGTTGTTGCTTTAGATATAATGAGTTTTACAATCTTTTGAAGTATTGTTTTTTTTATTAAAAATTGCTTTTAAACAATGTTCAATAACAATGTTACTTTTATTTCAGATTGCCTGCAGGGCAAGAAAAAAAATTTTAAGTAGCTGTTTACCTGATGTCGACTAATAACTTGATATTCAATGCACTCGACACCTCTTCTTGAGCATGCGCAGAAACAGCTATTAATCTGGAAAAAATGGCAAAATAAAATAAAGATGAATTGCGGTAAGTGGTTTTACATAAAAGCTTGGAAAAATTTCGTTTTTTAAAAAAATATATATCGTAACTATTGCTGCAGGAACTTGTGAAAATCGTTTCTTTGTATTTTAATCCGTGAAGTCTGTCAGTTTAAAAAGATTAAATGGGTTTTGAAGAGTTTTCGTTACCGATATCGAAAAGTTTCAACTTAAGTCAAGAGTTTGTTTTTGTTCTCTCGAAAATTCACAGCTCAATACTTTACTTAGTATCGGGATGATTGATTATTCCGAAAAATAACTTGATTGTAAAAAATTCTATTCTCTTCTAAAAATAAAAATAAATTATCGAATAATATATTCGATTTTATTTTTTTCAGTAGGAAAAAAAAATAATCAAAATGATGGTTCGAAGTTACAATGGCAACCGTTGGCAATAGTCGGAAGCAATGATTCCCAACTCAGTTTGGTTCGTTACCCTTTCACTGTGGTTTCCGTTTTCAATCGATGGTGTTTTCAATATAAATGTAAACAACAAAAATCTTGAGCTCTTGACCTGCTCTACTTCCGATTGGAACGCATACAGCTGCCTACTACAGCTTATTCTGCGAGGAGATATTTTCAAACAGATAATTTTTTTTTAATGAGAAAAATAAATTATATAATTTTTGAGAGCAAATCTACTGTATTTCATAAGATATTAGGTAATTCTAGTGAGTTTAAAGTAAAAATTAGATTTAGTTATGTATTGATGTATTGTTAATAAAAGGTGACATGGTTGCTAGATTTAGAAAGAACTCGCTTTTTTGGCAGTCCCGATTTGGCCTCTTTTAACTTGTCTATTACTGTTCGGTCTTGTTGCAAGCCGTGCACCATCATATGTTAGTGTTAGTTTATTGTTCGAACAGCAAGATAAATTCATTTTACAAATTATCATTTAGGTTTGAATTTCGAAGTTGCTATATTGTTGACGAGGAAAGAAGTGTTTTATAACGATTCTTCTTTTTTTTCAAATGACAATTCTTACTTCTTGAAATGACAGGTCTTCAAAGTATGATTATTTTTTAAACACAAATAATAAATCAGGTTACAAATACACCTATACAAGAAATACTATTCAATAAGGTCTCAGAACTCAATGATCACGTAGCGAGCCAAATGCTTCAAAATACACCAGAAACAGTAACCCGGAAGTATAGGCAGTAAAGAGCTTGCAGCGCTCTTAGTGTAGAAAACACTATCCATACGAATCTAAACAAAATCAAATCTCGAGCTCCTCATTTTCGCCGGTTAGAAAGTTTACAGCTGCTTAACGCAGCTTAAAGTGCAAGAGATAATTTTGTTTTCAATAAAATAAATAAATAATAACATTTCTGAGCTCAAATCAGTCACATTTTGTAAGATATTATTGATATTAAGTAATGCTGGAGTTTGAAGGGAAAATTTATTTTAGTTTTTTAGAGATATATATTATAAAAAGGAGATATGGTTGATGTGTTTAGAAAGAACTTGTTTTTTTTTTTTTTTTTTTTTTTTTTTTTTTTTTTTTTTGCAGTCCTGATTTGCTTTTTTTTTTTTTTTTTAATTTCAACTTGAATTACAAAATATTTATGTACTACAATCAAGTAATCATGTAATCAGGCATTGAGTAATTGACGTTATTGTGGTTCAATTTGACATCACACAGAAAATTAAATAATCCTAAGCAATTTTATGCTTCAAAAGGTACGAATTATTTTAAGAATGTAAGTCTAGATATTCCAGTAAGCCATCAAAATATTATGAAATGCTATTTCTGAAAGTGCTGATACTCTACGCAACATGGATTATAACGCTAAAACAATATATTTCCAGTACTGAACAGAGTTCAGCTAAGTTCTGGGTAAAGTTCAATTGCTCTAAGAATAGCTGGCTGAAAAATAGTTCATAATTTTATCCAAAATTTACACAATGGTTCTAGGATGAGTTTGTGTAGAGTGTTATATATCTTCCCCAATCAAAATTTTTGATGGTTTTCTATTGATGGACCAACATAATCTTGATGGTAACCATCAACAATTCCATCGTGAACCATTATATTTTCTGATGGTAACCAACATAAGTAACCATCACCTCAATGTAGGAATTCGGACTCATTTATGATGGTCCAACATAAGAATAGCAACTTGTTTTAATGTTTTTTTTATATTGAACAATCACGAATTTCCATCATAGTATCTTGGAAATCAAATGTTGGAGCGATCATAAAAAACCATCATCCCAACGTAGGAATTCAGACTGATTTATGATGGTCCAACATGAAAAAACCTAATTTGTTCTGATGGTATATTCCAGAGAACCAACAAGAATTCCCATTAAACCATCATCGAAATGTATAGTTGGAACCATCACGAACCATCACGGATCATCATGGATTGTTGGTCCATGAGAGTCAAACTTCTCTTGACAGTTAACCATCATAGTATTAAAGTAGCATTTTTTCCATCATGGAATGATGGAATTTTGTGGGCGCATCAAAAACTACGAACACGTAATGAAAAATGCCTGATGATGGTAACCTTCGCGAATCACACTGAAACCAACATGAGCCATCAGAATATTTAGATTTGACCATCAAGAATCTTGACTTGGGTTTTAAGGTATCCAGCATTGAATTTAAAATTGATGGTTAGAGTCCAATCAATATGCATTTGGCTTTGTGGCTGCTAGCGTATAGTAATTGGTACAGAGTGCAAAAAAAAAAAAAATAGAAAACCCTGAATAAATTTTGAACTAATGATCGGTTTTTCAAGTACTAGAACTCAATCTTAATGACTTATGCGGGAGACACCAAATATTCTAACTAATTAGTACAGACGATATTTTAAGTAACGCTGAAAAAGCTGTAGATTTAAAATTCGATTTCTCGAAAACTTTTCGACCGATTTCGTTCAAATTTTGTATTAATTAAAATTATTAACATATTTATTGAAATGCGTTTTTCGGAAGGAATTATGTTTGATTAAATGTATTTTATTGTTGTGTGCAAAGATTTTTCAATTTGATCAAAAAGTTCACGGGATAAGGTGAAATGTACAAAAAGTAAAATTAACATTAAGGAGTCCTAACATTCGACAGTTCCCCTGACCAAACTATTGTGAAGATATCCCCCAGATTGCTTTTTATGAATACTTAAGTTTTTCTGTCACTATTATTTTAAAATATTAATTTAATCAGCACACTTTCATTTAATTTATGAAACTTTGAGCGTGTTGAACCGTAATATCGATCAAATTTGCTACCACATTAATATAGTGCTTTGCACCAGGTTGTGCCAGGACTCAGGTACTTTTTTTAACTTTATCACACGATACTATGGTTCAATTTAAACCTAAAGAGGGTTTAACACTTTTGGTTTGTTTTAACCAATTGACGCCGTATTATGGAATCAGGTACTGATTTTGTGGTTCAACGTTGAACCAATCTTTTGAGAGTATAAGATCGAACTAAATATTTAGATTAGTTTTATTTACAAGTTTTCCATGGTTCGTTTTAGTTTTGAAATTTTTGATTTGGTATTAAATACCAGCAGCTACGGTCATGAAACTTTACATTTAAATGATTCGATGCAATAAATACATACTTCTTAGTTAATTAGTAGGCTAATAAGTGTCAAAATGTAGTAATGATCAACTTTTTTTCTAGTCATATACTCGATTTTTAATCTCTTACGTGGTTCTGTTTAAAAATAGATTCTTCCCGATATTATGAGAGTTGTTTATTGGTTTTCTAAGGATTTCATCAATAAATCTGGCTGATAGTGATAATAAATTCCTCAAATAACCTCATTGTGATTCATTATACCAGTCTCTTTGTATTAATACCCATGGTTAGTTGGTAGATGTAAGTTAATTATAATAATAATATTTTACCAGAGTGGCTATTATCATTAAACTTCCAACTCCCAGATGAATCATAGTGGAATCGCAAAATCTGAAACATAAATATTTTTTCAGAACATTTCTAACAACAAAATAAATAAATAAAAAATATATCACTCCTAAATCAAATTTCATTTGAGTTAGTGAGCTAACAATGATTGTTAGGTCATTCTGACGTCATCCGCCTAGAAAAATTATCAAACAACTGTATTATCAGGCAATACTTCTGTTTCTATTACAACTATCTAAACATAATAATTAAAAAGCGAAAATGTGCGAGATTTTTAAGGAGAACCGAGTCTTTTTAATTGTATTAATTAAACGGGTTTTTAATATTATTATTTTTTAAACTAATTATTCTCTAAATACATAGTTAAACTTTAAAAAAATGTGTTTGTTTATTGAAATTAACCGGTACTTTGGGATAACTTCATCAACAATTGTCGTACTTCAGAATTATCCCATCGACCATTTTCGCCAAACGCGATATTATTGCCAAAAGGTAGCTTCTGTTCCAATGACAGTAAATTTTACCATATTTACTGCGTAATTCTTGAGTATGCCAGTTAGTTTTCTTCTGCGTGTTGAAATAAACTTTTTTTTTTTAAACTCTGCTGCATATGGATAAGAATTTAGCATGTAGTGGCATATTTTCAGTGCAGTGGTTAGATTCAAGAATAATTCAATCTGTAATTACAAAAAAATAAAAAATAAAAATAGAGGTTTTTACTTTTTTGATTCTTTTCATTGCACTTTTTAATTACGTATTTTTACACTTGCATTTTTTGTTGTTATTATTTTATTATTATTATTATTTGATAAATGTACTTCGTTTAGAATGTTTATTTTGGAAATTGCTTTTCATTGTGATGGCGCCGAAGGATTTGTGCATTTTCACAAGCATTGACAAGTCGATGGGATAATCCCAAAGTACCAATTATTAACTCCATAACATTAGGAGAAAGCTGATTTATCACCTATATTTCTATTAAAGATTACTACATGTACTAGCCACCTCAATCAACCGGCTTTGTCAACTTTTAAAATTATCGTAAGCAACATATAAACTTTAATGGTAAGCCGAATTCACATCCGAACTGTATATAAATATTTTATTTCTTCAATCCTCCTCTAATTTTTACACGTTTATTAGCTTCAAACAATACACTAACCAAATTTTTTTACCATCTAGCTGTTACCCGATGCGAAGTATTTTGATTTGACTTTTTTAAACTCTTTTTAAAAGATGTCCACAATATTTACAATATTCTTTATGCATTGAATTTTGGTAGTAATTTACCTAATTTTTTTACCATCCAGCTGTTGCTCGATACGAAGCATTTGGATTCGAATTTTTTAAACTCTTTTCAAGAGATGTCCACATTATTTTCTATGCTCTTTATGCATTGAATTTTGGTAACAGTTTACCAATTTTTTTTACTCCATAGCACCGTGTATGTTTAAAATTTTTACAGCCATTTTAGAAAGGATTAAAAAATTTGAAAATAATTACTTCATAACTGATTTTTTATTTCTATAAAAATACAAAATTATTCTAAATAAATTTTTAGCCTATAAGTAACTGTTCAACACAAATTATTACTTTGGACAGCCAAACAAAATGAATAGAAATAAATACTCAACCTATAAATAATTTTTTAACACTACTCCAATTTTTACTTAAGGGTACAAGGGACGTTGAAATTCGAATAAAATGACTAAATTTTCAATTTTGAGATTTTACTTTATATTTGAAGTAGGAATCATAAGCTTTAAATTAAAAAAAAATAATTAAAATCTGATCATTTTTCACCGAGATATAAGCTTTTTTAGTATGACCACGCCCCTTTGCAGTTGCATTTGGCGTAAGTTTGCAAAAGAAGTGTTTATATCCAAAAAAAGATTAGAGTTGGGCGTTATTGCTGCAGTTGCAGAGTACAATTTAGGTTTTGTTGAGACATAAAAATCAAAAAATCAACATATTTATCAGAGCTCTGTAACAGTTGCTGAAAGGAAAGATTGCAGGCGTGCAAGTCAGAATAAACGAAAATCCTATCAAAAATTCAAGGAAGAGAAAAATTCAAGAAAATATAAAAAAATATCATTAGAAAAGAAATCAGTTAGAAAAGAAGGGTTGACATATTCTGCAGGCGAATTTTGAATATTAAATTAAGTGTTAAAAGTAATATATTTGAAATATGTTTAAAAATGTGTTATCGCATCTTTCTCGTTTTCTCGTTCAAGTATTGTAATAACATTGTTATTTTGGATTATTTTTCAATTGAATATTATTAAATACTATATAATTTCTGATGAGGTTAATCATAAGTATTTTACACATATTTAACTCATTAAAAATTTATTATTCAAGCAAAAAATAGTGTATTAATGTGTGCAAATTTTAAAACTGGCTTTTTCTCAAAATCAATATTCTGGTAAATTTTGTGTTTTCGAAATGCTCCATAGATTTTAAATTTTGTCTGTTTTTAACTATATTTCATCAAATGTCTCGTTATACATGTCTAAATGAAAGTTGCGATGCATTATAGGTTTAACTAGAGTAAAAAAAATTATTTAGTCACAAATGAAAATTCTTATGTAACTATTTTAGTTAAAATTATGTGTTTTTTAATATTTCAAAATCGTTTTAAGATTAAATTTGTTTAAAAGTTATGAATTATCGCAACTTTTGTTTAGAAATATAATAAAAATCTTGTAACAAAAAATTAACTTCCTACTTTGCTTTTCCGAACAAATGGAGCATTTCAAATATTTCCTTTTTTGGGTATTTTAAAAAAATTAAAATTTAATTTAATTTTAAACTAATTGAACAATCATCACCAAACTTCATGCTTAGTCTGTTTAAGATGCAACAACTAAATGCTGTAAATTTTAAAATTGTAGCTCATGAATTGTAGCAATATGAATAGTAAATATAGTGTTGCAAATAGATGAAGAAATAACCGAATTTATAATGCCACATAATAGAAATATGTATAGATAATGCAATTGTATGGTAAAAAAGCAAAAATGTAGGAGTTTTTAGTGAGCCCTTGTCCTTCAATTTATATCCTACCCTACAATCCTACCCTGTTTTACTTAGTATACCATAGTTGGTCAATATTAAACTACTAATGGTTGATTATTAATAAGATCAAAACAAGCCTTTCAAAGTAAAATTTGCTTTGCATTAAAAAGTGATGTATTGAATGAATAAATTGTAATTTTCTTTGATTGTCAAATTAATAACACGTCCTTTAAGAAAAGAATGCCGGCTTATTAGCCGATTCTAGTAAATTTAAAGACCCACCACCTAAAGCGTGATAAGAGAGACAACAGCTTTTTTTATTCGTACCGCCTAAAATTAGACAATTTTTCCACCATCTGAAACAGTTCTAACCCGTAATTGCATAAGAAATTTTTTTTTTGAACTGCAGACACTAAATTCTAGTTCATTTGTCCTAGAATATGCAGGAAGCGTTGCTCTTTAAATTTACACGGTGGGCACCTGTAAACCTTAGTCACGGAGCAACATTATCCACTCAGAAGCAAGTTCATAGGGTGAGCCACATTCATAGGGTGAGAACAACCCAGAGAAATATATTAATTCCCTCACCGAGATTCGAACCCGCATCCATTTGCTCCTCAGTCAGGCACGCTTACCGCTCAGCTACCTGGCCGACATTGCATAAGAATTAAATAAATTATAAAGAAACCGATAGTATAAATATGGGAAGGAAATGAAAGAATTACATTATAATTATAATTAATACAGAAAATTGGTCTAACAGAGAAGACAGGGGAAAAAAAGAAAGATTTTACGATATAAAATACAAAATTATGGAGATAACATTAATAAATGAATAATAGGGAGACAAATAAGTCAAAGAATTCGGGGAAAAAATGATAAGACAATATTTTAAGACGTATTATAAGATATATATAGACAATTAATAAGACATGTAAATTGATGCAAGAAAATAAAATAGTATTAAAATTAATGTGTATATATATATATATATATATATATATATATATATATATATATATATATATATATATATATATATATATATATATATATATATATATAGATAGATAGATAGATAGATAGATAGATAGATAGATAGATAGATATAGATAGATAGATAGATATACATGATATACACTCGGAATGAAATATACAGGAAATTATTATGTGTATATACATATATATATATTAGATGACTCGGTTGTTTTAGATAAAAAAGAAAAAATTTTATTAAATTATACGTTACAAATTATTTAAAAACTAAATATATTTTAATAACAAAAGAGCTCAAAGTTCTCTAATATTGAATAAACTTTAATATAAATTTTATCCAAACTGCTTATGAAAACGTAACTATGATTAGAATAAGCAATCAGATGAAAACAACTACCTACTTCCTAAAAGCAGAACCCAAACACGTCGAATTCAAGAGACTATCGGGGTCTTCCGGTTAACGAAACGGTCTAGAAGAATAAAGAACCGGTGCTTGCATAACTGGCCATTTTATATCAGAGCAAAGTTACTGCTAAGGTCAGACTAAACTTTTTCTTACCTGTAACCGTCGACCTTACAAAAGGGGCATCGCAGAAGTTCACGAGACTGATTTAGAGGTCATCGTGAAGAAGATGAGCCCAATCTTCCGTGACAATAAAACGTTTAATTTCCGAAGTCCAATTAAAACAATCGTAAATTTTTGACTATGGGATGGTATTCTTATTCTTATTTCGAAATGAATACCCGTTTTAGAATATTTTATGAAGAAGACCTCCTAAACTTTGTAACTGACATCGAAGAGTTCAGACATGGATTCCTTCTTTTTATTTTTTAATTACAGTTCTGTTGATTTAAAGTAGGGGTCGGCCTTCAACGGGTGTCCGCAAGCTGGCAGTATTCTACCGGCAATTTTTCACTGTACCACTGAATTATATAATTCAGTTGAAAACATTTATTAAAGGCTTTGAATGCATTGTATACAATGCCAAATAAAGACCGGTACAGAAGGAAATATGATTATTGCATACTTTTAATACGAAATGAGGATTATGATTTCTTTGAATTAGTTGAAAGTAATTTTTGGAAACAACAAATACCCTGTAAAAAAATTTCAGATCAAATTAAGGTAAAAGTACCGGCACTCAAAGGGTACTTCTTACCATAAAACCCATTTTTGCAGTAAAATTTTACGGATCCAAAAATATGATATACCGTAAATTTTTTACAATAATATTTACTGTAAAATCGCTGAATCAGTATAATTAATAAATATTACTGTAAAAATTACCAAATAAAATTTTACAATATATGATTTTACCCAAATATGATTTTACGAATGTAGTACCCAGGGTGCCAGTACTTTTTTACTGTAATTTGATATGGAATTTTTTACAATGTAGATTCATATTTTATTTTGATTTCTTGCATACAAAAAATAGTAATCGACAGTGTAATAATTCATAATAACCATATTAGACATAATAATATTCTGCCACGGATATGTGAACCATTGCCCGGCATTCTCTGCTCTCTCATGTGATGCTATTTTTTAGGCGTAGGGTGATTATCTGGTATACAATTGGGTACTTGCTTTTCAAGAAGACCTTCCAAGCCCACACATGTAACCTATGACGTCATCGCCAGCTTATCTGTATCAGCAAAATAGCTTATTAAAGTTGAGCTGAGTTTCTCTACATAAATTAGAATGTTAATTAACGATAAGTTAATTAAATACAAAGGCATATCGCACATCGAATTAGTTGAAATATAATTCTTTCTCCTCCACTTTTCTCAACTTAGATTTATTATTTGTTTATGTACTTTATCGTAGCCGTGATATATTTTTGTTTTGTGTACCTGGCTACTTCGATGCATTGCAACTTTGTTTATGTTCCACATGATTTCATGCCTGTCTTTATGTTAAGTCTCTGTGCAAATATCTAGGGAAAGAATTGAAATCTTTGAGAAAGAATGTTTGTGGAAAAAATTATAATATATCAGTTAAGAGAATAGATACTTGATGGGCTTGGCTTTCTCAAAATAGAATGGAAAGAACAGTTGCTAACGTAAACAAAAGCCACTTTTTAACAACCAATTACTATCGAGATACCCACACTACGTCACTTGCAGGTATCCCATTGGTCATTGACTAATATCTTACACTGTTTTCTTTTCTTCAGAGTTTAAGGTCTATTATCTGAGATCCCTATTCTGATATTTTACCAAATCGAGTACTATCAATAATTCTGTTGAAGTAAACGGAAGCTGAAATAAAAATAACCACGTTAAAGTAAAAATTAAGCTTCACAAAAGAAATTGTTTATTGAATAAAGATAGTCTTATTTTTCCTTGATCGTCTTCGCAATAATATAACTTTTAAAAAAGAAAGAGATTTCAAAAAAATTTAAAAATTTAATAACCATTTGAAAAACAGAATTTTTTGACATGGTGAGTTTTTATATATTAGCTTAAATATAATTGTTTAGTACAGAAAAAAAAAGGAAAAATTTATACAAAGTGAAATAATGTGAGCACAAAACAAATGAAACGTAATGAATAACTTTTGATCGAATGATCGAATTTTTACGTACTATAACTTAAGCTTAGAAGTTCGTGTAGATGACCTCAATTATGATAATTAATTACAGACGATACTTCAAGATATTTTAATCGGACATTTTCTCTGAATAAACATACTTCTTTCCGAAGGATTACAATTTCTGTAACTCGAAAAATAGGGGGTTGCTTCAATATGGGAAATATGGCCCCAATAGTTTTATCATGAGAGCAGTTGAAATTTTGTACACTTTAATCTTACCTCTGCGTATTTCTCCATATCTCAAGAACTGCTTAAGTGAATTTAAAACCGTTTGCACAAAATTACAAAATTCGTTTATCCAAAGATAACTTCCATGCAAAAATTTTATTTCAACAATTTTTTATTACTTTTTTATTACAATAGTCGAAGCAATTTTGAATTGTAGGATTTATAAATTCTTCCATCATTTTAAAGAATGTATTTTTATATGGCAAAGTACAAAATTTGAAAGAAATTGGCCGATTAGTTACTCAGAAATTGAATTTTAAAAACCTAATTTTTCTCCTTCGAAAAAAAGGTGTTTATTCAGGGAAAGTATATTTCCTGTACGTGCGTCTGCAATTACTAATTAGCATATTTGAGGTCAACCCCTTTAAACCATTACGATGAAGTACTAGTACGTGAAAATTCGACCATTTGATCAAAAGTTATTCAGGATGATTCACTTATTTGTTTGCGTACTGTACACCCTTCCTCTTAGCAGTGAACAGTTGACATTGCACATCGGTTTACAGTGGAAAGGGTAACGTACACCCTGTTATATTTTGTTGCAATTTCTAAAAGTGCTAATTAAAGTTGAAGAGCATGAGACTAATAGCTTGGAATTTATATGGGGTTTATGTACAGAAAAAAAATCGATTTTTGACAGATATCTGTTAACACATATGGCATTAATATCTTGACAATTGGAGTATTGTTTCCTGTTTGTTTTTTTACGCTAAATTTTATAAGACTAAACATGATTCACTTGGACAAAGTGTTATTTTCTACTTCTACTTATTTACATACGTGAAATTGCAATTTAAATTCTATATAGGGAAAAAAAACACCTTTTTCTATGTATTTTTTATACTAATACAACAAGATTGAGGCAGGGATAGCCTAGTCGGTAGGGCACTGGGCCCATGTCCGAGAGTTTGTGAGTTCGAACCCCGCCGGCCGAAGACTCCCCGTGTAGTAAAGTGACTAATGCGCGTTAAATCTGTCGAGTAGCAAAAGTCCTCTATATTCCCATAACAAATCAATACCTTTGGGGGTACTGGTTTGGAGTTCGATCGTTCTCTGATTCAGGTCAAAATTACGATCTGTGGATGAATGAATGGATGTATGAATTAGTCCGCCCTATAAACGGGTGCGACGTATGGTGTGGCAGAAGTCGAATTCTTGGCCATAGATGGCGCCGCTGAAAAAAAAGAAATGCACACTCTGCCTTAAATTTGCTCGGTTTCCCCAAGCAGGCTTGCCCATATGGCAAGTTGCATTAGAAACAACAGCAACAACATAAGATTGAGCCTTAGTTGAAAGAATAAATACTTAGGAGTGCTTAGGGCCATAGTCCTGGTGGCATCTTTTTTAATCATTTCATGGTTTCGACAGTTTATTAGCAATTCCTATTATACTAATATTAGTCTCATAGAACAATACAGCCGGCTTTGAGCCTTTTCCTGCCAGATAATATCGTTCTAGACTTTCCTACATTTGACTTTAAACTTCCAGTTTTTCATCTTCAAGGTGATTCGATCTTTGATTTCGTCCAGACTTCTCTTTTTTTGGTCTTTCGTTTGGTCTCAATTTCAAAAGTTTCCAATATAAAAGTTTTCTTGGATTTCTACTATCATTCAATCTTTCAATGTGCATTAGTCTGGATTTAATAAATCGAATTATTTTTTTTTATCTGAATAATTGGTCAAGTTCGCTAATGTTTCTTATTCTCCACTTTGTATTATTCGCTTTCATTGGTTTGAAGAAAAAAAATTTCAAAAATTAGTAGATTAGATTCGTCTTTATTTGTTAGAGTCCAAGTTTCACTGCCATGCGTAATTAGAAGTCTGATAACTATTTTATCTACTATTCTAGCACTACTTTTAAAAAATGCCTATTATTCAACAAAATCGATTATTTTTAAAATTTCTGTCATTCTAGAATGGAATCAAGCAAGTAATATTTCCTGAAACTCTTGTCTATAGAAATTGTACATTAAAATCGCAATTATATATCCGTGGTCTCTTCTAAATATCTTAACTGTTATGTAATCTTAACTATTATGCAACTGAAAGTAAAATTTTCTCGCGAAATCGTTGAACGTTTAAATACTATTATCTTTGAAATAGAATTCATAATAACTTTTGTTACATTATGTTCGTTTAAGATGGATCACAGATACAGCATGAGGAAATAAATAGTTTTATTAATTGAAACTTGAGAAATATTGTTTTATCCCCTAAATAATTTTTAAGAGATTAATTCCTAAAATTTAATACTACATAATTTAATAAAATGATCACAAATACAGCGTGGATAAATAGTTTCATTAATAAAAACCTTTGAAAAACATGTTTTTTCGAACAACTCCTACATAATTTTTAAGAAATTAATACATTGCAAAAAAAAATTCCTTTTTTCCGATTTTTACTTTAAATATGTAAACTTTATTTGCATTTCCATACGACAGTGCATAATCTAAAAGCTATTATTATTTTATTCCATTTTTCTTATTATCAATATATCATAAGATATTTTTCGATATAGGTATGTTTCAAAACTCTAAAAACTACCAACCAAGTTCTGAATAAATAAATTAATTTAATTTCTTTTGCAGTCTAAAAATTTAACAAAATTTTACCTAAAAATTTATTTTTATTTCATATTTATTTTTTTTAATTTATATTAATATTTCCACATTTTGTACTCTAATCTTTCATACAAATGTTAAATTACAATAGATTTTTTTAAAAAAAGAGGAAGAGTTTTAATCCTTTTCGTTTTCTAATTAGTTTTAGTAAAAACTATTTTTTCAAATATTTTTGAGAATTAATTCAAATGTTCCCGATTTTAATAAATTAGATTAGTATGTTTGAAACTTAACGACATTTACTCTGCAAAACGTTTCGACTCTGCAAAACAATACTCTCACAACAAGGGAATTTTTGTAACATCTAAGCATCATCATTTTATGTTTCATTTATGTTAATTTTATATTTTACTGTTTCTTCCTTTGAATGAAATTTAGAAAAATGTCGAAACAAAACAAATCGAAGCAAAAATAAAATAATCTACTTAAAGAAAAAAAATTTATAAATTATTCATGTTTTATTTGTACAGCTTATTACTGTAAACATATAAATGTATAGATGAATGATACCAAACAAAATTTTAGCATTTTTTTTTTATTAGTTATCAACGTTTTTCGTTCTTTTTCGTTCTTTTTTTATTTCTGTAGAACTGGAAAATATAAAGAGATAAGCTAGTAGGATTTTATAACCATTCAAATTTTCCGGGTGAAAAAGTATTTACAATTGGACGTAAGTATAGAGCGTTCCATTGGTGAGTTTTTAATTATGGACATATGCATATATGTTACTATGAATGACCGAAATTGGTGGTTGCTAACTCCCACCGGTGAATGTTGACAATCACATAGTCGCTTTGGTAAGCGTCCGAAATATATAATAGTTCTAGTTAAGTGCATTTGCCCGGTATGCCTTACATAAATGTTTTTTAAGGTCAAGTGCTACTGCCTAGGACGCATTTAACCGGTACTTCAAACACTGATGTTTCTCCTAATCTCAGCAGATATTAAAATAAAGAATAAATATAATAATATCAACGAATAAATTAATATCAAATTGGATATAACAAAATTTCGGACATTCACCAAAGCTATTATGTGATTGTTGACATTCACGGGTGAAAGTCGACATTCTCTTGACTTCGGTCATTCACGGTAACAGATATACTACGTAATGCGTGTTTATAAAAATGGACTCTGATCAAAATGCGTGAGTATGAAAATCAGAGCAATTCGAATTGCATACTTACGAAAATGGAAACATAAAAAAGACGCCTTTCCAGCTTTTAACTCTTAACTTTTAAACAAGAAATAACATGCATACTTTTCCTTACTTATTTAAACACTGAACAGCATAACCATTAAAGGGCTAACCGTGGTGTCACGGCTAACAGTGTTCACCTACCAATGAGGTGAACCTAGTTCGAATTCCAATGATGGCTGATCATACGAATTCTGCACCCAGCTTGCACCGACAACAGTGCTGACGTATAATATCCTCAGTGATAGACGGATCATGTGTTAGAGAGTCCCCTTGCCGTCAGACTGACAGTGTGAGGTTTTCGTAGTTTTCCTCTCCATGTAACGCTTGTTAGTTTCATCAAAAAGTTCTCCACGAAGGCAAATTTCTTCCAATACTTGATCCTGGTAGTTCCCTTGTCTTCTGGATCGGGTTCAAAATTGCAGGGCTACTAGGTTGAACATTGGTAGTCGTAAACTCGAAATAGTGTCAGCTGTTTAACGACGGTAATGAAATAAAATAAAATCATTACGGGGGAAGATTCAAGACTTCGAGGCATATTACTAAGTTAATACAAGTCGAGGTATATTTCAGATGAAACTTTTTCGGCGATGTCTTAATATTCAGAACTATTGACGATAAAGTGAGTTTTAAAATTCTTAAACTCTTACAACGTAATCTTACAACCACTATTATAAATTTAGGCCTTGTAAAAATAACTGCTGACTTTTAAAGTCTTTTCAAAAATGACTAACGTAATAAAATTCATCAAGTGCATTATGCAAATGAACTCTATCATAATAGGAATTAATTTGTATTCATTAGTTTCTGATTAAAGAAAATTTTCATAAAAGAAGTTTAAAAACGGAATCAAATGCTGTCTATTTTCGCAAACACTCATTTTGAGCTGCGTCATGATTTAAATACTCGCCGACAATAGGATGCCTGCAAGTGACGTTGTATGAGTCTCTCGATCCTGATTGGATGTTAAAACGTCGTGGCACTTGTTTACGTTAGCAACTCTTCTTTCCCTTCTATTTCGAATAAGCCATGCCCGCCAAGCATCAATTCTCTTAAATGATACATTCTATACTCTTACGCAAAGATTTCAATTTTTCTATGGTTTCAAAAAGATTTCAATTCTTTCACTATATTTTTCTTGCTTAACATAAAGACAGACATGAAGCCATGTAGCACTAAAAAAACTAATTATGCATCGAAATTGCCAGGTACACAAAACAAAAATGGTTACGATAAAATACATAAAAAATAATAAATCTAAGTTAAGTAAAATACATAGAAGAGAAATGATTATATTTCAAAAAATTCTATGTGTGATACGGCACTGTATTTAATTAACTTCATTTTAAATAACATTCTAATTTATGCGGGGAAACAACTTGTGTGGGGGTACAACTTATGTGGGGATACAACTTGAACACGCCATTTTTCTTATAAACGATCAGCTCGCGCTGACGTCATGGGTATTTGTGATCTTCTTCTTCTTGAATTTTAAGTAATCAATTGGTAAATTCTGTCCGGAATTATATAAAAAATGAAGACAGTTTTATTTTATCAACAGTTGTTTGATGTCTTGATAGGTTGCAATAAGATCTCTAACGAGTAAAATATTTCAAATTCACGCACAAAAAAAACATTGATTAAGGAAAAAAAATTGCTAAGATCCTATTCGCGTTATACAATTTCTTTGATGACAATGATTGTTGGACTTCTGATTTAAAAATGAAAGAAAAATATTATTATTTAGGAAAATTAATTCTACGCGATTTTAAAACTTGATTTTTTGTTAAAATATATTGCAAAAAAATCCTATAAATAAAAAAATTTATTTTTTAATAATTTTTTCGTAAAATAAAATTAAAAGATGGTGCGTACCTCTGTCATGTTATAGGCAGAAGAAAATAACTAAAAACTACGAATTTTTGCAAATCGGTGACCTACAATTAAAAACAAATTCTATAAAAAATACAGTGTTATAAAATATTAAGCCTTTATTTAAAAAAAGAACAAAACTGGGTGAACTTTTGAAACTTTAAATTCGGTAATGGATTCAACGCTTTGATGATTCAGAGCGATTTCTATAATAAGTTCTGTATGAAGGATCTCAGAGATTAACTTACAGAACTAACGCAGTACTGGCGAAATAAATATTTAGCATTTCTTACTAAAATCAAAACTGATCGAACTTTTTAAACTTTAAGATCGATAATGGATTCAAAGCATGGACAATTCAGAGCGATTTCTATAATAAGCTCTGTATGAAGGATCTCGGAAATTAACTATCAGAACTAAGACAGTAGTGGCGAAATATCAAGCTTTTATTAACGAAAATCAAATTAATTTAACTTTTAACATTAAAATCGTTGATGGTTTCAATCACTTTTGTGATTCCAAGTGATGTTTACTAGCTCTGTGTGACAGATCTCACTGATTAATTAATGTTTTCTAATTACTTTACCTTTCAAAAAACTATTGTAGTTTAATAAGTTTTAACTCTCGATCTGAAGTTAAAGTCAATCAACTCAGTAAGAGCCCTGGTTAGAGAGATATATTTAAGAAAAAAGAAACATGTGAAAGATTCATAATGGTTTCCTGGTGAAGACAACAGCGTTACCTATTTTCAATTAAGTTTACGTTGGAGGTTTTTTTTTTTTTAATTAGAACTTATATCTCAGCAAAATAATCTCAATGAAATGCATTCGCGGTAGAAACCACGAAAGCATTTTAAGTCGATAATTGATTCAGGAATATCTTTATATTTTGAGTCGAAATATATGAATCGAAAGGATCTGTTACAATATTTAAATTTAATTATTAATAAAGCAAATTTGCATTTTATAGATGGAAATTTCTCATATTTCCAACTTTTATATATACTTTTTAGAATCACCATTGTTTAATTATCTTTGACTGCATTTGTGGCAATAAATACAAAATAAAACTTCCATTAATTCAACGTTTTTTTGCTTACAAAAAAAAATAAAAGGAAAATCAGACACTTAACTTCCCAACATTATTTCATTTCTTTCTTTTTTTCGGAAATAACCCATTGACCCAGCCGACTGCTGCTTTCATGTTATTACATTGCCGGTTGTGAGACCGGCTGAGCAGCTGTAACTTTTTCTTCGTATTTCTTCCTTTCTGTCAATAGATGGCGCAACATATAATGTACCACTGAAAGAAGAAAAATCAGACATTTCGCCATCTTTCATTATTCCATCCTTTTTTTTTTTTTTTTTTTTTTAAATTAAAAAAAGGAAAATCAGACATTTCACTATCTTTCAATATATATATATATATATATATATATATATATATATATATATATATATATATATATATATATATATATATATATATATATAAAAGTTCAAAATGTAGGGAAAACAAGGGAAAAATTACAGAACAATGAAAAAAAAGGAAAAAAAGAAAAATAATAATAAAAAGAAAAATAACAGAAAACCGGAAAAAATAGAACTAAAATTTTTAAAAATCCGGAAAATAAAAGATATCTTATATCTTTTATTTTCTTCTTCTAATTAGAACTAAAAATGATATCTTTTATTTTCCGGATTTTTTAAAATCATTTGTTCTTTTTTTCCGGTTTTTTGTTATCTTTATTATTATTTTTTTCCCCTTTTTTCATTGTTCTGTAATTTTTCTCTTGTTTTCTCTGCATTTTGAACTTATTTTATGAGTTCTATTTACTTGCAGCTTATGCGCAATAAATAAAACTTACTGTTTTTCTTAATTTTTTTCGTGTTTTTTTTTATTATGCTATATATATATATATATATATATATATATATATGCACACATACATATTCAATATTGCATCTTTCTTAAATTTCTAAATATGAACACAAGAACATAATTTTTGTGAAACAATACATTTCACTATCTTACATTATTCTATCATTTTTAGTTCTAGAAAAAGAAAAATCAGATATTTCACTATCTCTCAATATTTTAATTTTCTTTTTAAATTAGAGGAATGAAAAATAAGGCATTTCAGTAACTTTGTATATTGCAACAACTTTCTTAAATTTCTAAATCTGAGCACAAGAACATAATTTTCGTAAAACAATAAAATTTTACTGCTGGGTTCTAAAATTTCTATCTCTATACTAAGGATTTGTTGCACCTGCACAAACAAATTTAATTTGTGTTTTACTACTTGCATTAATATGTTTATAACCAGGTGATTTCGTAGAATTCTATTATGAATATTTATGATTCACATAGATTCGAAGCTCGCGATCGGGAAAGAAAACAAAAAATCTAGTCAACGTAAATAATTTTAATCCTACATGTACTATGAAAGGCTTAGTGTAATATTATGATAAACCACATTTTTAATTTTTTTCATGTATTTATAATAGCGTGTTTGCTTAAAAAAGCTGCACAATTGTTTAGTAGATCATAAGATATTTTTGAATATTTTTCTGGTGTCCAGTGGAAATGGCAGCCATTTATAAAGTACCTATTTGAAAACAATACAAGAGACCAAAATATTGTAAAAATTTCCCCGTTAAAAAAAAGCGTGATTTATCACTTTAATGCCCCAGAGACATTCATATACTCATTACATTCAAGAATAAATCTTAAAATGAATATTTTTGCCCCAAGACGTCTGTATATACTCATTCTATTAAAGAATAAATCTTACGAAAAAAATAAATATAGAATTTTTGCCCCAAGGCATTCATATATATTTTATTCTTCTCAGGAATAAATCTTACGAAGAAATTAAGCATAGTATTTCTGCTCCCAAGACATTCATATACACTCATTTTATGAAAAGAATAAATTTTACGAGGAAATTAAGTACAATATCTTTTTCTCCAAGACATTCATGTACACTCATTCAATTCAAGAATAAATCGTACGAAGAAAGTAAATATAATATTTCCTCCGAGACATTCATATACACTCATTCTGTTCAAGAATAAATCTTACGCAGATATTAAGCGCAATATTTTTGTATATTCTTATGAAAAAAAATTTAAATGCATTGTTTTAGGAAGTTATTAGGTAAATATAAAATTTTAGGAAAAATATTTCAAATTTTTATCCATGAATAAAATAAGGAAGATCAAACACGATTTATTTTATAATGAATTTGAAAAATAATTTAAAAAAACCATCAAAAATATATTTTTAAGCGGACATAACGGATCGCGTGTGTTTAATCTTAATGAATTAAATAAATTTAAGCAGTATGATTTCTTAAGACAATCCCAGTGATGATGCCTCTTAATAAAGGAAACACTTTCAGACACAACGCTCAAAACTTACTGTAACTTTTAATCTAATGATAGGATTTTCACTTACTTTTAGGTGAAAACTTAAGTACGCAAATTAATTAGTACAATGCAGTATTTTAAGTTACAAAATCAGAATATAAATGATGTCAAATGTCTGCGCAATAACTGTTGTTTCTAAGCATAGAAAAGTTTTTTCTACAAAAGCTAAAATTATTAACTTAAAATACACATACTATAAAAAGAGATATGGCAAAGATTCTCGAGATGAGGCAAAGTTGCCAAATTCGCAAAAATTTAAATTAACATTAAGGGGTCCAAACTTTCAACCCCTCGCCTGAGAAAATTTCGGAACCATATTTCCCAGATTGCGGCTACTTCCTATATTTTGGGGGTCAGTTATCCGAATCCATCGGGGAAAAAAAGGTATGCTTATTCAGAGAAGGTACGTTTTTGTGTCTGATTTCGAATTTAAAATAACGTCGGCATTAATTGACTAGCATATTTGAAGTCACCCCCTCAAATCATTAAGATTGAGTCCTAGAAAGTGAAGATCCGATAACTAGATCAGAAGTTATTGAGGGTGGTTCATGATCGTTCCAACATTTGATTTTTAAGAAACTATGATGGAAATTTCCGATGGTTCAACATAAATAAATCGTCAAAACAAGTTGCTATTCTTATGTTGGACCAGCATAAATCGGTTCAAATTCCTACGCTGTGGTGATGATTACTTATGTTGGTTACTATCGGAAATATAATGGGTCATGATGAAAATATTAATGGTTACCATCAAGATTATGTGGGAGTATCAATGGAAAACCATCAAAAATTTTGACTTTTGGATGCCAATCATCAAATCAAGCGATACGAGTCAATTCACTGGATTAAACGATTAAGTGTTGCATTCTTTTTATTTTCCAGACTTTAAAAGCTTTTTTCTTGCATTACTATCATGTTATGATAGTAATATTAAAATTATGTCTACCCTCAAATAATAGTAAATTCTAAGCCACAAGAACAATAGTAAATTTAAATAAACTACATTGCATTTGCTACAATAATTAGATATCGGCTTTAAAAAGTACCGTGTAAAACCTAAAGTTAAAAGCAGTAAAAATGAATAAACTACATTGTATTTGCTGACTACGCAATAATTAGATATCGGCTTTTAAAGTACTATGTGAAGTTAAAAGTATTCTAATTAAATTTTGTTTAATCAACTGAATCCATTTATGGTTGCAAAAGACAAAGTGCGTGAAATCACTATTGCGACACTAATTAATTCAACCTGGAAACTAGGACAAATTTTTCTGACTTTCATCCGCATAAAGTAAAATTATTCTCATAAAATTTTGTCTGCAGTTAGCGGTTTCAGAAAATTTTGCTAACATGGGGTTTGTCTGTAGAATCCTTATTTTAGTATCGGTGTTTTCGTTTAGCTTTTGTATCAAAGGTAAGCATTTTATTTAGATTTTTCGGTATATTTTTAGTAAACAATTAAAATACTTTTTTTTTGCGGTATTTTATTGCACTTTGGTACAGATAAAGTTACTACAAAAAATAAAGAAATTTAAATTTAAATATTAAGGTAGGTTTTAGAAATATTTTAAGTTGATGAAAAAAATTTATAAAACAAATTTTTTTGTTGTACTTTTGTACAAATTGTACAATTGTACTCTCTAATCTCTATGGACTTTCATGTTTCTATTTGTAAATTATCTTTGCTTTTGCTATTCGGTAAATTGAGATGTTTTTCCGTTACTGTCAAAGCTAGTTTTCAGAACTACTCAAAATTGATTTTAAATAAAGTAATTAAATAAATTCCTCACTATTAAAAGCAGGTTTTGAACCAATTGCACTTTCTAAACCCTGTAGACGTTTGTTTTCTTTAGTAAATTAATTTTATTTTTCCTGTAACGCAGCATGAGGTGTTTTATGTTCTGGTGCTATTCCTGCCGGTATGGATAATTGAAAAGTTACGCGATTTTCGTTTCGAAATTAACGAACACCGCGTCAATATTTGGCACTTAGCGAAAAATATATCGTTTAATAAAATGGACTGCAAATGGAGCACTCATTTAAAAATATAACCAAAACTCAAAATGAGCGTTGAAACAAAAGAATTTTTTTCTGTGATAAACAATTCTTCCGAAAAAGACGCGTATCAAATCATTTCTAAATATCGCATAATATATTTAACACAAAAAGTAATCTTAAGTAGCACGGATTTTATGAAAACTTGGTTCATGAAAGAGGATCCTGATATCTGAGGAGAAAAAAGAGCAAAACAATTCTAAAAGAACAATTCCTTAAAAGAAAACATAAAGTCGATTGAATGAAGACTTAGATTGTACAAAGTGATTAATGCATTACGAATTCACTTCGTTTTACTTGCGAATTCTTTTTAAACAGAATACTCATAACAGTAGTTTGAAAAACGAATTCGCATGCTATGTTTCTTTTCTAAAAAAGCCGTGTCCATTTTCTTAAACAAGCATTTCAAACTTTGCCATTTCTTTTTTTTTTCTCAAATACACGTTTTAAGCTACCTCCATTTTCTTAAACATACAATTTGATTTACGTTCTTTTTTTTTCATGCTCCCATTTCGAGCTATATATTTTTTTAATTATCGGGTTTTTTAAGCTATGTCTAAAATAAAGTTCGCCTATAATCAGCTGTTGACAAAATACATTTTCTCATTAAAAAACTGTCTCATTAAAAATCGATATGATTCACTCCACTTAATTTCAAAATAAAGATTCTTGCATTTTTTAGTTTAACTGACGTAGACATAAAAAATTTATGTTCTCCTACTTGGTATGGTATAGTTTGTACAGTGAAATCTCAATTTAGTTCGAAAACATGCCATTTCCATGAGCTGACCGTTTCTCAGAATAAACTTAGAAATATACCTCTAGAGGGCTATCGTTGTTGCTTATGAAATTGTTTGCATTACCTAACAATTAATTATTTTGTTGATGCTTTTTATCAGACATTAAGGATTCAGAGTGCAATTTTATAGATGGTATATGCAAGAATATAAATTGAGATAAAAGTAACTATGATGGGTATAGGAAGTTATTGCAAATTATATGATACTTTATTTCAAAAGCTAGTGGCAGGACCATTATAAGAAAAATGAAAATCGAAATGCTCATATGGAAAAAGCAAGAAAGGAGAATCAGCAGTTTAAGTGAAACATTACAGCAATTATACTTATAAAAGCATTATACCCGGTGAAGTTGAAGTACATGAAATTTATGCAAATTATATTCACTCTGTACAAAAAGAATACCTTAACTACACTTACATAATAGCCAACAGAAATGTGTGCTTTCTGTAGGCTATTATGCAAGTAGTGTAAATCAAATTCTTCTGTAGTGTAAATCAAAGCTTTATAAATTCGAATAAATACTTGATCATTAATACATGAACACTTAAAACTTATATCAAACCACGCATTCTAGTTTTAAATTTTTTTAGAAACTTATGTTTCTTAAATCTTAAGGTCATTTTTCTCGAATCACCAACATCCCATTTTAACATTTATTCTTCGATTTATAGCTTATAAGAGCATATATGCGTTTGCATTGGACCTCACTTTGCTATACATTAAGAAACTAGAAAATATTGTTGTTTAGAGACTAGATAATGGAAGTAGCTGAACGCAATGGGGGCGAGATAAAATCACAAAATAAAAAAACTTTCGTTCTGTGTTAAGAATTTTAAATTGCTATTTAATTTTACAATAACAATGTTGCTGAATAAGAATTCCTAGTAAATGAACAATCTGAATCTTGGAAGTTTTAATTTAATTTTAAAAATGTTTTTAATAATTTTTTAAACTTTAAAAAAATTATATACAACCTTGTTTTAAAAAAAAAATTTAAAGATCTATTACCTGTTCTTTACTGAAATTTGAAATTATGTACAAAACTCAAAAAGAAATATAAATATAACAAGAAAAGAAAAAGACAAAAAGAGAAATATCTTTAAAAAAATTGCATAATGAAATGAAATTTGCATTTATTAAGTTTTTATTTGTGTAAAAGAAAAAAATACTCTTTTTCTACTAGAAAGGTGCTTTCCATTTACGGGTACAGGTACTTTTTTATAAAAGCATAAAGTAGTGTTATGATTTTAATAAAATTATTATTTTTAGGTCAGCGACAAAGATATTTTCCTCGATATGAATACTCAAGTCCAAATGATGGCGACTTCTCACAACAAAACGTTCCACTCCCATTCCTAAATTATCAGCAAAATTTCCCAGGAGACTATGAGCAAGGCGACGGTTATGATTTGAATGATTACGAAGATAAACAACAAGGTCCAAATAATGGATACAACCGAATGTTTCATCGTCGCCGAACGGAGAATCAAACACCAGCGCAATCTGGCTACGATGAGCCACTACCTAGACAGTTACGAAATCAAAAGCAAGGCAGTTATAATGAATATGATCAAGAGCCAAGTTCTTCATCACAAAATCAAAACCAAGACAGACGTAGACAATATGATCAAGGACCAGACTTTTATCCATCTCAAAATCAAAGACAAATTGGAGATAGTCAGTATAATCCAGAAGCAGACTTTGATCCAACGCAAGACCAAACGTTGAGGCAAGGTGTTCCGTATGATCAGAGAGGAAATCCTGATCAGAAAAGTGACTCTCAAGATACAAATACTGATAAAGGACAAAAATTAATTGAATTATTTTCAAATGTTCGAAATCTACATGGGAAATTCGATTCTTTATTACAGCGAATACAGCAAGTATATAATTCAATTCAAAACATGGCGCAATTGATAGAGCAACAGAATCAGTCACCACAACAAAATCAGTCACCACGGACTCAACAACAATTGCAAAATCAACAACAGAGAGAGTATCAACAGCAAAATCAACCACAACAACAAAATCTACAGTTGCGGCAAAATCAACCACAACAACAGAATCAACCACAGCAGCAGAATCTATCCCAACAGACTAATCAACCACAGCTGAAGAATGAACCGCAACAGCCAGATCAACAACAGCAACAGAATGAATCCCAACAGCAGGATCAATCCCAACAACAGGATCAACCCCAACAGCAGAATCAACCACAGCAACAAAATAAACCACCACAGCAGAACCAACCACAACAGCAGAACGAACCACAACAGCGGAATCAATCCCAGCAGACTAATCAACCTCAACAGCAGAATCAACAACAGCAGAACAAACCAGTACAGCTGAATCAACCACAACAACAGAATCAGCTCCAGATACATCTGCAAGATACTTTGTTACAAGAACAGCCGCAAGAGCAATCTCAAAATTCTATTCAGCAGAAAGGTATAAGACAATCTTCAACTCCAGGTCTACTTAATTTTTTTATTGCGCCTCCAACTGCTCAACCAACACTACTTCAAGAAGCACAAACTGAGCCACAACCGCTCTTTAGATTTCTTCACATAGCAGCAGAGTAGTATATAACGTAACGAACGCAACATAACATAAGACATAAATATATTTCTGCGCCATCACATTTGATATTGTCTTCTTTTGAATGTTATTGCAAACACATAATATGAAAATATGTTTGGATTTGGAAGGTAAACAGCATTTTTACTTATTATTTGGAAATAAACGTAGAAGGTTTTATTTGTTACATTGTTCAACAGTTAATTGTAACTCGTGCCATCCAACTCTGTACTGATTTAACATCAATTATTGAACAAATAAGATGTCTTAAGAATATTTTACATTTTTCTGAATTTCCCATCTCTGGCAAAAGTATAATTAAGGCTGTTGCTTCTCAATATAACACAAAAAGAAAATAAAGTTTTTTTTCTCCATACCTTACAGCTTATATGATTTTTTAAGACATTAGACTAGAGAACAATTTCTTTTTTATTTTTTTCGTTTTTTGTTGCATGAGATTTTTTTTAACGGATTTTGGATATTTCTACTCTTCTGATTTCAAATCTGCAATCGATTCATTTCTTCAATCAACAGTTTTTTTAAATGACATTTCTAGTAAATTTTTTGGCGAAATATGCAAATTTAAAACCGTTATAAATAACAGGGAGTCACATAAATGTTGAAACAAGCATCTTGGAGAAGTTAGGGCACATCATCAGTATTAAAACTGCATAAGAACCCATGCCCCGGAAATTTCCTTTTACACGGATAGATACACTTTTCTATTATGATCTGTTTCGAAGCACACGAAACAATGTATAATAAGAAAGCATCCCAAGCGGCGTATGACGATAATTCTGGCCATGGAATCTAATGTAATTTTAATCCTGATAATGAGCCTTAACTTCCTCTAGAAGTTTATCTTATTATTTATGTGACTCCCTGTTATATATAACGTTTTTAAACTTGTACATTTTGGCAAAAAATAGACTAAAAATGTCATTTTAAAAAAATTTGTAGCTCTAGGAACAAAAACTTATTTCAGATTTTAAATCTCCACCCCTAAATTTGGCAAGATCAAACATTTTTATAAATGCAATAAAACATTTGTTCCCTAGTGTTATTTACACTATTTCAAAAAGCTTTAATCTCAATCTTTCACAAAATGGGCTAGCAGTAAATGTAATTTTGAAAATTGAAAAAGATTTATGTAGAAATTGCTCATAACCTCTATCCCCTTGTCAACCTATATAAACAATTGGGTGCTTGCACTTCAAGAAGAAGAAGACCTCCCATACCCACACATGTGACCTATGACGTCAGCGCTAACCAATCTTTATCAGTTAAATGGCGTATTAAAGGAGAGATGAATTTCTCTACATATGTTAGAATGTTAATTAACGATAATTTAATTAGATACAGAGCCGTATCGTACATCGAATTAGTTGAAATATAATTATTTCTCGTCTAATTTCTTTTACTAAACTTAGATTTATTATTTGCTTGCGTATTTTATTGTAACCTAAATTTTTTTTTAATTTGCGTACCTAGCAACTTCGATACATAATTAGTTTGTTTATGCTCCACAAGGCTTCGTGCATGTCTTTGTGAAATCTTTGAGAAAGAATCTTTGTGAAAGAATTTAGAATATGTCACTTAAGAGAATCGATACTTGGTCAGCTTGTCATACTCGAAAGAGAATGGAAAGAACAATTGTTAACATAAGCAAATGCTACGTTTTTAGCATAGAATCAGGATCGAGACACCCACATATGCAGGTATCCCATTGGCAAACTCCTTCTTTCTCTTTGCTTACGTTATATTATAAATAAAAATGTTTTATGGAAAACAATACCCAATCTTCTACAATTTTATGGTAATTTATTATGTGTATTAGATACAATTAAACAAAATCTTATAATACATACTTTAATTTAAGCACTTGATACATAAACACATGAAGAACTAATTTCATGTGGAAGCCTTATTGTGAGACAATAACAAGCCATATATTCAAAAGGAAAATTTTTTAAAAAAATTTTAGGGTTAAAATTATAATCTAATTAAAAATATTTGAGAAAAAGTCTTGTGAGAATCTTTGAGTCTTTGAGATTTTAAAAACGCATTACACATTCCTGATTATTTTTTAATTTCTATAATGAAAATATACATAATTTGCTTTTAAAATTATCACTTAAATAATTTTTTAGATTAAAAAAATAAATGTTATTTCCTTCCACTTGATACCATCCATTCTAAATTTGCTACTACTCTTTTGTATAAGCCTTATTGTCACTGTGACTTTTCATTGTTTCACTATAAGTAGTTTCATATACTTAAATGAATTTACTCATGATAATTATTCATTTATTTTGTGTTTATTAAACAGTAGGATACATTAGGTAAATCTCTGCATATCACGTTGAAAGTAAGAACCTTTCTCAACGCTTTATACTTTTGCTTTCAAACTTAATGAACTTTTTAAACTTAATGCGAATGTTTAAACTACTAATCTGAGACGCAACATTCTCTCTTAAAAAAAGGCAAAACATTTTTACAAGTAACAGACCAAAATTTAATATTAAGAAATTTGTATAATGGAGAAATTTAACAATTTCACGTAGCATCTCACACTTCAGCATACAGATAAACATACGTTGTGCTCAGCACAATTTTTCCCAGGTTCTTCACGCCGTTTGGCCCATGGCACATCCAGCCTACTGTTTCTTTCCTTCTTCCATGGTCGTTGGCCTCTAGTCCTTTACATTTTGCCCTTTCACAACCACACAACCTGTTCGCATTTATCTTTGATTCATGGTCCTCCTTTTGCTAACCTGGAGAATTCAGGGTTCAAGAGAAAGATACATGAGTCGATTTTTCTGTTGTAATTGCTGCTCAATAATACTGATAACCAATGCAATTAGTACGCAGTGTAATTATTAGAAACAATCTTGTTTATCTAAAGAGCTTGTGCAGGGTGCTACGTGCAAATGTTAAACCTCTCTTATGTTTTTTTTGCATTTATTTTCAATCAATTTTATAAAGGGTGAAATTCTCCATCGTAAATAGCATAAATATGCGATGTATCCAGTACAAATCGTTCTTTAGAAGTCATTCTAAAGTTATTAACATTCTTCATTTTGCCCAACTTTCCAAAAAGTCGAACTGCATCTAAATTATTGCTCGGTACAGAAGCGGCAAACCCTTTACCATAGGCAAATGACTCCAGCAATTTTTTAAGCACGGCTTCTGCTACTACAGGTGTCTCGGCATATAAAGGTCCCACTCTGCAAGCACCTTGTATATTAAGTTTTATACTACCGTAACCTGTACATCTGTTACCACTAATCGCTACGACAGTCCTACCATAAGCATCGAGGCAATTGGAAACGACATCTTCTTTGCGATCGAATCCTATAATTTTGCGGTCGTATTCCACAACCTCGGATATGAATTCTTCACGAAAGTACTGCATTTCCGTATTTGGTTGATTACCAAAAGATAAACATCTGGGATTGACATCTTCTTGGCTTTCAAAGTCGATAATAATGTAGTCTTTTTCTAAAATTGGAGTATATGGAGCGTACACTGGAAGAAAACGGGCCTCCGTCAGTAGAGTCATGTTTCTGTTGCCAACGCGTGGAGAGTGATGCAGAATCATCTAAAAGAATAATGTTGAGTTTTCAGTATAAATTTATGAGTTTCAAAACTAATTTAGCATATAATTTTATGAATTTTGCACCAGAAGCAAAACTATCCCCAAGAGTCTTGAACACTTAAGGGGATTCGCGTTAATGGGGGTTTGGGATGGGCTTATTCTTGTTGACAAGAGGGGAGGAGAGCTGCTAAAATTCCATTATTTTAAATTTTTTTTTAAATGCAAAAAAAAATTTGCACAAATTTTAAAAATACTTTTTTTTAATTAATTAAATTAAAATTTTAATTTATTTTTTTTTAAAAATTGGAAATGACTGATAAAATGCTGAAAAAGGAAACAATACAAAAAAAAATTTCAAAAAGTTTTAACCTAATTAATGTTTTATTTTCAAATTTGAATTAAAAATTAAATTTTTTTTTCATGCAAAATTACGTTTCTCATTTGAAAATAATCTTGAAATTGTTAAAAGAAGATTGCTACAGCCGGGTGTGCTGTAGTTCTAATATTCCTGATAACAATGTTTTGTTCTGATTTTTACCTTTTAGTCCTGATTTTTATCTCTTTATTCTGATATTCCTGATTTTTGTGTGTGTTCGTACGTCTCATTTTCTAAGAATATAAGTGTACATTTTTTAAAAAAATCGATTTCAAGAATCGAAAAGTTTTGATCGGTTCAACATCTTTTTATTTTAATTAATAATGGTAGGGGAAATAGCGAAATTCGATAATTCCAATATTTGCAGTCAAAATTCTTAAAAATGTGCTTGTTTGATCTGCTCCTAAGCAATAAAGATCTGCATGGACGAAGATTCGAAGTGATATTTGTATATCTTTGAGTAAATTAGCTTTAAATATTATTCGTTGAAAATAAAAAGTACATATTTAGCTTTTATTTATTGTTTGAAAGCTTCAATGGCAAAATCTATAAATTAATGAAAAGTCTCTGAGAAACCCTCTCATTGCAAAATCTATAAATCCTGGAAAAGACACTGATAAACCCTTTTATTGCAAAAGCTATGAATCCTTGAAAAGACACTGATAAACCCTTTCATTACCAAAAACTATGAATCCTTGAAAAGACTCTAAGAAGCCATTTCATTGTAAAATCTATAAATCCTTGAAAAGACTCTGAGAATGTACTCTCTGTAGTAGACTCTGTTTTTATGTATAAAAAGTACTTACTTTTAACACGTACATGTACACACTTTGCATCGCTATTCTGGAATTATCTGAACATGTAAAATATATTTTTCAAAGTAAGTTTTCTTCCTTAGACAAACAGACTAACACTTTAGAAATTATCAGGATTTTCTATTTAAAAAGTTCGATTCTGTACTTGCACTTATTTACGCATCTTACATACAAGACAAGAGAGGTATTGTTTCCTAAGTAATTTTTATTCATTTGAATGAGTATAAACATGAATTAAAAGGGCTCGTATTTCAAAAGTTAAAATGGGTTTTTATTTAAAAAATACTATTGTTGAATTGAAGAAGATCCGTATAGCTTCAAAACTTTTAATCCTATCGACTCGAATTTTATCTCATTCAGTATTAAAAAAAATAATCAAATAATATACTTTACATATTCGGATAGTCCCTCGGCGGCAGTAAAGTAAAAAGTATTCCAAGTCGTGTTGAAAGTAATACTTCTTACTTGTTCTATCGACTCATGTATCGTCTCATTTAATTTAACATAAAATAGATGGTAAACAATGCTTCTTTTGTTTAAATAGCAACATCAGATGTGCAAATAGTCACAAGTACAAATTTATATTTCTTGTGCATAAAACGTTTTCAACTTCCAAGCTATTATCCCCATAGTTTCAGGTTTCATTATATTCAGCGTAAAATATATATTAGGAACAATACCTGTCTCCCTAGAAAATTTCCCTCTTCAATTTTCCCTTTTGAATACTACAATATCCCGAAAAATGGGGAAAGCGGTATCATTTATCACGACATAACAACACTTTTTGTCAAAGTATTAATATTCCCGAAGAAACACCTTTTTTCTGCTATATGCATTATAATTATTTGGCTAAATTGCAAGCAAATTATGATAGGATAATTATTTTCAATATATAAAATTACGAACAATTTTGATAGGATTAATTCGCTCCATAACAGCAGCTGTGATGGAGCGAATTAATCCTATCGAAATTGTTCGTAATTTTATATATTGAAAATAATTCAAAACTTCATAATTGCGCTTGGTTTATTTGGATTTATTTTTTATGCAATAAATTTTATGTCACTATAGTTGAAGGAAAATTTGTTATGAAGAGTTTCAAGCGCAAAATTGCGTCTTCATAATTTTATTTAATCGTGTCAATGTTTGCACTTTCAGCGTTGTAGTTTGTTGCCGAAAAAAATTTCCTCATGTTACTTGTTGACTGTATCCAAGTGCACTCGGAACCTTCTTCAACTCCCAAAACACTCGAAGAGTGTCATTTCATACCTTCATAGACGAAACGTGTGAAATTTAAAAACTTATCAATATAAATTGATATTAACTAACACTAAAATAACATCTTTTTCCGGGAAATCTTAATTTTAATTTTTTTAAATTTCACTTGGAACCTTATTGCACAAACTCTTGAATTATTTACCGTCAAAACGTGTAAATTTTTAGATAAATTTTATTTACTTTTAAGTATTTATGTTGACTTGATTACGTCTGCAGCCCACATAGGTTTTGTGAATTTTAATTTGAAAAAAAAATTGAAATTGCCTTACTATTTAATGACTGAATCATACATTCAAAATTTTAAAATGAAGATTTTTATGATTTTTAGTACTATATAATTAAATAACACTACTACTCAACATTAAAAATGCCCTTTATATAAAAATATGTGTTCCTTGTATATGATTGGCAGAAAATATTGAATATTTAATTATTTTTTATTTATCACGCATCATTTTCGTAAAACTCCATATTTGATCTTGGCGACAAAACGTATTTTAAAAGCACACAACAATCGCCTACTTGGCGACATTTTGTCTGTCTTGGGGACATTTTTGTCAACAAAAGCCTTTTTTACCTTCCCGAAGTTCTGAGGCTCTGGATACGTCAGAAAGCGAGCTATCCGAGAATTCACAAGAAACTTGGCTACTTTCTCCTACAAAAACAATACGAGATGAATGATTCTGGTTATGTATGGTTCAAGCATCGTTTTCTTTATAACGAATCACATAATATTGGGTTGTTTATAACTTTATTTTTGAGAGCAGAAATCATAATTCGTGGAAAGAAAGGTATGGATCTTCAGATAAAGTATGTTTTTATGTCTGATTTCGTACTGTTAAATATCGTCTTTCCTAACTAATTAGCATATTTGAAGTCATCTCCTCGAATCATTTAGATTAAGTCATAGTTCGTGAAAATCCAATCATTAGATCAAGAATTATTCAGAGTGTATCGTTTGTTGTTGCCTTTTTTTTTATTTTTTTTTATTTAGAACTGTACATGAAAAAATTAATACCTCTGACATGTTTGTTTCAAGCTGTTATTGTGGGCTATTGAAATACATAAAATCGTATTTTCGGAAAAATGGTGCATGATAAACAAAAATATAATGACCTATCAGTTATTTTCAGTCTGGGATATACAAGAAATGCCCATTAATGGAACTAGTTTCCATTAAGGAACATTTTTCATGTAGTACTGTGTCAAAATACAAATTTTATTTAAATTTAAGTAAATTGCTTCACGGTTAATTTTGTAATGCAACATTTATTAACAAGGTAAGTGCATCGATCTAAGTGTCACGTTCATGAAATGAAAAACAAGTAAAATTTTTGACCTAAATCGAACACAAACTGACATTTTCACTTATAAAGAAGAAGATTTTGTTTAATTTGAGTGAAAATAACTATTATATGAAATGAGAAACTATTCGTACTCTTGAACCATGATTTATTTTTTTAAAATTAATACAGTGTGCTTACCTTCTTAGCCAAACCATGGTTCCAGTAATCTGGATGTATTGTCATACAGCCAGCAGTTGATAAGGTGTCAGAGCTATTTTTTATGCTTCCGAATCCAATCACTCTTTCTATTCATTGAGAAAGAAATTATTATTTGAATATTTTGACAGTAAAAAAAAATTATAATCAACTGTAAAATGCACTGCAGATACTATACCGTAGGAAGACACAATATACGAGGTTGTTTATGATGTTGGATTTATTGAAATTTTTTTTTAAGATTGCTCAATCTTTGTAAACTTAGAGGAAAGGCTCTTAATATGAGATAATCTTTTTATAATCAAGATTAGGGCATAGCAATTATGATATTATAAGGAAAGTACGTGTGGCTGGTAATGGCCTGTATAGCCTGATTGGTGGGGCATTGGGCCCATATCCAAGAGGTGGTGAGTTCGATCCTCGCATGCCGAAAACTTGCCGTGTAGTAAATGGTGACTTGTCTGCAATAAATCACTGGCGTCACAAAGTCCTCCATGTTCTCATAACAAATAATACCTCTTTGGGTACTGAATTGGAGATTTATTGTTCTCTGGTCCAGGTCAAAATTACAATCTGTGGATGAATGAATGATTGTAAGAATGGGTCCACTCTAAGATCGGGTGTTAGGTATGGGTGTAGTAGAAGTCGAATTCCTGCCCATAGATGGATCCCCTGGAAAACAAGAACAATCCCACCCCTTGCCTTAATGGCCTGCGACAACAGCAACAACAACGAAAGGACTTTTATTGAAAAGTATAAGTGATATATTGCAAAGTAACAAAAAATAGTTCAGAAAAGATGTACATTTCAGCATATATAAATGGATGTTTCTTGCATAGTTACTTTTCAGCAAAAAGCAATCTCGGTATATAATAGGTATAAATAATAGGTATAATAATATAGATATAAAATTCACATCCTTAAAAAAAAAATTATTTTTTCTGACGCTCTACCTTATTGCCTATTTGTTTGTATATAATCGCCTATTTGCTTCTTGACATTTTAGCGTAGAATATGAAAGTGCTCGAAAAAATTTCTAAGTCGCATGTTAGTTAATTCAAAAACATTCGCTTTATTATTTAATTACTTAACTAAAAAAGAGCAAGTGCAAAGCGAGAAATCTAGTTTAAGAACATGCTATAATTATATCCTATTAACTCCAAAATGTTGCTCTTAAATATCTCCTTATACTCTCTTCCACTATAAGCTCCTAAAATATTAATCGATTTGCACTCCAGCAATCGTTGTAACGTCAAATAAGCAGAGTTTGGCTGATTTTAGGTATCCCCACTTCAAATCCCCATACATGCTTTTTATTTTCACAATGTTTTGTTTTGTTTTTTATTCAGCACTGCTCTTTAATCCATAATCAGCAAAAAAAAGTAAACCCCCAAACCATCCCAATGCCAATTGAAGAAAAAAAATAGTCAACTTAATATTTAAACGGTCCTTTAGACATTAGAATGTCAGCATTTCGCACTTAGCATTCCTGTACTGCCATGCAGTTGAAAAAACAACGTAAATGTTTCACGACTGATTCAGATAAAAGTTGTTAAGTACTTCAGGAGAAGGAAATCTTTTTTTAACGTTTTCATCTGTTGCTACAAGAAAAGCTTGAGGATCCACTTTATGGCACAACTCATAGCTTGAAGAACAATCCTGAAATGTTAATTCTCTTCTCAGCCTGATCACCTGACTAATATCTTCTTCTCTCATAGATCTGACTCATAAATACAACTAAAAATCTCACTTACCTGATTTTTCCACTACGCTCTTCAATAGCGTTGACATATGCCTTTTAGTTTTGTTCATGATTAAGTAGTGTTTCTCAGTACTGATTAATTAATTTTTCTTATTCATACCCTTACGGAGAACAAGTATTCGTATTCAACTAGGTAACTATTAAAAAAAAATAATGCGTGGAGTCCCCCCGCGTGGAAGACGTTAAACTTCGTTACCTGAGACGTTAATTGTAGAAGAATCAGGAGTCATAGAAGGATCACTAGTTCTATTCAACGACTCTTTTCCCTACTCCGCTCACTTCCGTGCTCTGTAATAACGGTAATATTGTGCATTTTTCCTTCGTGGACCTCTTGAACCAGAGGAAGTGTTTGTGGTTGCCTCATCGTCTCGCCATGGAAAATGTATTTGTATTAATAATGTATGTGAATGCGTCATAATGTAATTTCAAAAGAGAAAACCTAACAATCAATTGATGTTCACAAGAGACGTACCTTGACATAACCTTAAATCCGTCGCATTGTCCGTGGGATTGTTTTCACTCATTTTTTACAATTGTTATCCACTAAATTTGAAAATAAAAAATACTATCCTATTAAATTATATGTGTATCAAATCAAACTAAAAAAATATTTATAGAAAAACAATACTTTTATGACTTCTATTATTTTTATGCTAGTGAGAACCAAAACAATATGGAAATGAATGAGGGAAAACTGGATCCTACCACGTGATTTCCCGGCAAATAAAAATGTAGCGTTAAACGTTTAACGCAACCTTGTTGGAAGTCGCATAAGAAGTATAACTTCAAAAAAAAACATAGTATACGTTTATAAAAATGTATATTACTTAAGGAAATCTTTTTTTTACCGTTTTCATCTGTTGCTATAAGGAAAGCTTGAGGATCCACTTTATGGCACAACTCATAGCTTGAAATACTATCCTGAAATGTTAATTCTCTTCTCAGCCTGATCATCTGACTAATATCTTCTTCTCGCATAGATCTCAACTTATAGAAAATATCTGGTGCTTTTTTCGAAGAAAATCTTCTGGACCTTTAAAATAAATTTAGGACAATTTTACTTCAGAGGTCATATACAGGTCGTCGATTTAAAATGATTCCAAAAACATCGACATCAATCAATTAAGGCCTGTTCTTCAAAAACACAATTGTCATATTAAATAATGTTTTATAGTTATTCTTAGATTAATTTTAGCTAACGCCTTCTAAGCCAATTATTAAAATGGCGCAAAACGTCAACGTGTTGAAAAGCCGCAGTTTTGTGAAAATAATAAGCGTTTGGTTTGATTTTTATTGTTCGAAAAGTGTTTCGCTTCATTGTTTCATTATTCCAAGCCATTTGTTATGTTTCTAATAGAAAAAAAACCCTTTCAGCCAAATACATTTCTTGTTGTACCTCAATTTGGCGAAATATTTCTTAGCAACAAAACATTTTTTTCTCCTAATTTTTGAAAAATTTCCTTTTTTAATTATATTTTTTAAAACTTTTTATTGGATAATTTTAGGAACCATTTGTTAAATCCTAATAAGAAAGAAATTGCCTGAATTATCCATACCAAAAAAAGTAAAACCGAATTCGATTCTCGGTGCACCTCAATTTAACGAAATATTTTTAATCGCCAAAAAACTTTTTTTCCCTGATTTCTGAAGAATTTCTGTTTAATTCTATTTTTTAAAAACTTTTCTTGAATAATTTCATGAATCATTTCTTGAAACCCTAATAAGAAAATGATTACCATTTCTGGAAATCGCCTGAATTATCGATAGCTAAGGAAGTGAACATGCAAGACGTGAACATAAATAAGAACATATGAAAGAACTTCTTAATTTAATGAATCCAAAAGAAACAGGTATTTATAAGGAAGTAATTATTGCAGACAAAGTTTAACTGCGTGGAACAATCAGAACTATTAAAAGAAGCTAAAGCATCTGGACGCGCATCAAAAAAAAAAAAAAATGGTGGTTCATAAGAACATTATTAAAATGTAATAATAAATTAAAAAACAAAGATGTTGACATTGTTTGAAATAGATGTTTTTTCATGTAAATACATCCTATACGATTTTTGATAAACCAGTACGGTTGTTTTTGTGACTGAACCGTTAAAAAATATTTAGTTTTCGATATCCCAAAGTTTTGATATCGCAAAATGTTCTGTGTTTCATTTTCGGATCATAATATTTAGATTTAACTGTACAAACATCTGAAAAATTAGTATTAATTTATTATTATGCGCTTGGGATAGTTGGTGAAATTGTAAGGACTGTACAAATCGTTACAAGCTTATTTTAAAATCTTTGTGGGATGTAGATCACAGATTCATTTCAGACCATTTAAGAAGCACAAGAAACATCAGGGAAAAAAAATTATCACATTATAACATTTATAATTTATAACATTTTAAAATATGTACTAATTTAAAAAAAAAACTTACATTTGTGAAAATTTAATGAATATCAGAAAAGACGTTGGATGGCAATGAATCTTTGAAAAAATCATCAATTTTTGATAACTGAACGAAAACATTATTCAAGAGAAACTGACTGTCTGACCCAAAATCCTCAGTAGACAAAATAACCATAAAACACGATTAATGTATGATTCAAAAAAATACCGTAAAATACGATCTTTTTATGGTTTATTTATCCTACTTTTAACATGGTATTTAAAACAATTTGCTTAAATTAATTTGCTTGCTTTTAGCTGAATTCAAAGTACTACAGGCAAATAACAATTCAAAGTTAATGCATGTAAGCCTATTCTACGTTATGTTTATTTTGAGAAAAATAAACTTTATTTAATAACATTCTTAATAATACTTGCTTATTGTTCTTGTATCTGAAGCAATGCACTTAAGCACTTAATGCTATAAAGCAATGCAATAAAGCACTTTTTATGATTATTAACATTTCTAAACATTATTATCGAAACATTTTAAAAATTGCGAATCGATGTCATTCTTATCAAATTTCTTTAAGAATTCACTGGAAGACTTTAACCAAATAAGTTCCGATGCATAAATTCCTTTAATTAATATTTCTAATCTAAAAAGAACAAAATCACAGAGGGAAAAAAACAGAAATTAATTTCTGTAAAATTACATAAGTTCTTGTTATTTTATGTTCAGTTCATTCTTTCAAAATTTTTCAAGACGAGAATTCATAAAAAGACTTTAACCAAATAAGTTCCAATGCATAAATTATTTTAATATTTTTAACCTCAAAAGAACAATTCTGCGTAGTAAAAATTTAGAGAAAAAAAATCAGATGATCTGTTAAATTACATTAGCTCTTGTTATTTTATGCTCAGTTCATTCTTTTCAAAATTCTTTAAAACGAGAATTCATAAGAAGACTTTAACCAAATAAGTTGGATGTATAAATTATTTTAATAATATTTTTAACCTCAAAAGAACAATTCCGCATAGAATGTTAGAGAGAGAAAGAAAAAAAAAAAAAAAAACAGAATAGCTGTTAAATTGCATAAGTTCCTGTTATTTTATGTATCTTTCTTATTATCGGTCTTAAATATAAAAGTTACTGAAAGTTAAAATTTTTAAAGTTAAGATATTTCAATGTATTTTTTATTTCAGTTCATAACAAATTAGGCATCCATTTTGTTTGGTAAGTAGTGGCTTCTACTAGTCGGCTTTGACCGCGGTTCGTTCCTGCGTAGTGACAACTGGGTATTCTAATGTTACATCCTCGGTAAATTTAGAGCCGGGCTTAGCCCATTTTTTAAGAGACAGGGAGAATAGTTTAGAATATTCTATTTACTTATTTACTTAAAACTACTGATTTCCTGAGTATATTTTTCTGTATTTTTACAGATTTCGCTTTTAATTCTCGGTAATTTTACATCATACTTCTGATAAATGATTAACGATTGATTGGTAATTATTAATTAAGTTACTTAAATTTAATAGCTGATGTCCAGTAAGCCACATGCCGATTCTGAAGTTGTATTTGGAGTTAGGTAATAACATTTAGCATTAGTGGTAACAAATCATCTTCGATTTATGATATGCCTAATGAATTATCTAGATTTTGTGTCATGAGAAACTTATGTAAGTAAAAACATTTCTTGGGAAAACCAAAACTGCGCTTTTAACACTTACTTTCAGAAGAGATTATTATATCAAAAAGATACTTTGATGTGGATGTGCAATGCATAAAATAAAAGATAGAATAAAGTAAAATAAAAAAATTCTAAAAAAAACTGTTTTTCCGGAATAAATTTAGATCTAATGATCGGGGGACAATTGGGACCATGTTTTCCGGCTATCCCCTATATTTCGAGAGTTAGAATGTCACTATATTAGAGAGTTTGTCCATCAAAAATGAGGAGCAGAGAAAATACGTATTTGTGTTATTGAATCCTGGAGCGCGAAGATTTAAATAAAAGTTATTCAACGTGTTTTTTTTTTTCCAGCACTTCATATTTTTTGAGATCTTTTCTAAGCTTCAAAAGCTTATTCAAAACATTCTGTTTGCCACATAACTAAAAATAAATTCAACCAAAACTTAACAAACAAGCGGAAAGGAAAATAACTAAATATGTTTCTGCAACAAAAAAGAATTGCTCAGCACAACAACTTAAGACTATAAATTACCGATAAGAATAACCGAAAGAATAATTGTAATTACAAATTATTCTCTTAGATTTGATAAAATAATATAAATATTAAGTAAATGTAAAATGCGAAATGAAGCTGTTTACGATTTAAATTAAAACATGAATTTTCCTTATTTTGATTTTTGAACAAAAGAATATTTGTTAAATTTCCTCTTTTTGATCGAAACACCCGTGTCACTAACATTCCATTGATTAGGATTACAAACATCATTTACTTTGAAAATTGAGAATTGTTATATTTCTACATTGCAATATCTAACTAATGTGAGTATAGTAAAAATCTTTTCTTTTTCCTTTATTTAAATTTATTTATTTTCGGTACATTTAACCTTTCATTTTCCTTTTTGATCAAACCATCTTTTATCAATTTTCAAATTTATGTGCTTTTTATTTAGTTGTCGGTGTAATTTGCAGGGTGTCACATAATAACCTCATTTAATATCTATTTTTGTGAATTTTTGTTAAAATGTGAAGTTTAAAAAAATACATTAGGTGTCATAAATCAATATTTAAACGAAGAAAAATTCAATATCGAATCACGAGTGAAAAGGCCTGGAATGAAAACATCAAAACCTGTTTGATTGCCGGAGGAAGCAGAGAGGATTTGGTAAGTGACAGCTAGAAACACTCAAGCTATCAAACTGGCTTTTCATGTTTTTAATCCCGGCTTCTCGCTAATGATGAGACAGAATTCCATAATGTTTTCACTTTTTTCCCTCACAAATATTAATTTGCGAACTCTAATGTGTTCACATTTTAGGCTTCATTTTTGACAAGGATTCTAAATATATATATAACGGGTGGTGATTACGAAACCACGTGTACGTTTATTGTATTTAATAACGTATTGTATTAATATTGTATTTTATTTAGTAATAATTATTAGTATTTAATATATATATATATATATATATATATATATATATATATATATATATATATATATATATATATATATATATATATATATATATATATATGTAACATTGTAACATGCGAGAATACAGCCTCTTTGTCAATACGCCAGATGTCGCTCTCTTTAACAAAAAGCAACGAACTTTCTCGATGTAAATCAAGAGTGAGTCAGTTGATGTGTAGTTTCTAAGTGAAACTGGTTGTATTTAGGTAAAACCTGAAACCTGTGTGGTTCGAACCTAAGTGGTTAGAGTCTATGTGACTCATGTTATTATTGAGGAATAAATATTATTGTTATTGTTATTGATCATATGGTTGATTGAATTAGTTGATGATAACCAACATCATCGCATTATGGTGTAGTTTGAAGTAACTCGGCATAGATACCTGACATAATGGTGTCAGAAGTGTGAGTTGTAATTGGATAAAGGAAAATCACGAACCTGTGAGTACTATATTTTTTTTACTATTATTCTGTGTGAATTATAGAGTAAAATAAAATAATGACTTTTCTGTCGAGAGCTAGAAAGGAGGACTTGATTAAATTAGCTGAGGAATTAACTGTTGATGTGCCCCCTGCAGCAAAAATTATAGAAATAATTAAATGTATAACTTCATGTAAAGAATATAACGAGGAGGTAACGAAAAACCTCTTAGAAACAATTGTTTCCGAAAGACTAGAAAAAGAAAGATTAGCTAATGAAAAAGAAAGATTAGCGCAAGAAATTCAACTTGAGAAATTAAAATCGGATAATTTAAATAAACAAAATGGAACTCATGTAACTACCACAGACACATTTAAATCTAGTGATCTATCTAAATTAATCAAAAGTTTTGATGCTAATGAAACAGATATAAGCACATATTTGTTATTGTTTGAACGCCAAGCTACGAGAATAAACATAGATAAAAAAGAATTCGTTACTTATTTAATGGGACTTTTACCGCTTAGTATCGTCCAAATTATAGCTCAAGAGCCAGAAGAATCCACTTCGAACTATGATTACGTAAAAACTTTGTTATTGAAACGTTTTAAACTTTCCCCGGAACAATTTAGACAAAAATTTATTTACCACAAAAAAGAACAGAATGTTTCTTGGCGAGATTTCGCTTATGAACTACAACATTATTTCGAAGAATGGATAACCGGCATCAAAATTGCAGATTTTAAAAGTCTTAAAGAATGCCCGAGTGTAACATTGTAACATGCGAGAATACAGCCTCTTTGTCAATACGCCAGATGTCGCTCTCTTTAACAAAAAGCAACGAACTTTCTGGATGTAAATCAAGAGTGAGTCAGTTGATGTGTAGTTTCTAAGTGAAACTGGTTGTATTTAGGTAAAACCTGAAACCTGTGTGGTTCGAACCTAAGTGGTTAGAGTCTATGTGACTCATGTTATTATTGAGGAATAAATATTATTGTTATTGTTATTGATCATATGGTTGATTGAATTAGTTGATGATAACCAACATCATCGCATTATGGTGTAGTTTGAAGTAACTCGGCATAGATACCTGACATATATATATATATATATATATATATATATATATTGAACAGCCGACTCATTTTGGGGTTTTCGACAATCAATGTTTAACGCCGTTGCCTTGCAATTTTAAACCCAATACAAAAGACAAGGGAACTTTTGGATCAAGCATTCAGACAAACTAGCTGAATGGAGGACTTTTTCATAGAACTATTCGGTATTTACGTTACATGGGGAAGAAAACCACGAAAATCTCCCAGGGGTTTCTAACCTATAATCCATCACCAGTGCAATTTTGATGAACTAACGGTTACGCAGAAATAAAAATATCTGTTTGGAAGGCAAAAAACTCGGCGATTCGCTGTCAGGGGTGTTATGCAGAAATTACACGCTATCTATTTTGACCCCAATAATCCGCTTCTTATTTGTATGTACACCCCTTTTTATTTAAGGTTTTTCGATTAGCCCATCTTGGCTGCTTGCCAATTTTCCAATTTTGCCCCGAAGCATTTTTACGCTTCTGGACGTAGCTTTTTATTGTAAGCTGTTTCAAGCATTAATCATTTTATTTTACTATGACACTTATTTGACAACATGATTTCACAGCAACATTTTTTAAGTTAAAAAATTTTAAATTTTAATTTCATCATGTTTCTCGTATTCAATGTTAAAACAGACATTACGCAATTCTTAGCTAAAGTCGCAATATCACAGTTAATATAATTCTAACGCAAATACTAATTGAACTGCAGTTTAATTTAAACGTAAGATCAATTATTGTTGGCAACTTTATCCTCCCTCAAAGATTAAAAATAAAAGTTAGAAAGAAGCTGGCTGGCTGACGACATTTTTAGGTGCCCGGTTCCTTTAAATTTAATATTGATATGGTTCTTAACTAAAAATCTAAAAAATTATGTTAATTTACTATTATTAATAACACTTAAAGTTATATCCAATTTCACAATAAACGAAAAATAAAACCACTTGTATTAAGAACATTCATGAATAACAGGATGGCGAACTATGGAGAAAAACAAACTTCTACGTCTTTCATTCGCACGTTTATGTTAATTTCAAATATATATCTACAAAAACATCTTGAGAAACAAAGTATAAAAGAAAAATAAAATGAAAAATCAGTCGATGTTTTATCACGAATATAATTATATCTTCAAAATGAAGGAAGCAGCGTTTCCAGATGGTAAGCAATAATTTCATTTTCCTTTATTAGTTGATGTAACAGATATTACAAGGTCGCTTTTTTTTTCCCTGTTTTATTCTTCTAGATTAATTCTTATTCTTTGAACTTAAATAATTCTATTTGGCATATCGTCAAAGGAATAACAAAGAATTTAAATTTGTAATCAAATTGTTTTTATTACAAGTTCGAAGCATATCTTAATTAATAACAAATTTCATAAAATAGCAAATTAAAATAAATATCTTGAAAAAGCGACATTATTCAAGTAGATTGAAAAAAGGTGAAAATTATTCTATTTTTGTCGGAAGTAAAAGAAATAGTGCATTATTATCAAAAGAGGTATATGTGGTTTATCGGCGGTGATAAAAATTTATCATTCGGTGGTGATCTGAGTGACTTACCCTACGTTTTCCATTTTAAATCTGGCAAACCCATTTTCAATTTCTTAGTTTATTTGAAAAACGTAGTTTTTCAACAAAAAAAAATGTTTTTAGGACCAAAAAGTGGCTATACATTTTCATAGTATTTAAAAAAAAAAAAAAAAGTAGCTTGTATTGGAAAGGGCACAGTTTCTATCGAAATTTAAGCACACTAGCTATTCGGAAAAGATCGAAATTTCGATCGATAATAAAGATAATTTCCTTTTATGGAGAAAGATACATCTTACGGCAAATAGTCCGGAAATTGTTGATACTTTTATTGAAACCTAGAGCAGATATACAGTCGGACTTCTATTTAAGGAACTTCCATTTTGCGAATTTCTCTATTTTGCGATTATTTTTCGAGGAACCAAGAACATTTCGGAAGTTTCCTTGTAAAATAACTTCCAAATAGCGAAGTGAATTTTCTATTTAACGAACTTTTCTTTGAGATCCACTTTCCCTATTTCCCAAAATATTTCTGAGCATTTCAAACTTGTTTACGCATTTTGTGGTGGAAATGACCTTGAATTGATTTTCGAAGTCACTTAATTTTTGGCGAAAGCAATAAAATCCCTTTCCCTATTCTTTTTTTTTTTTTTTTTTTTTTTTTTTTTCATTTCAAATGAAAAACTTGAACAAAATTAATGAATTTTATCAGTAGCAATTAAATGCACGTGGTAATGTATGTTTAAAATAACTTTTATAATAAATACAACTATAATTTTGTACATAAATTTAGCTTTTTTTTAGTTGAAAATGTATGTAGCATGATAGTGTAACACTAGATAATGCTTTTCTCTATTCTTGCTTACCTTGCAGATTTCTTTTATGGTTGATTTATAAAATAAATAGAAGATAATAATTTACACGATAAAAGTTTATAAAAGGTTATTTTAATTATGTCACGTGTTTATGAATTTAAAACCTGTTTAAGTATTTCAAATGGTGATTTTCTATTTGACGAATTTTCCATATAACGAACATATTATCGGGATTTATCGACTTCGTTTAATAGAGGTCCGACTGTATTTCATTATAATATGCAATTCAATATAATATGCAGTATATTTTTTAAAAAATATTGTTTAAAATATCTTATTTTTATTTGATGATCATATCACAATACGATTAGTGTAATTATTGGTATTAAAATATTTTTAAAGTTCATGAAAGAATATGAAATAAAAGTGCTAAAAAATATTAAATGTGAACATTTGTTTCCACAAATTTCAGACTAGTTTTTGTATATTAATTAATTTTAAAATAATATTTGATAAACTTATGAATATTTAATGAAATAAAATAATAATTAATTAATTCGTAATATTTAATTAATCCAGGTTCAATTATGTGCCTCGATATTTTTTCCCGGCGGATTTTCTAAAGCTTCATTTTACTTTGCTTTTTCCGAACTGTTATGCCAGGGCTATTTTCCATTTCCCTGAGAGAAAACCGATTCTTAAGCATAACTGAAAATGTTGTGCCCGCAGAATGATTTGTAGCAGTTAAATACAAGTCTTCCCTAATTCAAATCTTTCCTTCCCCCACAAAAAATATTAATTAATGCTAATGTTTGAGTTTAACTCATCCAAGTGTTTAACCAGAATAGCCTGGTTGATTGGGCGTTTAGCTCATGTTCAAAAGGTCGTGAGTTCGAACCCCACCGGCCGAAGACTTCCCGTGTACTAAATGGTGACTGGTGTACATGAAATCTGTCGAGATTACAAAGTCCTCCAAGTTCCTATAACAGACCATTACCTAAGGGGGTACTGGATCGGAGATTGATCGTGTTCTGGTTCAGGTCAGAATTACGATCTGCGGATGGATAGAAGGTGAGTGAATGTGACCATCTCCCTGTAAAACAGGCTGTGACGTATGTCTGTCGCAAAATCGAGTTCTTGGTCATAGATGGCGCCACTGGAAAACAAAAAGAACCACGTCCTTCAGCTTTAAAATAAGCTTGTCAGTTTTGACAAGTGACATAAGAGACAACAACAACAGTCAACTAGTTATAAATGTGCTTCTCTTATTATGTAAGTTTTAAGTTGAAGATATGATGAATTTAGCTAAAAAGAATAATCCCCACCCAAAAACGGATTCCCCCCCCCCAAAAAAAAGGTGTTGATGTCTCACCCATCACCGAAAAAAATTCTCGTTCCCTTCCAACTAGACCACAAGTTGTAAATGCACTTTTCTTGTTTATTACTTTACGTGATTGTAAAATAGTGCATTATTGATGTAATAAATTTACCTAGAAAAATATCTTCCACCAAAAGAGGTTCTAAAAAGTATAATCTTTCTCCCCCCCCCCCCCCCCCCGAAAAAAATATTCAAAAATGTCCACTTAAATAGTAAAAAATATTCTTTAAATCTAATCTACAGATTTGAACAACAAAATTGTATGAAATATTTTTAAAAAGTATCCCCCTATAAATGACTATGATGACTTGTCCTCCTTGGTACCCCTAGCTATAATTCATGATCTATATCTGTCATCACTAATATTAATATTTAGTATTATTTTCATTTTAATAATATAACACTAACAATCCGAATTCTGACAAAAATTTCAGGCTTTTTTTTGGCGCGTATAAATAATAAAATAAATGATCGAGGTTTTTTTCTTCATATCATTAGATTATAAGTATTAAAAAACACATTTTCGAACTTTTACTTAAATTGTTTCACAACTAACGACGTTAAGCGTAGGTATGTGAACACACTTAGGAAGCAGTGGATACAAATACCCATCGCACAAGAGATACTAAAATATATACTACACATTTTAAGTACTAAACTATGGCTTTCATGTTAGTTGTAAAGATGCAATTTTTTTTTAAATTTGATTTCTCAGAAACGATTTCGCTCAACTTTTATATTTTGTCATTTAAAATTATGTAGTTATAGTAGTAGTTAAATGAAAATGATATAAAAAAAAACTATATACCTTACAATTCAAAAATTTTCCAACTATTATTAAATAAAATAATAAAAAATAATAAATATTTACTAAAATTTATTTTTTGCATTGAATTGTCTTTGGGCAAACGAATGTCATGAATGGGTCACAAATATATTTGATTCGTTTATAAAGTTCTCGAGGTATGGAGACATACGCAAAAAGTAAAATTATAACATTAAGGTGTCCAAACATTGGACAGCTCTCCTGACCCATATATGGGGACCATAGTACCCTAATTGCGGCACCCTCCTATATTTGGATGGTCAGAAATCCGAATCCGTCGAAAAAAGGTAGGTTTATTCATAAAAGAGTACGTTTTTGTGTCTGATTTCGTAAATTAAAATACCGTATGCACTAATTAATTAGCATATTTCACCCCCTCAAGCCAGTAAGATTGAGCCCTAGAACGTTAAGATCCAATAATTACATCAAAAGTTATTCAGGAGGCGCCGTTTTTTTTTTCTTTCTTCTATTGCACGTTTCACAATGATAACTAAGCTAATAAAGGGTCCCCTTGAAAAAAGTGACAGTAATGTAGCGTTCTCAGTGGAAGTGATTCGCATATGCGATCGTCCGTCAAAGCGATTCGCGCTTTACTTAAATTTAGCTGTCAAATTCTTCAACTTTAGTTGAATAGCTACTGATGATTTATTGAAAGAATAAAATTTCATGTCGTTGCTAATTCTTTCGTAAACAGTTTTATTTCTTTTTGCCTTCAGCAAGTCATTGTGGTGCGTCTTCCACAAATTGATTAACAACTCCGTCTCACTATCTGTCCAAGACATTTTCCTTTGCTTATCCATTTTTGTTTCCGTTTTCGAAGACGAATCTCGATTTGCGCGCGCTAATCTAGTTTCTCAAACTAGATCAACTGTAATCCAGTTCACTCAGACTTAATCCATCACGTGACCAACTGAAATCTAGATTACGCTTTAATCTGGATTTACTTGGGCTAGTGGAAACAGGAGGGTATCATTCAACTTAATTTATTAAGCATTCACACTGTATGACATATTACTACCGCATCCGGCGAGTTGTTGCAAATATATGCACGGTCCTGCGGGATTCGCATGGACTAGTTGAAATAGCCCTATTTCTCAAACAAAAGTGAAAAAAGGTTTCAATGGAAGAAGTAAGCAAAATTTTTTTTTATTTAACAAAATATAAATATTTCTCATATAAAAGTTGAAAAAGGTTTCAATGGAAGACGTAAGCAAATTTTTTTTTTATTTAACAATATATAAATATAAAATTATAACTGGAACCGCAAGTATAGTTCGTCTGCTTATGATGAAATTTGACAACCTGCGGTTTTTCCTTTTTCCTTGACATTTCTCTTTTTTATCGTCCTACTTTTCACGTTGTTTAATTATTTATTTTCCCACACAAATTTAAAAAAAACTAGTCTTGACATTATGTTATCACTAAGTTTTTGGATGTCTAATTTAAATTCTTTATATTTCTACACATATTACAAGTGAAAGTATTCTTCAAATCCCCAAACATCAAATAATTATCTTCAAAGCTTGGCTTGTTGGAATTTTAAAATGAAATTAGTAATTTCATCTCTACCTTAAAAGGATGAACTGAAAAAGTGTGCAATATCAAGTAACTATTCTATGTTTTGAATTTCTATGCTAAATGCTTCATTCTATGACAGTTATAAATTTCTAAGTTTTCTAGCAAGTATTTATTCCGGTCAGTTTTTTATGTATCTTGATATTAAGTTATCTTCTCAGATTTAAGTGCAAATGCTTTAATAACTGATCATTCATTAATAGTAGGGATGTAACTGACAGTGATTTGGCTGAATACCGAATATTCGGCCGAATAGCAACATTTTTTAAAATAAAATATCATCAATAATGATCATTTTTATATTGAAATAAGTTTAATCATTATTTAAAATTTTGCTGTATTAATGGTATGGGGTAAAGGGAAAAAAAACTAATAGAATGTTAAATAAACTATAGATAATTAGATATTAAGATAATTAGAAATATTTAGGATAAACAAAAAACTGACTAGCATATTTTTTAAGAAACACTAAAGTTGAAAGAAACGAAATCTTAATTATTAAAACAAAGCTTTAATGCTAAAAATAATATTTTCGAGCAAAAACTATCCATAACACATTAAGAGAAATAATGTCTAACAGAAAAACTTTTAAAAATGCAGCGCTATCATGAAACGCCTATTAAAAACAAAGACCAATCTTAATTTTTGAAAAAAATTTTTAAAGCTAAATATTTAAGTTTTCCAAGGACCATATTTTCAAGATGAAAAAAGAACATTATAGCCTTTAAAAAGACCCTCTAAATTTCCGCATCATAGTAAAAACGTCTATAAAAACATAAGTTTTTTGAAAAGACAAAGCTAGATAAACTAACAAAAATAAAATTCTTAATTTTTAAACGATAGATTTAACCTAAAAATCTTAATGTAACTTATTCACATTGCCGTATTTTTAGAAAAAAAGTTAACGTAAAATAATAACGTTCATTAGACAGGCTTGTTAGAAAATGCTGTCACAATAAAATCGCTGATAAAAAGAAAAGTTGATGAAAAAATCAAAAGGGTAACGAATAGAAAATTATTCATAGTTTTGAAGTATAACTTTAAGATTACAGTTATCTGTTTTACCACACAAGAAAAAAGTGACTATAAAAGAATAAAGTCTGTTAAAAACGTTCTGTTAACATGCTTCACCTGTTAACATACTTAAAACAAAATAACAACAAAAAAACAATTTTTAGAATATGAAGTGTTGAAAAAACGATAAAATTGAATTGCCTGAATATAATTAAAAGAAAAAACTAAACATTAAAAACCTTTAGCCAAATCGGCCCATTTTGCCAAATATTTGGCAAGAGGGCCAAATACAGAATAGTGGCTGAATATTCATTGCATTCCTAATTAATGTATGTTTGCCTGTCAATAAATTTTCAAAGCGCATCTTGTTTTTAAAACATGTTTTCTCTTTGTATGTCTGTTTACCTTTTTTTCTTTATTCGTGGTAATAATTTCTTGTGCCTGTATCTTCAATTAACAAAGTGGAATTCTGTTCTTCTGCAGTCTAGCTATAAAATTTTCATGATCGACTTTATTTGTCTAGATTAATAGATAATCATAAATAAACTTAGTAAAAACATTTTTATTTATTTCTAGCTATTTGACAAAATGTCTGATTTTTCTTTTAATTTTGATTATTATTGCTGCTTAATATTTTTTACAAATAAATGACAGGGTTATTTTTTTCTTAAGTAAACTACAGTACAGATTACTTTAGGTGTTTACTTTTGATCATTTAAAATAATATACTATTATTATTACAATTGTCCCTGTCTTCTACCCCTTAAAAATGGCCTTGGTTACATATTTACCCACTTGAAATTTTATGGTTTTAAAATTCTGGTTAAATCTTTTGTACTTGCAAATTATTACATTTTAAATAGTATGGCTGTAAATAATAGCTTAAATTAAAATTAGCTTTTTATTTCTTAAGAGAGTTTTAACTTCTTTTTTTTTTATTTAAAAAGCATGACATTTTATAGACTCTTCTATTTATAAAAGTTATGTAAAATTAGAGAAGAACAACAATTAAATTCATCTCGGAACTTTTTTATTTTATGATTAGTTAGAAATACAGATGGTTCATCATTCAAATCATTCAACACTCTCTCATAAAATCATATTCATTACATAAATGTTTCTATTAAATTGGTATAAAATTTGAACTGCATACTAATGATTTAAGCTTATTACTGATTTATGTTTTTTTTTTTTTTTCAGATCAATTTTAAAATTTAAGTTATGTGGTTCCTTTACAAGCTTAAAATGATTGACTTTTCATCTCTAATCGATTTATTTTAAAAAATGATCCAACTACTATTTTAAGAGAAAGAGAACTTTTTAAACCTAGGTAAGTAGTGAGGGGGAAAAAATGTCTTAAATGTTAACAGTTTTGCTTCAATTTTCATCATTTCTGTATTTTATTTTTTGTGCATATCAGTATATAATATTTTTAATTATGCTTTGTTATTACTGTTAAGTTCATTTCATATTTTGTTTTGTTTGAAACCTTTTTTTATTAAAAATAATTTTTATGTAGATATTTTAGAAATTGTAAAATGAATTTCAGTAATTTTCTTTAAAAAAAAAATCTTAAAATAAGATGCATTCTTTAAAAGAAATTTTAACTGGGTCAAGGTATAATGTCAAAGTCACAAATTACTAAAATATTCATCATCCATAAAGTTTTAATTTAAAATGAGGATGTAATTCTAAAGGCATATGTTCTGATTTCACTCCTATGTTCTTATGGGGAAAAAATTCAAAATCTAAAAAAAGTGCTATTCACTGACTAAAGTTAATGCATTATATTATAGGATGTCGTTTGAAATAATTAAAATATATTTTTAACCTTTAATATATTATCAGTAATTAGGACTTACACGCTACAAGTAGCAAAACTGTTATAGTCTCTTTTTTTTTTTGTTTCATACTTTGTAGTATAGGTGTGTTACTTTCTAAAAATCTAGTGTAGCTAGTAGATTGATGCAGAAAATCAGTAGTTTGTAGCCATTTCTAGTAACTACTTTTAACGTTAGTTTAGAAGAGGAACAAAGTTAAACACAAATAATGTTTAGAACCTAATTGATGATAGTCTTTTAGTTCATCAGCTGTGCAATGAAAATGACGCTGTGGCTGAGCATATTAGAATTACCATTAAGTTTGATTCTTTATAACAAGTAATATAAAAAAATTAAAGTCAATTCCTACTTAGGTCAACATAGAAAAATTTTATTTTAGTTACTTTTTATAAAATAATTGAAAAATTTTCTCCCATATAAAATTAAAATAAATTAATTAAATTTAATTAATGAAATAATATTTAAAAAACTGTATTAACATCAAGTGTCATCCACTACAAGTTTAAAAAATTTTATTTGAACTTCAATGGATGAATGAAAAGTATTTTTTTAACGATTGAAAATTTGAACAAGATCTATATATATATATATTTGTTTTAATAACGGCAGGCACTTGAACTTTCGTTCTTCACCTCGGAAGATGCCGGAAGTGTTGCTCATTTAGCATTACCCAGTGGGCACCTGTGAACCTAAGTCACGGAGGCGAGCAACATTACCCACGCCACACTGCCACAAACCCGTTCATAGGGCGGGCCACATTCACACATCACACACAACAGAGGACAACACAGAGAGAAACATCCATGCCCAGAGCGGGATTCGAACCCTCAGCCATTGGCTTCGCAGTCAGGCATGCTAACCGCTCGGCCACCTGGCCGGCTGAACAAGATATATAAATATATATATAGAGAGAGTATGAACTAATAGTTGGAATTGAAAGAAAAAAAAGGCGTATGGTAACAAACAACTATAAAAGTATAAATATGGTGACATGGACCACACATGCTTCCACATATTGTTCTTTTAATTTATCTGACACAGCGAATATAAAATAATTAAATGTGTACAATAAACTATTTTTTTTGTTCAAATAGAACTATAAGTTGAAAATTATCACTGATTTTATTTTTAAAATATGTGAAAAACTGAATCGCTTATAGTAAAATTTAAAACAATGTCTACCGCTTGACCAATCAGAAAATTCATTTCTTTTTTTGCTCATCCCTATTTAATGAATGAATTAATATTTGAAAAAACTGTATTAACATCAAGTGTCATGCACTACAAGTTCAAAAAAAAAATGTATTTGAACTTGAGTGGATGAATAAAAAGTATTTTATTAATGATTGAAAATTTGAACAAGATGTAGGGAGAGTGTGTAACTAATAGTAGGAATTAAAAAAAACAGTAACAATTCAAAAGTTGGTGTTCCTTTTGTTTTCCCCATTGTGAACTTAAGGCTATTCTTCTAACATCTCTGTTTTTACTCGTAACTACAGAGTTGGATATATACTACTTTGTATTCTGCAAAGGAAAATGGAAGTCTTATTAAAATTATTGCCTTTATTTATTGATATATTTAAATGATTAATGTTATTTTATTTGTTTTATAAAGTGTTATCTGTTGCTAGATAAAATATTTTATTAAAACTTTGATTTCTATTACATCAACACCACAGATTTTTTTCAGTGTTACATTTAATGATTACGTTCTTAAGTTATAAATTTTACTCATACAGTAAAATTGTATAAGCAAGAGAGAGTGTTTAAGAAAATTATTTTGTGGTTAAATTTTTTATTTTTATTTGAAATAAAAACGATTTTGTAATTAAACTTTTGATCTGAATTTGACTTAACAGTTTTATGATTAAATGTTTTTAATAGAAATCTAACAATGCTTTATTTGTGTTTGTAGCTATATACTTAAGTGTGCATGCAATTCGCGTAATTAATTTGTAAATAAAAATGCAATTAACATTAGTAAATAGTTATAATAAAAATACTCTTTATTCAACAATTCATGCAAAACATATTTTTTTATCTTATAAATTATTTTTGTTGACCAATTTAATAAAAAGCTCAACATGATCCTATCCACATATTTGCATGTATTCAGTAGTTGCAGCTTTTTAGAACTCAGTTTTACTGTATGAAATGCTTGAACACAAACTTTTTTTTTTCACTTGATAATCGAATTTTTTTTTTTTACTTTTTTTTTTTTTTTTTTTTTTTTTTAGGCTGAGCATAAACACAAGCTGTCTGAACTGGAGAGGTTAATTAAGTCATTAACAAATGGTTTAAAATAATAAATTAGCTCATATAAACATATATCTTAATTATTTTTCTGCATAAATAAGCCAATTTATTATTCTAAATCACTTTTTACGAATTTTTCTTTTAATGTTCAAATTTTTTTTAATTTTGAACTTGAGTGTAAATTAAAACTTCCAGAAAAATTCTTATTTTTAATAAAGTTAAACAGTGACTACCTTTCGAAAGTAGTCATTATTTTTATTTAAAAAAAGTATTTTAATTTCACTACATTTTTAATGAAGTAGTTACAAAAAAAAATAACTAAGTTTCTTCAAGGATTATGTATTATATTACGTGGTTTTTGCACTTGATGGACAAAAGATTATTGTCAATTTTGTGACATGTTTTTGTCAAAATAAATCCAATGCAATATTTTTATGCATATACGATAAAGCGAATTCACATTATAGTATTCTTTTTTTTTTTTTTTTTGTTTCGCAGGGGTTGTTATATTGAGTATTGGCTGCAATTTGAAAGAATATAATTTTAGAAATTTAAGTCTCAAATATTTTGAATTCCTGAGAGGAATAAAAAACAATTCAGACTGCTGTAATTCAAAGAAAAATAACTATTTTTCATCTTTAATTATTAATTTTTTTTTCTTCTAAAAAATATTGAAACATTTTTATTTCCTGAATGTTTTGAATACCATCACTAGTAGTAGTTGCAAAACGCATTTAAAATTTTATAATCCCAAAATCTATCTTTAAAATTATTTTTTATGAAAAAAATTGTAGTTTGATAAAGAATACTTAAGTATTACTATAACTTGAACAATTCTAATATTTATCTATATTTTAGATTCATTTGAATCATAAACTATTAAAAAATGCCTGCATTGATATTCTTCAAGAGGAAATGGCTGATTGCTGATGATGACTTAGTAATACCATTTGCTGTTGAAGCCTTCATAAGATTAATGTGGTTTGTAACATTTTCTCCTTCATTATATATTTTAAACTTTTTAAGAGGTTGACTAACTGCAATGTCTATTAAAATTAAACAAAGCATTATGCATGTTTTTTTTTAAATAATTACTTAAAAATAACCACTTGTCACATGATGACTAAAATTACAGAAACAACTGGCCACTTTTCCCATTGCCTTTTTTAAAAATCTTTAATGATAAAAGTCTATCACTATAGAAAAGAGACTTGAAAAAAAAAAAATTCACTAAAATCTCCAGTGTTGCCAAAATTAAAATTATACTTCAGTATCCATTGATTTATGGTGGAAGGGGTGTTCTTTAACAATTCACATATTTAAAAGTTGTAATATAGAAATTATATGTATTTTTCCTCGCAAAAATTTTTACATAAAATTCTTTATATACAGAATGTCCGGTTGGACAGTCTGGTTGGTAGGGCTTTGGGTTCGTGTTCTTGAGCACGTGAGCTTGAATCCCGCCAACTGAAAAATCTTATATGATATTAAATGATGACTGGTGCATGTTAAATCTTTCGGGGTGACAAAATCTTCCAGCTCTCAAAACCAATATTTCGTGGAGTACTGAATTGGAGATTGATTGCTCTCAGGTCAAAATTACGATGTGTGGATGAATGAATGATGTATGAATGACTCCACCCTATAAATGAATTGTGACGTGTGTGTGGTTGAAGACGTATTCTTGGCCATAAATGGCGCCACTGAAAAGACAAGAAACTCATCCTCTGCCTTAAAAAATTATTTGATTTCTCAAGCAGGTTTGCTGATATTGTCAAATGACATAAGTGACAACAACAAAATTAGAATGTACAACTATATTTTTTTACATATTTGTAATAGTGCTGTTGAATTATCTTTTTATTGTCATAAAGTATTTCTAATGTGATTTTTTTTTAAAGTATTTAATCCAAGCAAAAAGCAGTATGCAAAAATATCTATTAAATTAAAAGGACCTATTAATATCAGTTACCGATTCATTAGATTTGAGGAAAAAGTGACTACTAAATAAATAGAGCTTATCGGCCATTGGTTACTAACTAAAAATCCTAATTCTCAAGTCTATTTGAAAGCATAAAACTCATATCATTTGATTACATTACTTATTTTATTTATTGAATGTCATTTATCTGTTTTACTTTGAAACAAGTTATTTTGAAATCGCTTCGAAATATAATTAATTTATGTGGAAAATTTTCAAGAATACTTAAAACTAATTGTGTACTTTTCCCTGTCTTTAAATTTAGTTGTATTTGCTTGAATAAAATGTATTATTAATCAATATTTATTAAAATAATTGAAATATATCATGATTTAAAAAAAAATAATTTATTTTAAATTTGAATATAATCATATCTCATAAAATTTAAAAATGCGATACATATAAGTGTGTTATAAGCGTTATTTTTAAGATTCTGTTTATTATTTATTAGATTCAGAAATTTTGTTTGGTTAAAAATGAAATAATTAGGATAAATAGTTGTATGAAACAAAAGTATAGAGTAAAAAAATCATTTTATATTTTATTTCCCAGGCTATCAACTTCATTAGCAATTACTTGGCTGAATATCAAAAACTGCAATGACTCAGATCTTCTAAATTATTTTCTTTTTGTAATTATTGGAGATCTTTCTGTTTCTGCAATTGTTTCTTTTGCTGTTTGTTTTGTTAGTTCTAGAGGCTCAGTTATGGAGGTAAAGTTATGTCAATTTTATTAGATTTTGTTACTTTTTGTTCTTTTCATGCTTTTTTGTTTACTGTTTAACATATTAGTGTAATTAATTACAAACTACTATATCCAAAATTCACTGCACGCCTGTTAATTTCTTTTTTAAATGTCTAATATATTTTTTTAGATTGTCTAATAATGAGAACTGTTTATTATCTTTATTAATTTCTTTAAGTTGTATTCATTCTTTAAATTAAAACATGATAGTCATCTATGTTTTGTAGGAGAATCTAACATGAATCAACCAATTATGGTCTTTTGAGCTTTTTTGTGATATATATGCTATTAACAAAGATTATTTTTAGAAAAAATTTATGAAATATATACTATTAACCTTTTCCGGGGGGCTGTGACAGCAGTTGTCACATCTGATCTTGGGGTCCTGTGGTGGGCATGTGACACTTTCAGCGTAAGAATAGGGGAAAAAATCTCCTCCTCAGTTAAGAGACAGGATCAAGTTACAGTGGGATTTGTTTTATTGTTTTAGTCACTATGAGAGGTCTCACCTTTTTAAGCTAAGGGGAGAAAGGTTTCTTTACATTTCCCACCTACCTTCAAACATCTATACCAAGTTCGGGAACTTTTTTGTTTGTCTGCCGTTTTCTTACGTCTTTTTTAGTCAGTTTCATTGTTGCCATTTTTTGGTACAAACTTTTTCGTTCTACTTGTGAGTTATATTTTGAATAAATTAATTCCTTTATTACAAATATAATTTAATGAATATTTTCAATTGTATATAAAAAAATATGGAATAATCAGAATCGAAAAGCGCTATTTTAAGTAAATTAAATCAAATTGAAATAAAATATCAAAGCAATATACTTTACATAAACTCAAATAAATAGTTTTTTTTAGGTTTTGATTTAAATTCGTGGTATAAATATAGTTATTAGAATTTTAAGATTTTGATTATAATTCCTGCAGTTTAAAAAAAAATTTCTTACATGATTTTAAATAAATATCTGCATTTCCGAAGAGAAATATGTATACTTAATACTACCGAAGAGTATTTATACTTTTAGATACAAAAATATTTTAAATGTCACACTTATAAATATATAATTTATAATTACTAATGTATTTTCTATGTTTAAGAAATTGAAATCATAAACGCTATTTTTAACTTTCTTAAGAAAACCATTATCCTTCTGTGGCGATTTTCATGTTTCTTTCCTTTTTTCTACACACAGTTTAACTTTCAGTTGTAGTTTCTAGAATTCTTTTAATATCTCAGTTTTGTATCTTTTTATAAGATTGAAGCTAAATTTTTGAACAATAAAATTCTACAAATCTATTACAGGAGTAAGTTGAAGTCAATTGTGAATGACTATGTTTTTTAAAAAAAATGTAAAAATGCTAGGGAAAAAAATTATATATGCTACGCAGTTTCGATAAAGTGCTTACTTTTCATGAAATTTGCAGCAAAATAAAAGAAATGAACCCGATTGTTATATGATAATCATTTGCAACTGAAGCACATTAACTGAAATATTTATGAATTTTCGCGTTTTTGGAACTATTTTAAGAAGACATAAAGGAAGTTGAAGAAAAATTTTGCTAGATATTTAGAACGCATATTAGATTCTAACTAAGAGTTCAAGGGATAAATGTACTAAGAATCGTGTTTTAAATTTAGAGTTCGGTTGACGCATAAAATATTTTTTAAAGGAATGATATAAACTTTTATATACTGTTTTGAAAATTAAGAAAATTTTGTATATTTATTTTTAAATAATTAACAAAGTTATTATAGTTTATAATGTTTTAAGAAATCTTAAAAATTTATAAAATAAGAATTTATTTGATAACATAATTTTCAATCGAAATGATCTTACTTTCTTAACAAGAGAGGATCTTTCAAATTAGCTGGGAGTTAGGGCAAAATTTTCCTCATTTACCTTGCTTTCTTATTTCATTATTATTATCAATAATAATAATAACAATAATAAATAAATGACTCTGCTGAATAAAGAGAAAAAATATTTATCATTTATTGAAGTGACCGGTATTTTTCAAAAGTCGATAGATCAAAAAGATGAAAATAAAATAATTCATTCAAAGAGTTGATATCAAATTAAATTTCCTATATTTTATTTTCCATCGGCTATGACTTAAATCCATTCACTATTAATTCAGACTGAAGAGACCTGTCTACAAAAATATGACATTACAACTATTTATGTTCTTTCCTAAGATTTATTATCTTTCGATGAGATATTAAATTTTCAGCAATGTTACAAATATTTATAAATTAAAATATTGATATTTATAATGTATAATATAGATATTTATAATTAAATAAATTATGACCACGAAAAAGAACTCTTCATGTATATAAAAATTGATTCAAAGAAAAATCTATTTCACTCGCGAACAAAAGGGTATTTTTCGCATTATAACCCGATTTCACTGCATGATAACTCTCAGGAAGAACTGATTTCACACTTTAAACAAAGTAATCCCCAAAATGCAAGAGAGGAAGATCTATCCATTATTTACATGAAAAATGGATGTAGATCGAGCTTTTCCCTTTGGTCCTTGAAATTTCCGACGTTTTTTAACTCAAAAAAAGAGTGTTTATTATCACTGTGCACCTCATTAGCTTGTTTATTTTTTGCGGAAACATGTAAATAAACCAATCCTTTTAATATGGCATCGAAGAGCTTATAAAAAAATAGATATAACTTTAATAACTTATTTAAATAACGCCAGCGATACCAAACAGAAATTTTCAAAAGCTGAGTTACCCGCTGAAACAATATTCCAAAGAACAAAGTTTTTTTTAACTATTCTTCAAATCTGTAATAATATTTTTACATTTTAAACAGTAAAATTTTTAAATGTTTCATAATACGTTGAAAGTATTAATGTAAAGCAATGACACACTACAATTTCACTAATTTTAAAGTTAATATATGATGTAAAATATTTGATAGAACAAAAAAAAATTTTTAAACAATATATATATATATATATATACATATATATAGTGATTGCGCGCACATAATATTTTTATAGCTAGCGTAATGAATAGTTTTTCGGGACTATGGTTAGGATTATGTGCTGCTTATAGAATTTAAAACAATAAAATCAGGAAATAGTGACACACCGCATTAAATCTGAATGTTTATAAAACACTATAAATAGTCGACATGTGACATTCGGAATGTAGTTTTTTACCTTGAATCCTATAAAACCACCAAAGAAGTTTTCCCGCGCTTTCTCAGTTGTCAACAAAAAACTGGAATCCACCCCCAGTGGTATTTCTATTACCCCCAACTGCGGTGGTGAAAAAGATAGCAAATGACGTTTAGAATAACAGAAGGAGAATAAAATTCTCGGGGATGCTTAACACTCATCACTTGTCTTGTTCTAGGGATTAGCGGTTCCCTTTCTTGTGTGGTGATGTTCAGTTCATCAGTTTTATAAGAATAAAAAGGAATAACAATTAAAAATAATATACTCTTAAGTAAGAGAAAAAGATCATTAGAATGATCACTAATTGCAAGGTGTTAAAACTATTTATTTAATATAGATCATTTAAGATATTTAGAGTTACAAATTTTGTTCCAGGAAGGCATTCACTCCAATTAATAATAGGTACATAAAAAAAATTAACATGAAATTATACATTATGAAGCTGCACTGCTAATATATAAAATAAATAAAAAATAATTAAGGGGTGATAGAAAATTTTATAATATAACTTAGCTGTTGAGGATCCTCATATTTTTTGTGTCTTAACCTCAGCTCTCCTAAAACCATGTGTGTCTTTTCCTTTTCTCTCACCTCCTCTAACCAAGCCCCCACAGCATACTCAACTCTTATTGGCTGTTACCACCACCACAAAATAAGTAGGGCTATACTTGCTATTTCTTTTTTTTTTATTTTTGGCTAAATTATTTAAGGGCAGAAAAGGGCAGGTGAAAACTTATGAAAGAGAAACTAAAACTTTAAAGTAATTATAGCAGTGCAGAGCAGTGCAGCAAAGATAAAAGTAACAAAACATCATAAAAGCAATACCACATATATATAAAAGTAACAAAACATCATAAAAGCAATACCACACTTGAATTCATCCCCCAGTCTCAGAAAGAGCCCACCAGAGGATCTCGATTTCTTACTTTTGCGCCCACTTGAAAAGGTTAACTATTTTGATAAATTTTGTGTGTGTTAGGTCTAAAAATATTGTTAAACCTTTCTTAATATTTATTTCTTCTTTTCCACCACATAAATTGCGAATTTGTATTTCATGAAATTAAAATTTGTCAGCTCTGTTGCACAATTGATTTTCATTTTTATAAGACTATAAAGTTACATCAGATGCTTAAAAAAGTATTCTGTAGATCAGCAGTTCCCAAAAAGGTGTCCCTAGGATTATGTTAAAGAATCGTAGAAGTTGCGAGAATTGGAACTTTTTTTTTTACAAACTATGATTTTTGAAATATATAATTAAAAAATAATATGGAAGCAATACCATTTAAGTTTGCTTGTAATTAGTGACACATCTGACACAAACTGCTAATTAAGGGTTTTCAGGATTAAAAAATCCTTAGTTTTTATCTTAACAGTTACATTTATAATCCTATAATGTCAGTCAAAATGAATGCCTTTATTTCATAGATGCACTATGCAAGATGTAATAAATGTATTGTTGACCCCTTTCAAAAACTAGTTTAATATGTTATATATGATTAATTTTGCATTTTCTTTGAGGGCAAATGTATGATATGCAGAGAGAAAAATGTTAAATGGTTTTAACTTGTAAACTAAATAATTTTTTATTTAATTTTAAAATTTTTCATACCTTTTTTTTATTAATCGACACCCGACTTACCAGAAAGTTGCTATTTAGTAATCAAAAATAGGAGTTGTATTATATAACAGGTTGACTTATATACTAAGATATAAGATAATTAGAGACGAATATACTTGCAGAAGGTAGTAAGTATAAGCAGATTTTCAATGTTCTCAAATATTCAATATGTGCTCCTTCTGTTATGTGGGCAACGTGCTATGCTCCTTCTGTCTTCGGGCAACATGCCTATTTCGATCCTGGCAATAGCCACTGTGACAGCAGAGGTGTTCAAATTGGTCATGGCCATTGCACCTGGAGGTACAATTTTTTATGAACCCCATGGATAAAAAATAGCATGAGGTAAGATCTGGGAATTATGGTGGCCAAGCTAAGAGTGCATTATCTGCTTTTCTTACATAAAGCTTTTGCAATGCAATTTTATAAAGGTGTTTTCATAAAAATTCTGATGATAATTGGACTTCCAGCACTATCTATTGGTAACTATCCAAAATTTGCTTATATTATCTCAGCATATATGCATATTTTTTATGAATCATCTAGCATTGTACATCTATTAAATTAGGGCATTCATTTTGACTTACTCTGAATTAAATCACTTTTTTGTAATTATTTTTTCATTCATTGTTTTTCTTTGTTTTAGGTGCACAAAAGAAGTGGTTTAACTAAAGTTTTATATATTAAAGTGGTTACTGTACTAGTAGAGATTGGTTTAGCCTCGTGTGTAATTTGGTTCTGGTTCGAAATGGATAGAAAGTGTGTTGTAAAAGAGCTTTTCGTCAAAGTAAGCCTTTTCAGTCACGTTATACATAAACATCTTCTGAAAACTTTTACATTTCTAAATAAATTTTTGCTATAGGTTTGTTATATAATTGAATTATTCTTTTAAAAATCATCATAACTAAAAAGTTGGGACATTTTTATTCAAACTAAGGTGAGGAAAAAGTTTAATATGAGTTCAAGTTTGCTTTATCCTAAAAGATTATCCAAATAATTTGGTAAAAGAATTTGATTATTGTTTTCTCTTTATTTTAAAAAATTAAGCAATGCATTAAATTAATAATATAGTTAATGCTATATGTATTTCATGTTTTTAAAATAAAAATAAAATTTTGAAACAATTAATTATTTTGTTTCAAACTGTGATTACAAGGAGAAAATTCTCGTTTTAAAAAGATATTGCTATTTGGTTTAAATCTTCACAATTATTTATTATTATATTTAAGTATTTAATTCCAGTTTTCAGTTAATTACTTTTTATACTATTTCCACAAAAATATTTTTTGTTTATTATGAAATTAAATAACAATTTGTATATAATTATTTTGAATTTTACCTTATGTTAGATTTTGTTTGTTTTATATTATAGGTAACTACTGTTGCTGCTTGGATTTATATTTTAATGTTAACTATGGGTATAATAGTTGGTTATGATTCACTTGGCTCTTCAAAATATTGGAATAAAGAGCAAAACTCTAATTCACTCAATTTTTTTAAGAAAGCTAAATCTATCTGGAAGTTCCGGTAAGGGTTATTTACATTCCATAATTTTTTTTTTTTTTTAAATAGATCCCTTGATTATAAGTGGAAAGCTGCTCTGATATAACTTAAGCACTTGAGAGAGACTAATGTATTATCAATCTTGTGTAACATTGTATTAAGTAATCAAATTGCATTTATTGCTAATTATTGACAGTTGGATTAGTACTCCAATTAAAGTATAAAATTGATTTAAACAAATTTTAAAATAAGAAGTTCAAAATAATAAATCAAAATGGTTGTTTTAAAATTTTAATGTTAATTTTAAATATAAATAGTAATTTAAAATTTCGTTTTGCTTGTTTTTGGTTTTATTTTTTTTATTTAAATGGATAAGTACTATAATAGTTAAATTATTTACATTTTATAATTTAATATCCATAAAAATCATTATGTAATATTTAATTCAATATCTATAATTTATATGATGTATAATAATCAAATTTAAATGCTTTACTTTTCAAGCAGTTGAATGCTATATTGTCACAGTGTTGCAGAAAGGTGGTTTTGGAGGTTTTTTTTCCACTCCTAAATTTAAACGTAAACTAAATTGAATTCTTCATTCACAAACTTATATATGTTTTAAAATTAAATTAGTTCCTCATATAGTAGTCCCGATAAAAATATTTTATTCTGACTTGTCTTAATTTTTAGCTTTTTGTCCTGATATATATATATATCTATATATTAATTTTCATTTTTAATACTCAATTTTAAATTTTTTAGGTTAAAACTTTTTTGCTGTTGTGCAGATATTGGTAATCGAAGTGATTTCATTTATGTTGAAATCTCCTCCTTCTTAGCTTCTTTCTTAAAGGTTTGTAGCTTTTATAGCAGATTTTTCTTCATTTTCTTAATGATCAGTTATTATAAATAGCAATTTTTTCTAATTATGGTATTTTATTCTAAAAATTTATGGTATTTTATTCTTTGCTAGATTCTAGACAAAAAATATTAAGTCAGAGTAGTCAACAAGTTTAGAAAGTATTTAAAATAAGGATTTGTAACTACACTTAATTGGTTTGAACCTGATACTAACCATTTTTAAGGAGTATATATTTCATAATATAAATTTATTTTTAAAAAAAAGCAATAGTTTATTAAATTTATGTGGTGATAATTATATTTATATATAAATTTATTTTTAGCAACTGTAAAAGAAATCGACAATTTCATAGCTGTTATGCAAATTTTTTTTTCTTTCTTATCTTTAATTTGTATGAATTAAATGTAAATAAAGGAAAATCTAAAAAAATATTCAAAAGTCTGTTGAAGCAGTAATGACAAAATTAAGCAATTTTTCTTATGCTTCCGATTATAGCTAGCTATGTATAAATACTGTAAAAGCTCAAAATAATGAGTCTGGCATATTACGAGAAGTCCTCTATTGTGACTAATTTCAGAGTCTTTGTCAAAATATTAATATTAAAGTTATGAAAGTTGCATGTTTTGTATGAGTTATAAATTTATTGCCTTTTTCTGTTAAAATTTTTTCTTTGAAGGAAATAGTTTTCTGTTTTAATGGTTATATGAAAACGTTTTGAATAGAAAAAATTTTTATTTATTCATTTTCTAAATGCTGAAAAACAAACAAAATTTCCTTTTTACATTTTTAATCCTTATTTTTTTCTTATTGATTTCTTTTCTTTAGAAAAGATCAATAAGGAAATTTATTATTTCTTATAATTTTATTATATATTATTATTTCTTATTATTACTAATTTATTATTTCTTATAATTTTATTATATATTATTATTTCTTATTATTACTAATTTATTATTTCTTATAATTTTATTATATATTATTATTTCTTATTATTACTAATTTATTATTTCTTATAATTTTATTATATATTATTATTTCTAATTTCTTATTTCTTATGAAATTTATTATTATATTATTTCTTTGCACATAAGCAAAATTTCCATTTTACATTTTTAATCCCTTAGTTTTTTTCTTATTGATTTCTTTTCTTTAGAAAAAATCAGTAAGGAAATTTATTATTTCTTATAATTTTATTATTTTCTTATTATGTATATTATTATTTCTTATTATTACTAATTTATTATTCCTTTTAAAAAATTTTATTATATTATTTCTTTGCACAAAACAAACATAATTTCCTTTTTATATTTTTAATCCCTTATTTTTATATAAAAAAAAATTTTAAGTGACAACCAACTAAGCTATTCCTTCAAAATAAAATTTTTCTTCAATTTTTAGAAATCCTGTCACACACTTCTAAAGAATACACTTTTGTTTGACTACATATATATCATATCCACATATCTTATTTTCCTTTTTTATAACTTGTTATTGAAATCAACTTTTCTTGATATCAATGATGTCAAAAGGTATCGCACCTCATTTCTATTTACATCTTGTTACGATTTAGAAATGCGTTTTTTTTTTTTTTTAAAGCACTTCTGTAATAGACATTTCTGCCCTTCGTAAAGTACCAAGTTTCATAAAAATACACAAAAAGAAAAGAAATAGATAAATATTTATATTATATTTAGTCTTTTTACCAACATTAAATAAAATCTTATCATTAAATATATGCTACTGAATTTTAAAAAAAAAAAAAAATTCGCTTGAAAAATATACCAATTGGTAATAATGACAAGTTTCACGGGATCTAAATTAGGTGTCCATTTTCAAAACTTGCCTGACAGTTGAATGAGAAGAAACAAAAGTGATTTGAAATATAAAATGTAAAGTTAGTTTCTAACAAAAAATGTAAAATAAAGGTGAGAAACAGAACTAGAGAAACCTCAGTAGTCAAACAATGGTAGTTATTCTTGTTCAGTTTTACCATCTTTATTTTTATTCTCTCTTGACTACTGAGGTTTTTCTTGTGTTGTTTCCCACCTTTATTTTCTATTTTTCCTTGGCAACTTTATGTTTATATTTCAAATCACTTTTTCTTCTTATTCATGTCCAGCAAAACTTGGAAATGGGCACATATTTTTTAGTGTTTGAAACTGTTATTTTCAATCTGTATATTTTGGAAGAGAAAGAAGTTTTTTAATCAAGTAATATCTTACTGATTCAGTTTCTTGGGATTATTTATTAAATATATATTTACTTATAACAAGAAGCTTGCTGTAACGAGAATTATATCTGCTACTGTTGTCATTTAACAAATTTCCAATGTGCCAAATTATTACATTATTTTTTTATTTAATTGTGTTAAACAGTTTTTTTTTTAAAAAATTTTTAACAATAAAAAAGTTTTGACAGAAAAGCAAACATGTAGTATTTGAAAACCAATTAAATTTTGCAACAATTATAAATAATTTTTATATCATTTCACCCATTGCTTAGATAAATATGTTTCCTGTGTGAATTCTTTCTTTTATTACTTTTGTCATTTTAAAATACTTACATAAAATGCCTGTTTTGGTAATTATATCATTCATTTGAAGAAGAAAAAATTGAGTTTGCTCGCTATCAAAATTCAAGCATCTTAACATGTACAAATGACTTTATTTCAGTCTTGGATAAAATAAATCTTTACAAAAAATATGTATTTACTAGCCAAATTACTTTTCTATATTAATTTTAAGAGGGTATGATATAAACCATTAGAAGACCAGAACCACAAAACCTGATAATCTACTAGCTAAAGAAAAACCTATCTTTAATTTTAAAAAAAAAAATGCTGTTTAAATTGAGTTGCTATGATTCAACGGTTAAGGTATTGGACTGTCATATCAAAGGACTGAGGCTCAATCCTCAGTGGTGGCTTGAAGCCCACCCAGCTTCAGATCGATGGGAACCAGCTTGTCTGGGAAGTAAGAGCAACCTGTGTACAATGCTGAACACATTGTCGTTAATCACTATCACTTAACACCATGGCCCCTCTGGCCCATTCAAGCAGTTGTGGGATTACTTTGCTTTTGCTATTTAAATTATGAAACTAAGCCAAAAAAAAATTTAATCATTTTTACAATCATGTATCAAAAAATAATAAATTCACTTTAACTTGTGCTAATCAAGTGTAAAATGAAAGTATGCATTTTTATTAGTATACTTTACTAGTTAATTAATATATAAACTTTTCTAGTTTAAAGTTTAAATTTTTTTTTTGCCTTTCAGGGTATTGATCTTGTTCCTACTGATATTTTAGCTGGTATCATTACTTTAAGTCAGAAGCATGCTTTAGAAAGGAGGCTGCATTTACCCAACATGCAACACTCAGTAAAATCAGATACTTGGTTAAGTAAGTTTTTTTTGCCATTAACTTAGTAAACTTATTAGTTAGTTTATTTTTACTGGGTAATGTTAATTAATTGTTTCTCTTTAAACAAAGATATGATAAATTTGTTTTGCATCATTCAGTCATGCACTGCTAATTTTTAAATGTTTTAATGGACTTTATTTCTTCTTTTTCTCCCAAGAAACTCTTGAATTAAAAAATCCAGAAAGTTTTAATAGCTGAGTAAAGATAATAATTTATAAATAACTAATACATTTTTTGGCTTTATTATTTTTTAGAAAAACAACTTGCAACATCTTGCCTTAAATTCCGAATATTTTTTATATACCTTATACCACATTAAGAGGACACTACACAGAGGGAAAAACAGTTCATGGCAAGTTCTGTGTAATGTGGATTCCAATAAAGTAATTCTATGGAATCTACATTAGTCATTTAAAGTAGAGAAAAAAGTGAGTTCAGTTAAATTAAGAATAAACCATGAAATTTCAGTTGCTAATAAAACAAAGTTTTTCAAAAGATCAAAATGCAAACAAATTATGGCATGGCACCCTTCTTTCCCTATTACAAGACACTGCCATAATTTGTTTGCATTTTCATTTTTTGAAAAATCTTTTTTAGAATTTGAAACTTCATGATTTACCAGAAACTCACTTTTTTCTATACATTAAACTACTAATGTAAGTAAAACAGAATTTGCAACGAGCTGTTTCTCCGTCAGTATAGCCGCCTCTTAATGGTCTTCTCAACCTTTTTTTGCCCCGACACACATTTAGCGATTTTGGAACTTGATGGTACACAAAGAACAAAATAAGTTTATAAGTTGTTTGCTTACGTATAATACACTGTGTAAAATAGTTTATGATAATAATTTTGAATTTGTTTTTATAACTATAAAATGCATAAGTTGTTTTAATTGTTTAACTTTTATTTATTTTTATGAGTTAATATTTAGCCGGCTTTCTTTTCTTAATTAATAATTTTAATAGTCATTAAATTTTCTACTTATTTTAATACATTAAAATTGTCACCAACAAAGATGTTCATGCTGTTAAAGCTTGAAAAAATTATAGAAAGTAAATATATATGTATAATATTATGTATATGTATATATACTTTTCTTTAATTTAAACTTATAATAAAAAAAAGGCATTATAATTTTTACTATATTATTTCTAAAATTTGGCAGTGCACTTTAAGAATTTAGCGCACACAAAAGTGCTGCAACACAGTGGTTGAGAATCACTGGTCTAAGTAAACATAAATTATATGGAATCTGTGACAATAATTTCACAGAGTCCATATTCTATAAAATAAATATTGATTTGTAATTAATTTCACCAGGTTCGAAATCAACTCCAGAATGGATGACACCAGAAAATGCTCTCTACTATTTAAGGATTGCAAAAAGCACTTATGGCTGGCTTGCATTTTTTGATACTTTTCGACCATGGAATATTCTTAAACTTGCATCACCTACAAAGTAAATATATAATTATAATAGTATTGTTTTTATTTTTAATTCCTAATGTCAGAATTTAGTTTTTTTTTTATTAAAATATGTTTTATTCAAGAATTTCTTTCTACCCAACCAAACTCAACTTTGAATGAGTAGAAACTGGGAAGGAAAATTCTAAATATGCTTTTAACCAGCCCTATTTAATTTACAGATATAAACTTATTGTGGATATTTACTCATTTTATGACATCTACTCATCAGAATATTTATGCATATAAAATACAATTCTGTTGTTTAATCAAATCATGCATTATCACCAGACCAATTTTTAAAATTGTAAATGTTTCATGATGCTAGAGGAAATTTTAAAGGTTTTAATTTCCTTTAACTTTTAGTTGGTCAATTTTGACTTCTGGATAGATTTCCTTTCATTTACAAATATACATAGGAAGATAAAAATTAGTAAAATCAGTTTGTTTCTTCATCCATTCATTACTTTTTAAATGTTTCCTTGTTGTAATCACCCTGAATTTATTTTTCACATTGATAACGAAGAACTGAAATTTACAACATGAGTGAGCAGTCATGAGCATGAATGCTGAAATGTACGCATTTACAAATTTCTGAATGAAACCTCTTTTCCCGAAAGAGCTGACATAAACTGAAATATAATTTGGGCAGAAACGAACGGTTCGTATAAAAAAAATTTGCATTATTTTTAATTAACACAGGTTCAATAACAATTTAGACCTATAGTTTGGTTTTAATTACACCTCTTAATTAACTGATAAGAGAGTTGCATTTGATCAAAAAAGATCAGCTAGGTATGCTTATTTTTCATTTTTCTCTGGCTATTATGCATTTTAGAAGTTTATGGTAGACTTTAAACTTGTCACCAAACATTTAAATTTGTAATTGTGTATGTGTGGCGATTCTATGAACCCTTTGTTTCAAATTTAATTTCTAAATAGCATTGAAATTCCTTTATAGCAAATCATAATGTGTATAAACAAAAACTTAATCGTAATATATTAAAGGTTTCACAGAATGTATAAGTTGCATACTTTCTGAACTTCACTCTAAATTAGTACACCATTTATACAAAGCTGTACTAAAACACAGTAGTAGCCAATGTGCAAGAAAGGGTAACTCAAATTGTAGAGCATTGTTAAAAGAACTGTCAAAGCGATTTGAAGATTGCCAAGTACAGAGAATTGGAGCTGCCTTGTATAAGAATTAAATCTCTGTATGTGAGACTTTTCTGTTTTCCTTTATAGTCTGAAAAAAAATTAAGTACTGTGATCCATAAGAAAAATTTTTTTTTTAATGTACAAAATTTAGACTTTAAAAAAAAAGTAGACAAGCCACTTTTGCACATATTTAGAAAAAAAATCGATTAATAGGAATGTATCATTCTTATTAATCTGCATTTATCTTTATCTGCATATTATTTGTTCGTGGATGGTGCAGTTTAAAAACTACAGCATTTCTTAAGTAGATTTCACTATAAGGAAGGTGGAAAAGGGCTTTTATACTCAAATGTTTTAGTTCTTATTACCTACATTCTAATTACCTTCTAAATTTTGCTAATTGTAAACTATTTCCTTATAAATTTTTGATATTCTTCAAGAACAAAAGGATGCAGCTTAAATACATATTTTACATTTGCCATTTTAATGGCAACTTTTCCAGCAAGATAGGCTTTTCCTGGGGATAACTTTAGAATAGATTTTACAGCAAGTCAGCTAAAAAACATTGCACATCTTTTATTTTCATTGCTGAGTTTAAAATGTGTTCAGGGACTTATATGAAAATGAACCATCTTCTTTACTTACTGTTTACTATGATTAAGAAACAGCTTTCAGAATCTAGAAAAGCGCATGTTTTAAACTTAATTTTATTCTTAATGACAATGTTTGTCAGAAGATTCTGAATAATATGATTTATTTTCAAAAGTCGTTAACTTCTTTAAAAACTTAATAAAAAAGAGCTCACAGTATTATTTATAGCAACATAAATTGAGGAAATGTAATAAATTAAACTCATAAAATTGTATTTTTAGACTGATTATTTTTTATAAATCTTTTTGAAAATGAATAATTTTTCACATTCCAGGTGTTGTGAAAATGATTCCAGCAAAATAGACAGCTGTTGTTATTGCAACTTTGCTGCAGTGCAAAAAATAACCAAGTTTTCTGACTCTGACATTGTGTATGCCTCCTTTGAAAATAACATCTATGAACCAGCCTTCTACGTTGCTTTAGATCACCAGAAAAAATCCATTATCATTGCAATTCGTGGTACAGGGTCCTTTTCTGACATAATCACCGACATAGACGCAGAACCTCTGTGCCTGCCATCTGAAGATAGACCTTTCGTAAAATGCCATCGAGGTGCTCTACGAAGTGCAGTGTACATACAAAAGAAAATTGATGACACAAACGTTCTTGTTGTAACTATCAATGAAAATCCTTCCTACACACTTGTCGTAACTGGACATAGTTTGGGTGGTAGCACAGCGGCTGTGTTGGGATTCCTATTGAAGCCTAAATACCCAAATCTGCAGTGCTATATTTATGGACCTATGGGCACAATATCATTCTCTGGATTAGAAGATAGCTTAGATTTTATTTTCACTGTTGTTGTGGGAGATGATATGTCGCCCCGGTTATGTGGTGAGGCAGGAAGGAAGCTCAGGAAAGAAATAATTGAATCTCTGAAAGAATGTAAAGTTCCAAAGGTAATTATTTTTAGAAAAAATCTAAGCAGTACTTCTGTTTATGATTTTTCTTTACCATCTGATGATATAGATTGGTGCAATAGACAAAAAATGATCCTTTAATTTTGTGACATAACAAAGTTTAGCTGTTATGAAGCTTTTATCCAAAATGTAAATATTTGTCTCAATTCAAAATCTAAGCGAACATCAGATCTGGAGTGTGTTTGTTACTTGACAGCTCCTTTCATTACAGAACCGGCTTAACCTCATTCCCAGTTTCTGAAGTAAAGAAAAATTAAGATTTGGGTAGGTACTTTATTTACTTCGCAAAGGAGTTATTGGCTATGGTTTGGGAAACATCCTTTAGGATTATCCAAAGACATGCCATCTCAATTTTAATCCTCTGCAAAGGGGATCGCATTTGTTCGGCCACTTCCACAATTTAGACTAAAAACTGAAGGGGAACGAAATTTTCTCCGGGTCCCTGAACCCATGGTACTGTTTAGTGACTGACCACAGAACTTTCGTTTTTACAGATTTTGCCTATATATAAGAAGTAAGACACATTTATATTGAAAACGAAACATTTAAGAAGCTCCACTATTTGGGTGTGGTGTATTTAGGTTTATGCCTTCTCAAGACTGTTAAAACTTATATTAATAAGTACTTTGAATTCATTTCTTATAAAGAAACGTTTTATCGTATTATTAATCGAGAAAGTCAGTCACATCAGTGTGGTTAATATCCTTTCAGCTGAGTTTAAAAAAAATTTATTTCTATGTTTAGAAGTGTTTTGGCTAAAAGTAATATGTCGCATCATTGTGTAGAATGATTAAGTATACTTTAATTAGAAAATATTCTGTATTATTTTCTGATACTTAGTCTATCTCTGCTTATATTATAATCTGCCTTATTATTATATAATTATTTATTATTATGATCATTAACATTCCTGAATTAGTACTTAATTCGGTTTGAAAAATAATGTTCATAAAAGAGAAAATCTGCATTTTTTTTTAACGTTATATCCAGGGATAGAATTCAAAGACAATCAGCCAAATTTTAGTATTAGTACAAAAAAAAATTATTATTGAAAATTCATATCAGCATTAATTATTTACTTTTTAAACGTAGTGGTCTTAAAGATTTTTAAGAAAGTAGTAATTTAGTCAAAGATATTGTAAATATATATATATTTTTAATATGTTGTGTGAAGAACCGATATTGATTATAACAAAACTGAAACTGTGTTTATTTAAATAAAGCTAATATAATAAAATGTATCTATAATATGTATCATATTTTATTTACAGTATAGACTGCTGATGGCAGCTTGTTGGTATCATGTTGCAAAATATTTCAGTAGCAAACCTAAGACATCTGTTCGAGAAGTTCATGATAACCTACATTTTGTAAATGAGGAAGGCATAGACCAAGTGAGTAGATCAATGGAATTCTGCAAATTTTAATTTATTTCTTTTTTTAAGTCTAACCCTACTATTGTAGGTTGTAACTATGCATTTGTACTGTAATGAAGCTCAGGATACAATAATAGTTTTACTTTTTGAAAATACTTGATATTGATATAATTGTTGCCATAGCTACTATTTTTATGAAGTTTTAAATTAATATTTGAATATGAGAGTCAATTTTTATTTTTGAAATACTAACGATTTAAAATGGTTAAAACCATTTAGTTAAGTATTAAAGATAACTAATTGTTACAATGCTGTGCCCAAAATTTATTAAAATCATGTTTGTAATAAATGAATAAGTCAAATTGTTTACTACATTTATATTTTATTTTCACTGAATTTATGTTTGAAATTTTAATTAAACACAAACTGGAATTATTCATGTATTATATTAATAAAATTAGAAGTTATAAGTTTCACATATGTGACTTTGTTCTTTTTGCTTATAGGAGACAGAATGAAATCTGTTATTTATATGCTACAAAAAATGAAAAAAGAAAAATTCTAATTATTCAGAAAAGAAAAAGCACATTCTTCCATTTTTAAAACATATGCCAAGCAAAAATTTGATTTTACAAAATGACAATGATTTTATTAAATGATGCTTTTTACATATGCTTTTTGCAGAATTGATTTTTAAATTTGCTGATTTTATAATCCAGTGATTTTCTTGGTCGTGGTCTCTGTGTGTTGAATTTTAAATTAAATAACGTGATTTGGTTTAAACTCTTGATATGATATTCGAAAAGTAAACGTTTCTAGTTAAGTTTCTCTAGGATACTGTTCAGAAAATTTTTTAAAAAAATTATAGCATATCTCTATACTTGAATGATTACAACCCTTTGATGTTCATAAAAATATTTTTTTTCAGGATTCCAGCCTTGATGTTATTTATTGTAAATCCCATTTATTTGCACCTGGTCGAATACTTTACTTTGAAAAAAACAACTGGTAAGTTTTTCTTTTCATCGTTATATTCACAACCTGTTTCTTAACCTGAACTCTCTTTTATCCTGCTCACTCTAACATCAGGTTCCGCAGAATGAATGGAGCCATCACATATTTTTGGCCTTCCTTTTTTTTTTTGCTAGTGAAGTGTTTAGACACCAAAATTTTCTTAACTGGATCATTTTCATCCATGAGTAGCCCAGTTAATTCTTTTAAATTTAAAACCCTTGACAATATTGAACTCTATTAGAATTCTATTCTTTTTCTTTTTTTAAAGACCTTTGCCTTGCACCGTTTTCTTTCACACTACCAAGAATGCTTCTTAGAAGTTTTCTTTAAAAAACTGCTATTTTGTGTTGTCTAATTTTGATTAGGAACAAGTTTTTGAACCATGTATTAGGACTGGCCAAATGCGAGTTTTATAGATAAAAAACTTCGTTTTTTCTGGAAAAAAGCAATATCCGAAAATGTTTAGTTGGCCAATGATGATACAATTTGTGCATTTTAGAAGTAATGTCGTTTTTTGTGTTGATCAAAGGCAATTAAAACTAAGTACAATTTTAAGCTCATGATGTCAATATTCATATGATTAAGCATATCACCATGTATTCTGTATATTTGGTTTTGGTATCATTCAGCAGCCAAATCTAAAGAGGAGAACACTTTTCTCAGGACTTTTACACTCCTAGCAACAATATCATCAACATAAGCCAAGAGCTGAATTCATGTGAATTTGAATCTTGAATAGCCTTTTATAGCACAATATTGTTATTAATATCTAAGCCACTGATAGATGACACCTGTGAATTTATTTTACAGGTGGTGCTGCTTATTGTGCACATCATAAGTCTAATTAATTTGCCTGGAATTTCAAATTAATTCATTAGGTAAATCTGAATTGCACTATCAAATGCTAGTGTATATTCAATAAACTAGTGTTCAGTCTCAATACCAAACTCAATTGATTTTTCAAGAATCTGACATAGAAGATTTTGTCAAGAGTGGATTTTTTGGCTCTAAACCAACATTGATAGCTACCAATTTCAAATTCATAAAGGGTCCGAGTCCGTTATAAGGAATATTGGAGAAGATTTTATTGTAGGTGCATAAAAGGCTAATACCTCTATAATCACAGAAAATCATTGAACTTCCCTTTTTATGGATGGAGCATAAAATGTCAATATTCCATTCTGATGGCAGTTTTTTCAGAACTCCAAATTGCTAATATATTTTGTGCAAGTGCTTGTAAAAATGAAAACCTTCAGTTTTAAGTTTTAAAAACTCTGCAAAAGTGAGATAATGACCAGATGACGATATTATTTTTGAGCTTATTGATTGTTGGTTCAATATCATTTCTCTCAAGAGGTGAAATTAGTTTGTCCTATGATAATGTAAAGAAGTTTGATTTCTGATCATTTATGATTTAATTTTAAGATTTTCTTCTGCAGAAATTCTTTCTCTTGTGGAGTCTCTTATCTTCTTTCCTGGCTCCTGTATATTCTTCAGAATTACTAACAGCTAGTAAGTTTGGCACATTTTTTTTTTTTATCAAACCAGTCTCACTTGACTCAGTGTGGCCAACAATGCAGTATGGCAAATGCTTCCTCGAATTTATGTCCAGTAATTTTTCGACACAGTCAGTATATTCATTCTTCAGCACTGCTCCCTCAAAGTCTGATCAGGCTGCCTCAACGTGGCGAGAGAGTGACCCTGGGCAGAGTGGGGGAAGTATGTCGGGAGCTTTACTCCTGGTAGGGCCACCCAAGGCTTAAAGGCCACTCCAATATGCCCAGCCAAAGTCTGCAGGCTCCCATTACCCCACCATGAACTTTTTGAAGGTGAACAAACTCATGGACCTTGTCTAGCTAGGCTAGAAATGGGGATTTGAAAGAAGAAGATTCTTCAGCACTATAGTGGATTTTAGGTAAAACGTGTCTCCCAACACTGTTTAGAGAGATGGGAGTATTGTGTTCAACCCTGATGAACGATAAAACAAGATGCATGTTAAATCTTTCCTGGCTTAAAGACCTCTTGCTGGTTGTAGTGTGGAAGTTTGGAGAGAAGAGGTACCAGCAGTTCAGGTGCTGTCAATGTCCTCTGACTAGAATCTAACAATCAAAAGATAGAGCCCTAAAATGAGGCTGTAAGATGATGATATTCTTTTCTCATTGATTGATCTTCAGTTTCTTGCATCCATATGTTATGCTATAAATAAAGAACTATCTGAATTGATATTTGCACCTCTGCATGTCCCAACATCAATGTGGTCTGGCATTAATCAAGACATGATCTATTTGCTTTGAGCAGAGACCACTTGGTGCCTTCAAAGTTCTTTGAAACTAATTTTGGTACTTCCAACAATCTTGCTAAGTGCTACTGTGAAGTTAGTGGGCCTGCCTTCATTGTTGTTTGTTGCATCACTGGATGTTTCTTTTTGTGGGAGTATGGGAAGATAAATTATTACTGTTGAAAATTTTCCTTTAATTCTTTTGTGAAGTCTTGTTATATCCTGAAATCCATTATATGATATTTTTAACATTTACTTACGAAAAACCTGTACCTTCAATATATTTTTTGGCATTGCAGCTGTAGAAAATCATTTAATCTTTCCTATCAATCCATCTCATTTCTAGTACTGCACACACATCAAAAGTGCTCTGCTTCAGCATAGAGACTATCTAGCACATCATTATGTTATTTTCTTCCTCTGATGTGTTTATTATATAACCTAGCATAGTCTCAATGAAATTATTATTTAACAAATTCTATATCACTATATTTATACGCTGTAACTACACTGCTGGACAATTGCTAAGGACGAATAACACTATCATCCATAGCAACTTCAAAATGAAAGGAAGCAAAATGCGGAAAATTAGAATTAGTGCGGGATATAGTAAGAAGAGGTATGCGTATGCAAATATTTTTTCCACGCCTGTTCATCACGTGATAGCGCTGATAAGAGCTTTAAAGGTTTTGACGCGTGTGGAGAGTTGTTGTTTCAAGTCAAAGTTTTACAGGAAAGATTTAGTTGACAAACTTAAAATTTTCGGCATGTCTTTCCGGTATCACTAAGATGATTTTAAGCGTGACCGAATTATTGGAAAGATCGAAGAAAGGTGAAAAATAACAGATGTTGCCAAAGAGTTCGACATCGCTCAAAGCGTTGTTTCACGACTGTGGAAATCATTTAAAACTACTGGAATGTGTAGTAGGCTGCACGGGGGAGGTCGTGTTAGAAGTACGACGCCTGCAGAAGACAGATACATCGTCCTATCGGCAAAAAGGAACAGGCGCACCACAGCTCAGCAGGTGACAAATCAGTTTCTTGCTGCCACAGGAAAGCAGATTTCCCGAAAAACTGTTGCCAGACGTTTGAGGGGAGGAGGACTATACGCCCGCAGACCTGTTGTGTGTGTCCCATTGACCAGACAGCCCCGTACGGCCCGTTTGCAATGGTGTCGTGAGCATCACAATTGAACTGAACAGGACTGGGCATGCGTACTATTCTCAGATGAGAGTAGGTTCAGTCATCGGATTGTAGACGCCAACTGATCTGGCTCGAGAGTGGCACTGGTTATCGTCCAGAAAATATCCAGGAAAGGGACCGATATCCGACATGCATTGTCATGGTGTGGGCCCACATCATGATCAATGGCCGCACGCTCCTGCATGTGGTTGCGAATGGGACTATGACGGGACAACGATACATTGATGAAGTTCTACATCCTCATATTCGTCTTTTCCGTGGTGCTGTCGGTGATAAATTTGTTTTTATGGGCGACAACGAAACATGTCATCGAACACTCGCTGTTCAGGATTGTCTAGACAGCGAGGGTATTCAACGCCTCGTATGACCATCACGTTCTCCAGATCTAAACCCCATTGAAAATGTTTGGGATGCTTTGGGGAGGCAACTTGCTGGTCGAAACTATCCTCCGGCAAACAAGAATACCCTCATCCGTGCACTGATAGAGGAATGGGATAAATTGCCTCAGCAGCTGCTGGATAATGTTGTGCAAAGTATGATACGACGTGTAAAATGTTGCATCACACTCCACGGTGGACATATCCCGTACTGACACCTTTCTTCAAGTTGCCTGCTGACATTTAGATGCATTGTTCCATTTTTTCGTACGCAGAATCAAATTAATTTTTTTTTTCTTTCAGGTGTTTCATGGCTTTTGTACTTTCCAGAACAACGAATATTCTTTATTCTAACGTCTAAACAATGTGGCAACTATATTTTATCCTACTGGGCCTCATGTCTCGCTTAACCTTTTGGCTACGGCAACAAAGATGAAAAAATTCTCCTCTTACTACGGCGCTTTCTTACCGAAATTCATCCCCCCACTTAGTCAGTGGGAGGTAACTACTTTAACTGGTTATGAATAGGAAATATTTTGTTGCAATTTGTACCTCACGCTTCCTAAAGGGAGAAGAAGCAGGGTTGCAGACCAGTAGTTATTTTTGGCATAGTTATACATATTTTGGCTTACATCTTTTTCTAATGCAGACATAATTTAACATAATTTTTTAAAAGTTTTTTTTTAAATATATTAACAATTTCTCGAAAAAACAAGCAAATTTTTTTTATAAATTATTCAAAATTTTTATTATTTAAAAACAGGGTGTTTATTAGTGATCTTGATTCTTGAATGATTATAAATAAACTTCTACAAAAGAAACATTTATAGCTATTTTTTTTCTAAGTATATTAACAATTTCGCTAAAAAAGAAGCAAACGTTATACAAATTATTCAAACTTTTTATTTTTTTAAAACGCGTATTTTGAAGTTTTTGATTCTTGAAGAATTTTAAATAGACCGCTACAAAAAAAAAACAATACTTTGATAAATAGAGCCTTGTTTGAGGTTTTATTCTTGTCTTAAAGTTATAAACAAATTTATCCTATTAGATATTGTTAAAAAAAAAGAAGTTTTCAAAACTGTTTAAAATGAGATGTGAATAAAACAGTTAACGTCAATTTTTTTATATATATTTTGAAAGTTTATTTCATTTATCGGTTTAAAAAGTGATACCAAATGCAATTTTTTTTTATTCAAATTTTGTTTAACTATTTTACTTGTTTATGTCCTTTACGATCGCATAAAGTACACTCTTATAAAATTGAAAACAAATATCATAAGAGATAAAAAATTGTACTTAATTAATTATTATTTTTGTTTCATATAATTAATTTTAAAGTATTGTTTCTTGGAGAAAATTGAATAAGTTTAATTCGAATTATTTAAGCCCTTTTAATAAACAGTATGTTTCTGCAATAATATTTCGTATGCAGAACTTAACATTTATTCATATAACTTCATTATTTTTCATTCTTGTTCTAAATTATTAAAATATTCAGTTTTTTCCCTTTTTCAAAAAAAAATACTGGTAGCTAATACTTATGAGATTACGTGCATATGACAGTTTCTGTGTATACAATTCTAATCAATTTTGTCTCGATTATTTTTCTAATAGAAAATGAACTTGTCATTTTTCGTAACAAAAATTCACGCCTATTTGTCTAAAAATTTTATGTCACATTAAAAAATAATAAAATAAATTTAAAAAATAAAAGAAATTCAAAGCAAAATTCTCGATCATTTAATATCTTTAAAATTTCAATAACGGTACGTATTGTATGCTAAATGTTTCATTGAATCCAATATAACATGGCTAAGATTTGATAATGTTTATTCAAAGATTTGATAATTTGTTTAAAATATAATCAGAAGTCTTACTTATTTTTATTTCTGTTAAAAGCTGAAAAGTTCAATTCAAAAGAAAGTATCTTTTGATCTGAAATCTTTTACAACTAATACATTAAAAATAAAAAGTTTCAAGCCATCTATCAGACACATCCGTACAAGCTCGATTGACATACTGAATGCAAAACATGCATTTACTTTGGTAATTGTGTGGTCCTTTCCTCAGGTGTTGGGAATTGGCTATTGTTAAAAATTGTAAGAGTGACAGACCCCGAAATATATTATCAATATTTCTGAAGATAAACAAAGAGGCAGGTATTGCTATTTTGCCTATGGAAGAGTCAACACTGAGAGGTTGAAATGGTTTCGATATCCTGTCTTTTTTCTAAATAAGGGAAACAATTTATTTTGTGAGAAGTAAATGACATTGTGGCAAGCTGTGAAGGTACGGATAGAAATGTTTCGTGGAAACTTAGAAAGAAAAGCATGTTTCTCAGAGAATAGAGCGGGGGGGGAGCATTATGTAGTTCAATAGTTTATCATATGGGTGGCATTTTGAGAAATGAAGATTATTTCATTGAGAGTAAACTTGTTGTTCAAGGTCAAATATTAAAGACAATCCTATAGATGTTCACAATATAACTTTTCTGCCTTTCTAACACATGACAACTATCAAGAATAGGCACAGTTTGAATGATTTTATCTTTAGACTGCAATCCTTTTTATTGAGCCGCTTTTTTTTTTTATCTACAACAGCAACTTTATTCACTTTTCAACCATTATTATTTAAAAGGTGGTTTTGTGTAGTAAAAATCTATATAGAACTCAACCTTCCATTCATATGTCAATTTTGCAGACCTCCAAAGTATCGTCTGGTGCGTTATCGTCTTTATTTTGAAACACAAAGGATTCTGCCTAATTTTAAAATGCCTCATACCTGACAAAATTTGAGAATTGTTAATTTTTAAAAAGAGAATTCAAGCATTTCAAGTATTCATTGATCTTTAGTTATTTATAACTATATCTGTTCCCCTTCAATACACCATTAAGAACTTATACTTGTTCTTTCACTCTTTTCTATTAGGAATTCCTTTAATTTTCTGAAGTTCAAACTCATAATCATATTTATGTTTGAGTTTATATATAGCTTTTTGAAATGAATTTGAATAGCTTTTTCTTGAGTCATTTCTCTGCCTAAAAATGGTTAAGTGGTAGAAAAAGAAATGAATCAAGTTTCCTCCTGGCAGTATATACTAAAAAGGGATAATAATAATAATAATAATAGGATTTTAAATTCTTCTACTAATTACTTATTAAACAAGTTCAAAAACAATCTGTATCTGAAAAAGAGAGTTAGATTCAGTTTTGGACGCCACATTCTTAATTTTCTTAAATAATAAATTCTTCAAAAATAGTTCTCTTCCTTTTAGATAAAAAAAAAAGCGCAATTTAGTTTACTATAAGAAATTTGTGTGTGTGTGTGTGTTTTTTCTGCCTTCTTTTTTTTTGCCATGAAAAGCTAAATACATTTATATTTTTAAATTATTTGGATCTTAAAAGAAGCTCATTTTAACTATAAAAATTTAATTAGTTTACCTTTTTAATTTTTTTAAAAAAATTTTTAGCTGAAAACTTAAATATTTTTGTATGAAATTTTGTATAAAATATTTAATATGGAAAATAAAATTTTTTCACTAAAAAATAATTGAAAATTTCATAAAGTTCTAAACACAAATGGGGAATACTAATATAAAGAAAAGATTCCGAATCGAAAATAAAACAAAATAATAAATAATTTTATGAAATAGATCTCAAATGAAAATAAGTAATGATAGCACAGCTATCAAAGCTATCATAAAGATAGCGCAGCTTCATAAGACAATGAAATGTTTATAAGCACTCAAAATTCGCCAAATAATAGAAATAAACATAAATATCTTTCAGCCAAGTCAAAGAAGACTCTGATGTACTCATAGCTCCTTTCCCAACAAAAGGGCCTTTTAAAAGAGGAGTGCGATGAAAAGACAGGTTAATGGGTGGTCAAGCAAGTTGAGGGGAAGGAAACAGCCGGCACAACTGCTGTGCCTTCGCCGTTGTTAGGGCAAGTTTTTTGAGCGGCACATATGCTGTGCCCGCCGTTGGCAAAGGGTTAATGTTATGCTACATTGCAAATTTGTGATCCGTCCTTAGCAATTGTCCAGCAGTGTATTTATATTCTGCGAATATTGTCTTGTACACATCAAAATTTCAAAATAAATACCGATGACTGGGCCGTTCCTTGGCTGGGGTGGAGCTGGACTTGTGGCCAAGCCCTGGGCTTTATGGTTAAGGGTTTTGTATAACCTAGGTACATGCTCAGGGCTTGGTGGAAAGAAAAAAATAAAGAGACTATCTAGCTTCTAATTCTAAAGTACAAAGTAGCTTTATCAGGTTTCTACATTAGATTTCGTAACAAGATTTTTTTTTTTGAATTAAGCAGTCTGCTGCTGTAAACATGTGTTATTGATTATATATGAGAAGTTTTAAATATATGACGGTTTTATTTACATACAAAAAAGTACCATTTTGTACTTGTACCTATTTAAACATCCAGCATTATTGTCTAGTCAAGTAGGTCAATAACTTGACATATATTTTTATGCTAAATCAAACGGGACAAAACAAGTCAATAAGAATAATTCAGAAAATTAATTTTTTTTTCACAATAACATTAAATAAAACGTTTATAATCTTTGGATTTGTTTCATTCAATTTTGCTGATAAAATACATGAAAAATATGCTTGTCTGGAATCATTTAAATTTCTTGTTTCTACTAGAAAAAAAATGTAATTTAATAAAATTCTATAAAAAAAAAATTGAAATTTCTATAAATTATTTAACGTAGGATAATATTTAGATGCATTTCTAATAAATGCTTTTGAAATGATTGGTAAACTAAACATGCTAAAATATATCTTATACATTAAAGTATAGATTAAAAATATTCAATATTAATTTCATTTATTGAATGAGCAATTTTAACTCCTTCCAGTAAACCTTGAGTATAGTATTGTCTTAGGTTTTTAATACTATACAACACATGCTATATGTCATAAGACTAGGATAATAGTAGAATGTGATAATAAATTTGGTTTAGAATTTTTAGTGAACTTAATCTTTTAGTTTATCTAAATAAAATGGTTAATTATTCTTATAAGGAGTTAAACAAAATATTCCTCAGGTATATTATCAATAGTGATAATCTCATTTCCTTATTATCAGAGAAGAAATGTGTTAAATAGCTCTAAAAGGTCAAAACTCTTTTCTTTTTTTTTTAACTTTCGTTTTAGAAGGTTTCTAAAAAATATTTATTTTGAGATTAGTAAGAACAGAACACTCTATATTCAAAGATTTTTAAAACAATTCTGACAATACATTTTATTTGGATCTACAAAACAAATTTATGTGTAAACATATTACTCTAAAGATGTTTTGATTGCTTTAAGAAAAGCATGTTTCTCAGAGAATAGAGCGGGGGGGGAGCATTATGTAGTTCAATAGTTTATCATATGGGTGGCATTTTGAGAAATGAAGATTATTTCATTGAGAGTAAACTTGTTGTTCAAGGTCAAATATTAAAGACAATCCTATAGATGTTCACAATATAACTTTTCTGCCTTTCTAACACATGACAACTATCAAGAATAGGCACAGTTTGAATGATTTTATCTTTAGACTGCAATCCTTTTTATTGAGCCGCTTTTTTTTTTTATCTACAACAGCAACTTTATTCACTTTTCAACCATTATTATTTAAAAGGTGGTTTTGTGTAGTAAAAATCTATATAGAACTCAACCTTCCATTCATATGTCAATTTTGCAGACCTCCAAAGTATCGTCTGGTGCGTTATCGTCTTTATTTTGAAACACAAAGGATTCTGCCTAATTTTAAAATGCCTCATACCTGACAAAATTTGAGAATTGTTAATTTTTAAAAAGAGAATTCAAGCATTTCAAGTATTCATTGATCTTTAGTTATTTATAACTATATCTGTTCCCCTTCAATACACCATTAAGAACTTATACTTGTTCTTTCACTCTTTTCTATTAGGAATTCCTTTAATTTTCTGAAGTTCAAACTCATAATCATATTTATGTTTGAGTTTATATATAGCTTTTTGAAATGAATTTGAATAGCTTTTTCTTGAGTCATTTCTCTGCCTAAAAATGGTTAAGTGGTAGAAAAAGAAATGAATCAAGTTTCCTCCTGGCAGTATATACTAAAAAGGGATAATAATAATAATAATAGGATTTTAAATTCTTCTACTAATTACTTATTAAACAAGTTCAAAAACAATCTGTATCTGAAAAAGAGAGTTAGATTCAGTTTTGGACGCCACATTCTTAATTTTCTTAAATAATAAATTCTTCAAAAATAGTTCTCTTCCTTTTAGATAAAAAAAAAAGCGCAATTTAGTTTACTATAAGAAATTTGTGTGTGTGTGTGTGTTTTTTCTGCCTTCTTTTTTTTTGCCATGAAAAGCTAAATACATTTATATTTTTAAATTATTTGGATCTTAAAAGAAGCTCATTTTAACTATAAAAATTTAATTAGTTTACCTTTTTAATTTTTTTAAAAAAATTTTTAGCTGAAAACTTAAATATTTTTGTATGAAATTTTGTATAAAATATTTAATATGGAAAATAAAATTTTTTCACTAAAAAATAATTGAAAATTTCATAAAGTTCTAAACACAAATGGGGAATACTAATATAAAGAAAAGATTCCGAATCGAAAATAAAACAAAATAATAAATAATTTTATGAAATAGATCTCAAATGAAAATAAGTAATGATAGCACAGCTATCAAAGCTATCATAAAGATAGCGCAGCTTCATAAGACAATGAAATGTTTATAAGCACTCAAAATTCGCCAAATAATAGAAATAAACATAAATATCTTTCAGCCAAGTCAAAGAAGACTCTGATGTACTCATAGCTCCTTTCCCAACAAAAGGGCCTTTTAAAAGAGGAGTGCGATGAAAAGACAGGTTAATGGGTGGTCAAGCAAGTTGAGGGGAAGGAAACAGCCGGCACAACTGCTGTGCCTTCGCCGTTGTTAGGGCAAGTTTTTTGAGCGGCACATATGCTGTGCCCGCCGTTGGCAAAGGGTTAATGTTATGCTACATTGCAAATTTGTGATCCGTCCTTAGCAATTGTCCAGCAGTGTATTTATATTCTGCGAATATTGTCTTGTACACATCAAAATTTCAAAATAAATACCGATGACTGGGCCGTTCCTTGGCTGGGGTGGAGCTGGACTTGTGGCCAAGCCCTGGGCTTTATGGTTAAGGGTTTTGTATAACCTAGGTACATGCTCAGGGCTTGGTGGAAAGAAAAAAATAAAGAGACTATCTAGCTTCTAATTCTAAAGTACAAAGTAGCTTTATCAGGTTTCTACATTAGATTTCGTAACAAGATTTTTTTTTTTGAATTAAGCAGTCTGCTGCTGTAAACATGTGTTATTGATTATATATGAGAAGTTTTAAATATATGACGGTTTTATTTACATACAAAAAAGTACCATTTTGTACTTGTACCTATTTAAACATCCAGCATTATTGTCTAGTCAAGTAGGTCAATAACTTGACATATATTTTTATGCTAAATCAAACGGGACAAAACAAGTCAATAAGAATAATTCAGAAAATTAATTTTTTTTTCACAATAACATTAAATAAAACGTTTATAATCTTTGGATTTGTTTCATTCAATTTTGCTGATAAAATACATGAAAAATATGCTTGTCTGGAATCATTTAAATTTCTTGTTTCTACTAGAAAAAAAATGTAATTTAATAAAATTCTATAAAAAAAAAATTGAAATTTCTATAAATTATTTAACGTAGGATAATATTTAGATGCATTTCTAATAAATGCTTTTGAAATGATTGGTAAACTAAACATGCTAAAATATATCTTATACATTAAAGTATAGATTAAAAATATTCAATATTAATTTCATTTATTGAATGAGCAATTTTAACTCCTTCCAGTAAACCTTGAGTATAGTATTGTCTTAGGTTTTTAATACTATACAACACATGCTATATGTCATAAGACTAGGATAATAGTAGAATGTGATAATAAATTTGGTTTAGAATTTTTAGTGAACTTAATCTTTTAGTTTATCTAAATAAAATGGTTAATTATTCTTATAAGGAGTTAAACAAAATATTCCTCAGGTATATTATCAATAGTGATAATCTCATTTCCTTATTATCAGAGAAGAAATGTGTTAAATAGCTCTAAAAGGTCAAAACTCTTTTCTTTTTTTTTTAACTTTCGTTTTAGAAGGTTTCTAAAAAATATTTATTTTGAGATTAGTAAGAACAGAACACTCTATATTCAAAGATTTTTAAAACAATTCTGACAATACATTTTATTTGGATCTACAAAACAAATTTATGTGTAAACATATTACTCTAAAGATGTTTTGATTGCTTTAGCACATGTTAAATGAGATGAATTTAATCAGTTCAAATTTTACTGATTTTGTACATTTATTCAAAAAAGTGTATTTTCACTTATTTTCAGGAGTAAACCAGTTTGGGTAACAGGAGTCAACTTTCACAAAATAATTGTGAATCCAGATATGTTTTCTGATCATCAGCCTCATAAAATACAGATTATGTTGGAGAGGTTCATGGAAGACATGAATATTACTGCAAATGCAACAGAATAATCCTCTAAACTTTTACATGTGTTACGTTTTTAATTTGTTTTAATTTATTGATACCTTTTTAACTGCTTCCACCTATTTTACACTTTTATACGAACAAATAAAATATATTTTAATTAGCTGTGTCTTATTTGATTCGGCAACTGTACATTTAACATATTCTGAACATATTTTTGCATTTAAGAAACTCTCGATCTCCAATATATGTAATGCAGCTGTAGAGGAAATTGTATTTAAAAAATAGAACAAATTAAAACTACTTCTATTAGCTTCAAAGCTTTTCAAATTACATGATTTTTATTTTTAAAATAGTGTATGTTTTTAAGTCACATAATGAAAAAATCTCAGTAATGACTAATGTAATGTAGTCACAAATACGATAAGAGTAATAAAGTAAAAGTATATATAGAACAGAGGTGATTGTGCTCCAGAAGAAATCCGGATTTTTCCCTAATTGCGCTCCAGAAATCTTTGGTCCAGAAGTTTCAAGAAATCATTGATCACATTTATGTATAAAAATTCTTGGTATATTTTATTTAAAAATATTAGAACTAGAATTTATACTGGCTTCTTTCATTTGTAAATATTTTTTCTGGTGGAATAATAAATGTGATTAGAGATAAAAATAAACTTATACATAATTATTCATTTAAATTATGCTGTATATGATATATTTAGATTCAATGTTTTGAAAATATCAATGATTTAAATTTATAAAGACATTATGCATCTTTAATGATTTTACTCAAGAAATTTTCCAGGTTGAATCAGACTCACAATCACCCCTGATGGAATATAACAATATTTCAGTTTATGAAATCAGGCACAAAAACGTACTTTCTCTGAATAAACATACCCTTTTTCCGACAGATTCAGATTTCTGGCCCTCAAAATATTGTCCCTATAGTTTCGTCAGGAGAGCGGTCTAAAATTTGAACCCCTAATATTAATGTTACTCTTAGCGTATTATAAAATATCTTAAGAACTTTTAAGAAAATTTAAACATTTTTGCACCCATTTATAAAATGTATTTATCCAAAGCTAATTCCAAGCAAAATATAATTTTCAGTAAATATTTTTCATTATTCTATTTAAAAATAGTAAAAAAAAATTTGAGTTGTTAGGTATGCAAATTTTTACATTATTTTAAAGAAAGCAGTTTTAAATGTCAAAATACAAAAATTGTGCGAAATCGGTCAGATAATTCCTGAGAAATTGAATTTTAAAAATATAAGTTTTTCTAAAATTCTCAGGAACTGTTTGACAGATTTCACTTACACTTAGTATTTTGACATTTAAAATGATGTAAAAAATTTTAGATCTTACAATTCAAAATATTTTTGACTTTCATTAAATAGAATGATAATAAATATTTACTATGAGTTACATTTTGTATAGAATTAACTTAAGATAAAATAATTTTATAATTGCGAGCAAAAATTTTGCGATTCGCTTTAAAAGTTCTCAACGTATGGTAAAATATGCAAAAAGTAAAATTAACATTAAGAGGTTCAAATTTTGAACCACTCTCCTGACCAAACTATAGGGACTATATTTTCCAGAATGCTCCCTATATTTTGGGGGCCAGAAATTCAAATCTGTCAAAAAAAGCTATATTTATTCGGAGAAAGTACGTTTTTGTGTCTGATTTTGTAGCTTACAATATCTTTAGCACTACTTAATTGACATATTTAAGGTCACCCCCTCAAACCATTTAGATTAAGTCCTTGAACGTGAAGATTCAATCATTAGATCAAAAGTTATCCAGGGTATTCTGCTTTTTATTTTGCACACTTGCCTTAAATGTAAATTAAATTGAAAAAACCTCACTTAATAGTATTCAGAAAAAAAGTAATTCTGTTAAAGAAAGAACTCAAATGATAGCCTTTGAAACTTATACAAGTCAAGATAACAGAAATATGTATCTTACTTACTCCTATATGATCCTCTTAACTTGATCTTTAAGAACCACCTGTCCCTTCAGTGCGATGTTTAATTTCATCCTGCATAATCATCGTGACCTTTTCCCCAAATTTCTATCTTGGATGGTACCATCCTCTTAACACTTGCACTATATATGTTTTAATCATTACATGAGTAATACTATGTAACAGTAAGTTACTGAGCTAACTCAGTTGTCCACAAAATCATCAAGTTGTAACCAATTCCAATCACAACTAGTATCACATTTACCTGTATTAGATTATAAACTGTTTTGATCAAAATTAGGTTGCAATCTATATAGACCAGCATTAGATTGTAAGGAAGAATATTAGATTTTTCTAAATAATGCAATATTGTAACTAATTCCGATCACAACCATTACATTTATGTGATGCAGTATAAGTAGCTAACTCTGCAATATCTCGTTATACTACATATATTAATTAACTACATATAACATAATTACATATATTAATATTTATTTATTTCAATTTTTATTATCTACGTTGGTATCAAGATTATAAGTTACAACTTTTAATTCATTCAAATTATTTTCATTTCAAATCAGATCTAAATGTACCCTTCAAGTTTACAATTATAGCTTCATGTTAAACATTGGAACTCAATATAGTACTTAATGAATTTTGAAGCCGGAAAAATTATTAAACATACCTGCTTTAAATATCTTCGAAAAGAGAAAAAATAATGCTCTATGTCATAAACACCTCAATTTATAATCCAATAAAACACGTCTCCCAATGAAGTGACCAAAGTTCGAATCCCTGCACTAGCTGATAAATATGAGTTCTGCACTAACCATAGTGCTGACGTAAAATATCCTATATGACAGACAAATGACAAGTCATGGATTAGAATCAGCTTGCCTTCGGGTTAACAGTGGGAAGTTTTCCTCTCCATGTAACATAAATTTGGGTTAGTTCCATTAAAATAGTCCTAAACAACTAGTGTGTCTTTATCAAGGTGTTCCCTTTTCTTTTGAATTATGTTCAAAATTAAAGACTATGGGGTTGAGCATTGATAGTCGTAATCTCCGAACTGGAGCTGGGGTATTTTACCCCACTCCTCCAGAAGATCTCTTTCCAGTTCTTGGAGAATTTATGGGGGTGGTAGGCGTCCAGCAATTTGTCTGCTCAGTCTGTTCCAAACATGCTCGATTGGGTTCATATCCGGAGATCACGCTGGCCACTCCATTCGTATGATTCCTTCCTCCAAAAGGAAATCATTCACCAAGTCAGCACGACGTGGCCTGCAATTGTCGTCCATTAACATGAAGTCATATCCAATTGCTGCAACGTAAGGGACTACAGTAGGTCTCAGGATCTCATCCCAATATCGGCAACTAGTCAGAGTTCCATTTCGAATGATATGGAGATCTGTGCACCCATCAATAGAGATGCCAACATATGTTGGCCCTCTATATAGACCATCATTTCCCCACAACCAAATCTTGCACTTTCGTGCACGAAGGCAGAATTGTTTCTAGTGCCACGTTCCCACCAGATGAAAATACGCCTATTATCAGAACAGAGAAACGGGACTCGTCCGAGAAAAGATTATTGCGCCACTCCTTTCTCCACCAGTTCACATGTTCTGTTGCTCATTCACTGGGGGAACCGACTATTGCCTTGCTGTTAACGTGACGTCGTGATACACACCATTGGTGGCGAGCATACAGACCTACAGCGTGAAGGTGGTTTCGGAAAGTGTGCCGAAACTGTGGTGCCATTAGCCGAGCAATAGTGTTGTTGAAGAAGAGTGGCATTTATATTTCGGTGTCTTCGAGCCGTTAGCGTTGAATAACGGTTTTCATTTGGGCGTTGTTGCACGTCTACGCCATTGTCCTGATCTTCGACCTGCATTTCCAATCTCCAAAAAAAAAGGGTTTCAGATACCGGAAATCACACTTTGTGAAACTCCAATGGCTTCTGCTACTTCGACTTGTGTTTAGCCCCCCTCTAAGTGGCCAACAACTCTCCAAGATTCTGATTCGGTTAAATGCCTTCATTGGGACATCGCACTCATCGAAACAACGCATTTACTGAATGTCGATCATTACATTAAGTCCATTATGTCATGTCCACTATAGAGGAGCCTAAATTTACACTAATTGGAGCTGCTATGACGTCAGAGGAAAGCTGCAAGACTTCCAGGGTTTTTTCGTCTAAGATTACTGGATGAATATTTTTATGCACCTTTATATGGTAAATAAATTAAACATTTTCGCTAAAATATTTAAATTTTCTTAAGCGTTTTCTCAAGCATAATTACTCTTGACACTTTTTCACACTGGTTTTTTTCGTTAAGAGGACCCATATTACAATTAGGAATAAAGACATCTGAAATTTAGTTTTATATACTGTAATATTATTGGTAGATTAAAATAAACCTTATTTTTAAAGAGGAAAATTAACTTAAATATGCCATGAATAATATTTCAACACGACGCATACTAATTTGATTAAGGTACCTTAATCAAATTACTAAAATCTTAATCAACGTACTTAATAACTAAATTACTAAGTACTTAATTACTAAAATCTTAATCTACGTACTTACTTAATCAACGTACTAAAAATGACATCTGATGAAATTAGGATGTAGGAAAACACTTTTTTTAATGTTATCAATCTATTAAAGTTTTTTGTACTAAATGAACGCGAACTGTGTGTTTGGTTCATCTAATATTTAGTTATTTTACAAAATTTCTCTTCTCATTATTATGAATAGATGATGAAAATGTCACGATAGCTGAATACGTAAAATAGATACTAATTACATAAAAAGACAGCTCCTTCAAGTTCGAACAAAAAAACGTACAAATAAATAATTTATTTGATTAAATTGATGAAACATGTACAGAAGTTATAATGCAGAAAGGTTTGATGTAATTCAGGTTCATTGGAAACTACGAGAATACTCATTTTCAAAATTAGGCCTTTTTGCACCTGCAAGCCTTAAAATACGTGCTAAGTTAAATTTTATAAACGACTGTAATTGCTTTTAAATGTTTCAATGTACATTCCGCTTTTGCATTCAATTTCTTGATTTGATTTAAAAGATGTTAATTTAAGTAGGAAGCTGTGTTTTTGCATGATTGAAAAATACATGTGAAAATTAAAGAACAGTATCAATAAGATAAAATTTGTTCGCAAAAAGTATTTTAAAAAAAAAAAAAAAACGCAATGACTATTATTATTTCTCACCATTTTGCAAATATGTTTCTTAATTTTTGAAAATAACGCAGATTAAGCTAATTTAATCAAAAAGCGCTGTAATCTAATTTTTTAAATGAATCCTAATATTTATGAATGTTGATAAAAAGTCCGACTACGATTATTATTTGCTAGAGCTAGTTTCTTGGTGCATTCTCTAAGTTCATGTGTTTTACTTCAACAATTATAAGGCTTAAGTCAGTACTAATCACTCTGTATTATAACCATATATAATCTAGCAGAGATATTTTGGCCCGGTATACACTTACCCGATATATCTTACACTGATGGTTTCTTATAATTAAATATTGTCAATAATAACCAACTAATGAAAGTTCGTCTTTCATAAAAATGGGATACCTGCAAGTGACGTAGTATTAGTATCTCGAGCTCGACTGATTGTTGAAACGTGACATTTGTTTACGTTAGCAGCTGTTCTTTCTATTCTATTTCGAATAAGCCAAGCCCGTCAAGTAACAATTATCTTAAGTGGCACATTCTAAATTCTTTCACAAAGATTCTTTCTCAAAGATTTAAATTCTTTCACTGTACATTTACACAGAGACTTAACACAAATACACGAAGCCACGTGGAACATAAACAAACTAGTTATGCATCAAAGTTGCCAGATACAGAAAACAAAAATATGTCACAGAACAATTGGGTATACTATAGCCTACGTCACAGATCGTGTTATTCCTACTAAATTTAACTAGTAAACAGCATTTTCTGCGAACCTGATTTTTAGCAACAAGTAAAAGCATCAAACGAAGTGTCTTGTTATAAGTCGCTACTCGCCAGGTTGGAATTGTATTAGTCTAGTTCCTTTGGAAATAATTTATATTGTTGTTTTACCGAAGTTTATGAATTTAGTAAGCATATTTAAAACTCAGTTTATTAATTAAACTAAAAGGTAAATGTTATTCCTAGTAAGTGGAAGTAGTTGTGCTTTTTTCATATTATACCCAATTAAATATATAAACAAAAAATAAATCTAATTTAAATGAATAAAGTAGACGAGAAAGAATTATATTTTAACTAATTCAATGTGCAATACGGTTCTGTATTTAATGAACTTATCGTTAATTAACATTCGAACTTATGTAGAGAAACTTAGCTCAACTTTAATACGTCACTTTGCTGATAAAGATTAGCTGACGTCATACATCACATGTGTGGGTATGGGAGGTCTTCTTGAAGTGCAAGTACCTAATTGATTTATTGAGTAAAGAAAATCAGCACTGGTCATCAACACAGTGATATTTTTTTAAAACGAGAAAGGGAAAAAAATAATTTTGCACTGTTTCTTTCTCGGGGAATCTCCTAACTCATATTTTGCTTAAGGAAAATTTGTCCCTATACAATGCCTAAGTAAAGTACATACTAATGCTCTAATTATGATAATTTAGTGAATATTAACTTAGCAAAGTATATGTTCTTATTTCTTGTCTAACTATATTTAAATTATATCTGGAATCATTGCCCAAAGATGCCTGGTATTGGTTACAATATTTAGACATTGTGAGCTATGCGGGCATATCTCACTTAGCCCGTAACATTCACAACAAAAGCACTTGTTATTTTATACAATACCTATTCATTGTATCTAATACTTTGGTTAAGTAAATATTAATTCTTATATTTCTTTCTGTACAATACCTGCAGTACGTACATTGCCGGTAATGCATGTAATTTTAAACAATTTAACTCTAAATAAGTTTCGTTATTTATTTGTTAATAATTAAAAACTACCTAAAACCGGAAGAAATTAAGAAAACTTCCGGTGTATCCCTCCGCTTATTTTACGTTTATGAGGCGATGTGTGAACTGGCTTAAGATTCCAGGAAATTTTATTTCTGCAATTTGGGTTTAAATTTATGCGTATTCTTCCATTTAAAAGCGTTTTCTGTAATTTATAAATTCTAAATGGTGGAGCACCCTAAATAAATTTAAGAAAACTAATATAGCAACAGGAAGAAAGCATAAAGTTTACCATGTTTTGAGTATTATTTGGAAATTTTCTGATGGTTCTTCCAATTTTTTTCTGATGGTTCTTGCAGAGTTAACCAAATTCGTTTTTTGCTAAATTTAAACGAATTAAGCTAAGAGCAAAATATATTATATTAAGATATATTAAATATTTATTATATTTAAACATATTAAAAAATATTACGTTAAAATATACTATGGATTATTATATAATATTATTTATTAACGCGTTAAATTTATTAAGTCTGTTTTTCGAAGGCTCTACCGTCTCATGAAATGAAGCTTTTTTACGAATAATTCGCTATTTTCATAACTTCTGAGATATTGCAACAGTCACTTATGACTGTTAGGTCAAGTTTAGCCTATATTTAGCCGGCGCCTTCTGTGTTCTGAAAAGGACGCAAAATGTCAATATAGAGAAAAACCACAGTTTTCTGAAAAAGAAAAGCTTTTGTGCTCAAATTTTTTTAATATTTAAAAACTTAATCCAATGCTGCATTAAATGCAATATCATTATCTGGGTATATCTGTCAGTATCTAGCTATCATTAATTATGCATTATCTGGGCTCATAAAAATTTGCAAAAGAAAATGAAAATAAGGCGTCGATTTTTATAATTTTCATCTAGGTGGGAAAATATTGCCAAATCGGCGGCTTTTTAAAAAGAGTTTAAAAACTTTAAAAATAATTTAAATTATATGTTTGTTCTAATGCCCTGATCATTATTTACAGAAATATTGCATACATAGTTTAAAATGATATCTTTGCTTCAAGTCTAAGGCCGTTAAACTGTGGCTTTTTTTTCCATTATCTTTGGCGAACAAGATTAAAAGAAACATGTTAAGCAATACAAGGTGGTGCGCTTTTTCAAACTTTGGTGAAAAAATTAATCGAAAGTACTAACTTGGAAGTCTTAAGACGAATATTAACCCCTTGCGATACCTGTGCTTAACTTTACACTGCCTACCATCTATAAGAGAGCCGCGATGGCTCAGGGGATAGAGTGTTCACAATGAGGCGAACCGGTTTCGAATCCCAGTTGATACGAATTCCGCATCCTGCTTGACGTGAAATATCCTCAGTGGTAGACGGATCATGGGTTAGAGTTCACTTGCCGTCAGGCTAACCGTGGGAGGATCTTGTGGTCTTCCTCTCCATATAACGCAAATACGGGTTAGCTCCATCAAAAAGTCATCCACGAAGGCAAATTTCTCCTAATACTTGATCCAGGAGTTCCCTTGTCTTCTGGATTGGGTTCAAAATTACAAGGCTACGGAGTTGAACATTAGTAGTCGTAAACCCATAAAATTGGATCGGCTGTTCAACGAGGGTTATAAAATAAAATAAAACCATCTATAAGACATGCGAATAGTTACGATGAAGACAGGCCTGAAATTGAAGGGTTATTTCTAATTGTAAAATCCAAAAATGCTACGTTTTTATCCTGCGTCTTAGAATTTTTTCCCTTGCAGTTATTTCCCTCATTAAATAATACAAAAAAAAATTTCAACTGGAATTAATAATGGAACACTGAATTCATTTATACGGAAATAGATGCTTTACTTCTGCATATAATAAACAAATTGTGAGTAATAATTAAATTTTAAAAAAAAATTTTTTTGTCTAGTATTTGAAGAAATTTTGTTCAGGCTGCCGCGAAAATTTTCTAGGATCATTTATGGACTTGGCAGTCGTTGACCTATTTAATCTCATGGGAGATTGATTTAGATATATACATATTATTTTACTTATGCTGCTTGAGCAATGCCTAATGAATGATGAATTACAAAAGTGCCACCTTACAACCTGCATACTAAACGATACAGAACATGTGCAATTCCACGTAGGTCATTGTAAATAAAATAATGACCTTTACTCTCTGTGGACTTCAACAAGGGCGTCACCTCAACAGAATAACATAAAATTCATTATTAAGGGGATGTAGCAGGATTCAGAAATCGATTGTTTTTTTCATAATTTGATGTGGAGAGTAATATGACAGGATTAGAAAAAGTCGAATGGCACATTTCATGGAACCAGTGCATGGCTGTGAAAGTGTTTTTGCAAACGTTAAGTACACTTTTTTCGGGATTTTGTAGGTAATTATTTGATTTTCTTAATTTATTCATAGTGCATTTAAGAAGTAATTAATTGCTATTGTAAATATTAAAAATGAAGGCTTTTATTTATTATCAACACAGTTTCAAGGAAATTCGCCAAAATTATATTTTTTAGATAAAAAATTTCAATTAAAGTTACAGTAATCGTTAGTTACAATAAAGTTAAAATAATCGGCCTCTGGCTACGTTATTGTGACCATTCCGTATTTATATTATTTAAATCTATCTTCATTGATTTTTTTTTTAAATCTAATTTTTATATCCATTCTTAAATAACTTCTTCAATCTTATCTAATGGTGCGAATAATTTTTGTAAATTTACCAAAAACAATAACTTATCTTCATTTTGAACAGAGTTAGCAATCTTTTTATAACAATTTCAACGTTTTAGTGTAGACAAGTCATAAAATAGATGATTTGATATATCGTTACTTATAAAAATAAACAAGCAAACACAAAGTTAAAATAAATTATTTTAATTAAAAAATAGAATCTTAAATAAAGGATTTTAACACTGTTTTGTTTAATTGGTATTAAGGCCTATAATACTTTTTAATTTATGTTTAACAATTGCACTAAATTCAAATTATGTAAAATAGCTGTTTCAATGACTTAATTAAAAGTGTGTATTTATTATTTAAATAATTGAAGAATATTATTTCATCATTTATTAAGTCAAATTTGATTTTTATCTTATAAATTAGTTTGACATATCAATATTAAGTATAAGCATAGATGCATAGCCATTAATAAGATTTCGGAAATTCAAGGCAAAAAAAGGCACCTTAAAAAATGAGCTCTTGATCTGGTTTTCACGCACTAGGATGAAATATTACTAATGAATTAGTGTAGACTATGCTTTAAGCCATGTTTTATAACTTAAGTCAAAACCTACTTAAGCTGAATAAATATAAAATTTTTTTCGACGGATTTGAATTCTAAGCCCCTGCAAAAATTAATACTACTACCTAGATAGCAAAATAAAGTTTATTTTCACTCGGCAAAAACCTTTTAAAGTAAACCTAAAAAGGTTTGTTATGCGGTTTACGTGTAAACCTTCTATCTCTAAAACGAGATCTGTGACAATCTGCTCTGTTCTACGCACATTAACCCTATCCAAAACCTTGGAAAACAACCTTCTATAACCTTAAATTTTAAGAACCGATAAAAACCTTAAATTGAGGTTGTCTTAGCGTGAAAAAATCTTTCAATTAAGCTAGTCTCAAGGTGAAAATAATCTTAAATCTAGGTAATTATAAGGTTTATTTTCGCAATGTCTCGTATGCTTAGCTAAAATCCACCTTGTCTTGAAATTTTAATGGACAATGCAATTTGATCCAATTGCCAGTGTGACGTCAGCTATCAGTGTGACGTCAGCTAACAGCAGTGTAAACGTCATTATGGACCTAAGCGACCATTTTACCTAAGTGACAGTACTTTTTAAAAAAAAATCTTTGAAAAATAATTTTTAATCCTTTTAGGATGAAAGGTTTGAAACTGCAATATTTTTGCTTCATTGAAAAAAGGTTTTTAGCACAAACATTTTCGTGACAATAAGAAGAAAGTTCCGACACAAGGTTGTCGCAAGGTTACATGCTTTTTGGGTTACTAATTAGTAATACGCAAAAATTACAACTAATAATAATCTTATTTTTGGTAAATATGGTTCCTATAGTCAAGCAAGAGAGTGGTCAAACATTTTAACCCCTTAATGTTAATTTCGATTTCACGTAATTCGCCATCTGAAAGAAATCGCATTTTCGAAATATTTATTTCTTACGAACCAATTCAAATTTAACCTTCAAATTTTAGAAAAATCCTTTAAAATTACGCCGGTTAAATGGTGTGAAATTATGTATAACTTACTATTCAAAGCTTTTTCAATCCTATGTAAATTAAAAGATAAAATTAAACATAATAATGAAAATTTTGTTTTTCATGGGATTACTTTTGGATAAACAAATTTTATAACTCAGAGACTTCACTTCAATGCTTTCAATTCAGTATCCCAAACGGCAGGCAACCTAACGTTAAAAGTAGTATTTCATTTTTATTTCGTTAGCAAAAAAAGGTTGACTAATGATTCCTTTTTTAAACTAAAAAATAATTTTATTTTGCTTTTACTGTAAACTTTGCTTTTGCCTTTTTTCATTCTAGCCTTGTCTATTCTCAAAAATTTAACATTTTGTTTACGTTAAAAACTTAATGATCAGATCAGCCTTTATTTTTAAAGTGTTAAAGCAAATATATTCACCACTTATCCTAAAAAAGCAAACAAACCCTACCGGAAGTCTTGAGATTCTGACGTCATAGCATTGACATGACTATTTTTTTTCCTTCTTCTTTTTTTTTTTTTTTTTTTTTTACTTCCCGGATTTGTTTGTATAGATTCGGAATACTCAGTTATTCTGAATTTAATTTTTGTGTGGTAGTTTTGCGAAAAATATGTATTATTCATACTTTAAAATATCAGATGAAGATATGAAAGAAAAGTATTTTGGGAAATTATCCTATATTCACATGCAATTAACTGATCGTTGAGATGTAGATTGACTCAATTTAGTTCACATCAGCAGAAATTCTTCTACCGGAAGTTGAAACAACCTCTAAAAATACTGCCCCTACCGTGGAGAACATGAAACACGATGGGGAATAGGGAGAATAAAGCCTTTGCGAATAAACCTTCTTTCAGTGATGGTCATAAAATCGAAAATGAATCTTGAGATGGTGAATTTATTCTCGGTTTGAGAACGCTTTCTACTCTTGAATTGCGAATGATGATTCATCCTCGATTTCAGAAGGTTTTTCTGATCTCGTTTTGTAAAGACAAAATTTAGAATTACAGAATTTAACCTTCTTCTAACCATCCTTTCCTTTTTCGCTACTGTCACTGACAGCTGGTAATGTCCGCTCGTTACTTTAACTTTACTAAAAGATAACGAAATCTTTCAATTCCTAGATATATTTTTTTCTTATGCATAACAAAAAAAGAGAAATAAATGATATTGTTATTTAATGTATTCAAATCGACCTGCAATCCATCGCCTATATCTTTTAGTACAGCTAATACTGAGGGACACACGTACTTCAAAATGAAATCAGAGAGTTATATTTTGTAAGTCAATAATAAGAAATCTGAAAATAAATTATATGTTATTTATATTTCCGTACTTAGAAAATAGTCATGTATTATATAAATTATTTTTTTTAAAAAAAGTGTGATTAATAATGTATAAAGTATCATGTTATAATCAGTAGTCGGAAGTAGCGCGCTGCAATTTCTGTATTCCCTACTTTTTTTCGTAATTGTTAGTGTAGTGTGCTACTTTTCTTTTTTAAAGTAGTGTACTGTGTAGTGCGATACAAGCAATTGTAGTTTTCAGCGATTCCTCGCAACTATTTTTAAGGTTAGATTAGAAAAGAATCGCTTTCCTAAAGCAACTAAATTTTCGAAATTGATGAGTACAAATCTAAGCAGGTCCGTCAATGGATACAATGAAAAGGACCCTAGGCTGCAACTGAGTTTTAACAGAAATTGCGTATTTAAAATCATGTATAACTAATATAACTAGCCATTACGAAAAATACATAATTACTCACTTTGGTCATACTTTCAAACGTGAATGCACACTCATGAAACATTGATACTATTTGCAAGAAATGGAACGTATTTTCGATGTACTTAATTTCCTAGAGGAAGTAAAAGAGCATTAATCAATCAAAAAATTGCAAGTATTTGATAATTTCGCATTCTTTAAATTAAATATTCGCTGTCGAAAACAGCATACAAAGTGAAGGTTAGTTGAAGGAACAAATTCGAAAAAAAAAATGTTTTGCAATAACAAACTGGAACGTATAAACATTAATACATATTTCATAGTTATTCTTTTATATTTAGCATAAGCCAATTTCTTATTCAAAACCATTTTGAACGTAGGTGTAAATTAAGCTCTCCAACAAAGTTCATCTCCTTAAAACAGTTTGCAGTCACTATATTTAAATAAAAGTAGTAGTAATTAACTACATTTATAAAATAGCTGTAATAAACTGTAAAAATAATGTAGTTTTTTTTTACCACTGGTCATAATATATTATTCATTTTCTTTTCCCAAAAAGTGATGGATGTTATCGATCCAAAGAAAGATTCAGCACAAAATTTGCAATCTCAAGACTCTTCCAACACTTCTTCCGAATCGTTGAAAAGGATATCAAAAACTGTTTTAAATGACATTGAATCCAATGGATTGATGATTGAAGATACGGTAACGAACCAACACATTATGCTATACCAGGTAAGTTGGTATCGGTTTATTTTGCAATGTTAGCTCACCCATTAGATACTTCTAGCACTGTACGCATGCTTGTACTTTTTCAATTCCAACTTTTAGTTTCACTCTCTCCCTATATCTTGCTCAAACTTTCAATCGTTAATAAAATACTTTTTATTCATCCCTCAAGTTCAAACACATTTTTTTTTTGAACTTGTAGTGCATGACACTTGATGTTAATACAGTTTTTTTCAAATATTATTTCATTCATTAAATAGGGATGAGCGAAAAAAGAAATGAATTTTCTGATGGGTTAAGCGGTAGACATTGTTTTAAATTTTACTATAAGTGATTCAGTTTTCACATATTTTAAAGATAATATCAGGGATAATTTCCTACTTATAGCTCTATTTGAGCAAAAAAAATAATTTATTGCGCACATATAAATATTTTATATTCTCTGTGTCAGATAAATTCAATGAAGAACATTACGTGATAGCACGTGTGGTCCACGTCACTAAATTTATACTTTTATAGTTGTCCGATACCATGCGCCTTTTATTTTTTCTGTTCCCACTATTAGTTCACACTTTCCCCATATCTTGTTCAAATTTTAAATCGTTAATAAAATACTTTTCATTCATCCATTCAAGTTCAAATACATTTTTTAAACTTGTAGTGGATGACACTTGGTGTTACTACAGTTTTTTCAAATATTAATTCATATTAAATTAATTAATTAATTTCTGTTTTATATGGAAGAAAAAATTATTGTGATTATTTAATAAAAAGTAACTAAAATAAAATTTTTCATTGTTGATCTAAGTAAGAATTTACTTTAATTTTTTTTTTTTTTTTTTTTTTTTTTTTTTTAATATTGTTTGTTTTAGAATGAAATCCTAAAAAAATTTAACACCCTCTGAAATCTTCAATTTTTAAACATGAAGATCTGATTTATACACATTTCATTGTTAATATTACATTTGGAACAAGTAATTCATAGAACTTCTCTATTTAAACAATTGGATACTTGCGAAGGACGTCATCGTAGATAAATTGTGGCATTTGTTGATTCAGAAGCCAATCAGGTTCGACACACATGCTTGACGCGCTTGCAGGTATCAGATTAAATCTGATTTAAATCACATGGTTAGGTATTATCACATCACTTCTTCTCCAGCTGCAAGTACTCAATTATAAATACCATTGTTTCAAGATACAATAGCTTTAAACTCTTTACTCTCACATAAGCTCATGAAATGCGTAAAAAAGGTAAAAAAATTAGTAAATGAAAAAAGCAGGTAAAAATATATACTATACTTAAAATATAGGTTTTATGAAAACACCTAATGTTGTTAAAAAGCATCTATCTTATGCTTTAACTATAAAAATATTAAGTAACCAGCGTAAATTTAAACAGCATTATGAAACAATCTGTTTCTTTAAACTTTTAACTTTTAATTTTTGCCTAACTTACGGCTCAGTTTGTTTCATACGATTATGTGTTCCCATAAAATTATATTTTCCTAACAAAATGACCACTGCATTTATAAAAATATCAGCATCAAAAAAAAATTATAAATGAGAAGCATTTAATCAGTGGGAAGAGCATTCGGGTTCGAATCCCAGCGATGGCTGGTCGATACAAATTCCGCATCCAACTCTCACCGACCACAGTGCTATCGTAAAATATTCTCAGTGGTAGACGAATCATGGGTTATATTCCCCTCGCCACCAGGCTAACCGAGGGAGGTTTTCGTGGTTTTCCTCCTCATGTAACTCAAATGCGAGGTAATTCCATCCAAAAATCCTCCAGGAAGTCAAAAATTCTCTCAAGACTTGATTCAGGGGTTCCCTTGTCTTCTGCATTGGGTTTAAAATTACTCGGCTATGGAGTTGAACACTAGTAGTCGTAAACCCAAAATTGTATCGGCTGTTCAACGACGGTTATTAAATAAAATAATAATTGCTGTGAACTTTTTTTCAGGAAAGAAGAGAAGAAATGAAAGGTGGTAGATGGAAAAAATTAGTTTGGAATGCAGTGATATTCTTAGGTTGTATCATAGGATTTTCCTACCAAACTTATGATTTTCTGCAACATTATCTTACGTATCCCACAACTGTAGACGTGGAAGAAAGCAGCCCTTTTGAAGTCCATCTTCCTGCCATTACTTTATGCAGCAGAAATAGGCAATTTGTATTTCTTTAATTTTGTGTTAAAATGTACTTAAATTTAGTAACTTTTCACTTTTTTTTTGCATAAAATTTTAATTTTCTTAAGTAGATTTTTGTTAATTTTTTTAGTAGTGTTTGCTTAGTTTTTTTTAGTTATATTTACGTTTTTTTAATAGATTTTTTTTAATGTGGAATTTTAAATGCTATATTTCACTTTCTTAAGCAATATATTTCTGACATGGACTTTTTCCTTATTTATTAATTTTTTTTTTAAATTTAGTAACTTTTCGCTTTTTATAATAAGTTTTTAATTTTTATTGAAAAAATATGTTTTTAATGTAGAATTAATTATAAATATGATTTTTCTCACTTTCTTTAGCTAGATTCTATTGGTTTCAATTTTCTTATGGAATTTCTGCTACATTGTGCAACTTTCCCTTGAAATTGTAGTATATTTAACTGCTTTATACGGGATTTTTGACTTCTCTTTTTATTATTTCTTTAGCAAGATGTTTCTTTTAGGGCATAGAATTTCATTTCGTTATGCTAAATCTGTTACTTTTTATCTTCTTTAGCAAGATGTTTCTGGTATAGAATTTCAAGAGAAATGCATGGAAATGCATTGAAACATTGATTAAATAAAACGGGGAATGAAACGAAAGAAAAATAATGCATGGTTTGCTACTTTTCATTCTTTTCAAGTTTAAAAATAAGATACTATGTTTGTCAAAAAATGGTGCTGCTAACATGTAAAAATTTAAACAGTGTTTATAAAATAATCAACAACGCGGAGGAGGACAAAAGCAGCAGAGGCCCATACAAATAGAGTGAGTCTAAATAAGCTCAATGCAGTTTTAATGGCCTGAAATTCACCGCAAAATATTATCTTAGAGTTTCTTATCTCTAGTTTGCCATCTTTAGATGCACGCAGTAACTTTTTTTTTTCAAAATTTGTGAAGAAACATCAGTTGGTTCTTGAGCAGAAAGCAGCAAACATTGTTGTCTCTTTCCGTGTTCCTTTAACCCTTTCACGCAGAATTTTTACTAAGCAAATTTTTCATACCTTTTTCATTATTTTGTATTAATTTTGACCAATAAAAGTGAAAAATATTATGTTTAGCATTTATGTAATTTATGATTATGAGATACAATATGAGACACTGGTGCCTTTTTCTGCGTGAAATGTAAATTCTTTGAAGCATGACTCAAGCAACAATAATTTTTCAAACTTGCACTTATTTGCAGTTATTTAGATCTTAAAAAATTATTGAGGATTGAAATCTCTTTAATTTACAAAATTAATTATCGATAAATTTATATGAATGAAAAAAAAAAATGCAAACTACTTTTATAATTCCGATAATCTAACAGATTTTTGAAGTAACTATTAGACCGTTTTTTTTATTTAATTAAAAAGGGAGAAAATATATTTTTTCTGGTAATTACCGCGTTAGAAAAAATATATATAAAAGGACTCCGGTGTCCCATCTACGTCAAAGGGTTAATTGATTTTTTTAAGTCAGTAGTTTCTCGGATACCCGGTATTAAATCACGCACATTAATACAAAATGCTTATACTTATATCAGCTTTGATTCATAGTTCGGAAAATCTTAAAATATTCTCAAGTATGCATTCCAGCGAATTCAGTAAAGTTTAAAAATACTTTTTTTAAGAATATTTTCTATTAAAAGTTTTTTTCTCTGTTTAGATTCAGTCGAATGAAATTCTGTGCCAAACGCAATGCATCATGTACATTTTTTGAGGACTCAAAACTTTTCTGCGATGAATATCCCCGGTACTGCTTCAGTACACGTGCAGAGGAAGGAATGTATCGTAATTATACTGCTATAGAAATGGGAGTAAGTATGTATTAAGCGTTAGAATTTCTTTAATCGATTTATGATACTTTTCCTTTAAAACATGATACTTTTCCTTTTTTTTCCTTAAAACTTTTTCCTTTTGGTTTATAAAACTTTAATTCCTTATTTGTAAGCAATTACGCTGTTATACTGATTCCTTGTGTTACAACTGTCGTCACAGAAGCTTTAGGTTTATAGAATTTTAATTATTTATTTGCAAACTTTTCGCTGGTTTGTTGATTTGTGAGGTTACAACTGTCGTCAAAATAGCTTTTGGTTTACAAAACTTCAATCCTTTATTTGTAAACTGTTTCACCAGTTTATTGATTAAAAATACGCTTTTCCACTTACGTAAAAGATTCACTGTTTCAACCGTTCTTTCACTCGCTGATTTTCTTCCAATCACCGATTCGTCCTTTTACAATCTTCTCCATTGATTCGCTGATTCACGAACGCGTTAATTCACCTATTGATTAGTTCATAGATTGATTTTGCCTGTTTATTAGTTAGTTCATCTATTCGTTCATACACTGGTTCACGTCATTTCCACCGCTTAAACTTTTAATCATCATTTACTTTCATAGCCTAGTGGTTTTTTAAAAAAAATATTTATTCGAAGAATTTCGAATCTAAACTTAGTTATTGAACATAAAAGAATTTAGTTTTTAAGAAAAAGCCTATTGTCTTGTCTTTTTTTTAGAATTAATAGTCTTTTCTTTAAGGAATAAACAGTAAAAAATAAAAATTTAACTGTATGAACACATTTGCAGGTACCAAAAAGGGATGAATACTATCAATTGACAGACTCGAAATCTTGGCCCGAAGCTGTTGAGTTTTTTCCGAGAATGTATATTGGTTGCGAGATGTCATACGGTAGTCGCAGTGCAAAGAATTGCAGGTAAGAAATGAGTAATGAGTATTAACAAGTTGAATACCATGGGAGTCACCGGTGACCGGCACTGAGTTTGTTGGTAGCGCCACGGGGGTCACCTGTGAAGCCAAAATTATTGAAAACACATAATTCGAGTAAACCGAAAGTTCTGTTTGGTGGAAAATAAAACCAAGTCAGGCCGAAAAAAATACACAAGTTCTACTGCCGATGGAAAAATTAAACGGCTATGCCTTCAAGATAGAAAAATTTCATCAGATGTCATTAGATGTGAAATGAATGCAGCGGGTATTGCAGTAAGTTCAAGAACAATAAGAAGAAGGTTATCAGGATTTGGACTACAAGCTAGATTCCAAGGTAAAAAACATATTTAAATCAAAAGCAACGCGAAAAACGAGTTAAGTGGGTACACATTAAATGGTCAGGAAATCAATGGAAGCAAGTTATCTGGAGCGATGAGAGTAAAATATCGCTCTTTGGTAGTGATGGTAGAAAATACTTGAGACGTAGAGTAGGTGAAGCACTTCATCCTGATTAACTACAAAAAACTCAACAAATGTCATGTTTTGGGCATGTATGTCTGCAGATGGTGTGGGCCGAATTCAAGTGATTGCCTGAATGCCAAAAATACATCGAAACTGTCCTGAAGCCGAAATTGATACCTTCCATCAGGGATCTCTTCCCCAACATCGCACCATTTATTTTTTAGCAGGATTCAGCTCCATGCCACACAGCAAAAGTATGCAAAGCATGCTTTCAAAATAAGGGCATAGATATATTACCATGGCCAGGAAACAGTCCTGATCTCAATCCAATTGAAAATTTGTGGTGACGTTTGAAAATTCTTGTACGAAAAAAACGTTCGTCCAATAAAAGACAAATTATTGAAGCTATAATTGATTCTTGGCACCATGTGATTACGAAAGATGAATTTCAAACTCCCGTTCACTCGATGAAAAGACGCTGTGAAGCTGTCTTAAAAAATAAGGGTTATCCTATTAAGTATTGATTGTGTAAGTATCACTTTAAAAAAATGCAAATCTAAGATAGATCTTACTGTTAGTTGCCTAACTTTTTTGCAATACAGATATTGTAATACTGTATTTATTATTAAATTCTACGTTAAATTACCTTCAATTTGATATATAGAGGTTTGTATTTAAGTGAAAATTAATATATTCTACAAGCTCACAAAGTTGAAAACATGAAACTTTCAAAAAATGTCCTCACTTTTGGCCACCACTGTACATTGGTATCCTCAGGATGCCAAAAATCAGTAGTGTATTTCTTAACTATAGCTGAGATGATTTTAAAAAAATATTATGGCAAATTTTACAAAAATTTAGACATGTAGTTAATAACTTTCTAGTTTATAACTCTTTAAATAAGCCTTTTTAAGCATTAGAATGCACTGCCATAAAATAAATGCACAGCATAATCAAATTTTGTATAATTTGAAAACGCAGTAAGTTATTTTTATGTGCTTTTACATTATTTTATCTTATCCAAATATTTTTAAATTTGTAACAATGTTTTTATTCAATAGACCCTTATTTTAAATGGCATATGTAATATCGCCTAACCATGGCCAAGAATCTGACCTCGTTTTACAGGGCTCTATATCTTAACGGCCAAGGAGGGTATCCCATGTCATTTTTTCTCTTGTTAGATTACTTGGTCTATGCCTCTGAGCTTAAACACCTCTCTCCAAACTTTAACAACACAATCTGTGAGTGAACTTTCAGTCATGATGGACTTAATCAGCACGCCGGTTGTCTAGCACGCTACCGAGCTAGGGATGAATTAGGTACGCTGAAGAGCTAGGGATCGAATTTATGACCCCAAGCTCTCCACCTGTGGAGGCTTTTAATGATAAATGACGCATAGTTCCTTGCAAAACCATACTTTGTTTCGTTTAAGGTCTCAATTTCATTTTTATTTCAATTTTTTTAATCAAGTAACGCATTTCTGTAACTATTTCTTTTCTTGTAATAGTTCAGTGTCATCACGACTCTTTTTTTTTAATTATGTAAAAATAAAAAAACTGAATCTCAAATATAAAAAAGGTTGAACCCCTTAACTAAACTCCTTGCAAATAGAATAGGTGTCTCAAGACTACACGATTTCCTCATTCTCCACATTTTTCCCTTTCTGCTACCTTGGTTTCGGTAAATATGACATTCCAACCTCTCCAGTTTATTTCAAGTTCTTACTGAAACGTAATAAAAAGCATTCCCGCAGCAGCCCGTTTGAGCCACGTTGGGAGAGGGGGGGGTCATGGAGATTACGGCTTCACAACTTCAAGGCCAACTGCATGCTTCTGGCAAGATGGTCAGAAGTGTGCACAGGTTGCCTTTACTTCCCAAACAAACTCGCGCCCATCAATCTAAAATTAAGCAGCCACTGGGGATACCATGGGAGTGAAATGCAAAAATTTGCCGAAACCATGGTAATGGAGAGAGAAAAATGTGGGAAAACCTTGAAACATGAGCAAAACAAATTATTTCTTTCCTACAACTTTTCATATTTTAAATGGGAATTTCTGAACATTGGGAGAGTGACAATAAAGATATTCAAATATTTTTGATCTGTTACATGAACACTCATTCACATTTGACTTCTGTATTTATTTTGAATAATATTCGCGTTGACTTGGTTTCAATTACTTACAGAGACAGTTTAATCCCGACACCATTTACTGATGTTGAAAATTATCCCAATATCTGCATCACCATTGCTTCAGCTACGGAAAAACCAGATTTTGAAGAAGAAATTTACGCGAATTCATTAAGTATGTCTTCAAAATATTTTACAAGCTTTTTTTATTATTGTTTCATTTACGAATGAATCCATGGCATAACCTAGCTTTAAAATATCTCTTTATGTTCTAGTGTTTAAAAATTTCGAAGGATTTTTGAAAATTAGAGCTTCAAAACATCGCAGTGTTTTTTTTTCAGAGAAATCCATGATATAGTTTGTCTATGTAAGTAACTCCCGCAACCATTTGTCTAGTGAGGTAGCTGGGACTATGGTTGCGAGGTTTAACCATTTCAAGTAGGAGTGTTGGGTTAAGACAGGTTACGACTCGGTTCGGCGAGAGAAAAGGAATCAGGGGAGAAAGAAGCCCTCCTCTTTGAAATGCGCTATTTCTTGTTTCCATACCAGCAGATGGCCGCAGACTTCGTGGATAGGGGATTTTTTTCTATCGACAAACTATATCAGACAACTATGCGGCAAGCATGGAATTTTCATTTTCATTTGGTTGACATAGAAATGTTCACTAATTAATTCTTTCTCAAACTCAATAGAAATATTAGTATGGCAAGCTTGTACCCTTAAATATTGAAAAAAAAATCTAATATTTCAGCTTTTACTGAGCTTTTTCCTTTTTCATTCTACCATTGTTCAGGCTCTCATATGCAGCATTTTGTTTGTGTTGAAAATTTAATGATCAGGTCAACCTTTACTTTTAAGGTGTTAAAATATGCATGTTTAAACCGGCGCAAATAAGCTTCGTTTCAGTGATGGTCATAAAAACTAAAATAAACCTTGAGAAGCAGAATTCATCCTCAATTTGAGAACGCTTTCTGTTCTTAATATAGGAATGATGATTCAACCTTGATTTCAGAAGGTTTTTTCAGCCTTGTTTTGTAAAGACAGATTCGCTCTTTATATAAAAGGGTTGTTTATGCAAGCTTAATGCGAAGCTCAAAACGAGTATGCTAGTATAGATAAACTTAACATTGTTTCAAGCTTGTATGGTTTATCTGCTAATCATTTGCAAACCTTGTTGCTGACATTAAAATCAACATTGTACTGCTATCTGAGTTGCGATGACTTTTTTACGCAATGCAGAAGTTTTAATAAAGAAGTGGATCTATTTTGCAAAATTAGCTTGAACAAGAAACGAGAATGTCAGAAAAAATACCTAGTATTGATTTAAAATCAAATTTTTAAAAAAATATTTTTCAAATGAAAAAATTATTAGACATGTTAAATACTTTTAATGGCTTTTTGAGTGAGTAATAAATTTTCGATCACTTACAAAATTTTGAGCTTAGAATACTAGAATGCTCCACATTTCAGCAGAGCTCTGTGATGGATAGCGACACAATTTTCAAAATTGTTCAGATCAATTCCAGCAAAATTTATTGCCTTTTCATTGCAATAGCTATTTCAAAAATTTTCTAATTAGCTAAAAAGCAGAGTCTGGTGGCTCAGGGAATAGAGCGCGTGCCTCCCATTGAGATGATACAAGATCGAATCCCAGCGTTGGCTGACAAATACATTATCTGCTCTCTGCTTTCCCCGACCACAGTGCTAACGTGCAATATTTTCAGCGATTCCCTTGCCGTGGAGATAACCGTGGGAGGTTTTGTGGTTTTCCCATCCATGGCTTTGTCGCAAATGCTAGTGATGCCATTAAACAATCCTCCATGGTCGTAAAAATTGCAGCCCTTGTCTGAGTTGCGTTCAAAATTACAAGGGTGCCAATAATGTTTGCCCGAAAGTTTTTTTTCTTTGATATAAAGAGAAAAAAAAACAAATTTTTTTAACTGGTCGGTAAGCCTCATTTCATACCATTAAAGGTAATAGAATAGACATTAATTGTTACCTCACTTGTCTAGTTAGCAACCATGTAGCGAAGTCAAAAATGTAACTAAGTATAAGCTAGAAATAGACTGCAATTCTAGAAATCTTACTGCTTCGTGTATGATTTCTTTAGTTTCAGCCTGATAAAGTACATAAGACGTTACATTTTTTATACTACAATGCCATAGGTGTAAATTGATACAATCTTAACATCACTCTTTTTAAACACAAAACCTTTAAACTTCTAAACTATTAGGATTATTAAACACAAAACCTAAACTCCCCAAATTGATTTCAATCGACTCAGCGGAAAAACATACACCGAGAAAAAAAAACTCATTTGTCTTAACAGTAATATTTCAGTATCTACTCTTTTTCCACAAAAACCTGAACTTTTTACCACTCACGAAGAGGAGGGTACTTATTAATTTCTTGCTTGGTAGAGTTTTCTGTTTTGGATGACCGGGTTAAAACTCTATTCTTTCTCATTTTTCTTTCCTTAGAAATAGGCTTGATCATTGGTACTAAACCTGAAGACTACTTCTTTCCATTTGATCCAGTTGTTGTGCATGCAGTTGTTTCGGATGACCGGGTTAAAACCCTATTCATACTCCTTTTTTCTTTCCTTAGAAATAGGCTTGATCATTGGTACTAAACCTGAAGACTACTTCTTTCCATTTGATCCAGTTGTTGTGCATGCAGTTGTTTCGGATGACCGGGTTAAAACCCTATTCATACTCCTTTTTTCTTTCCTTAGAAATAGGCTTGATCATTGGTACTAAACCTGAAGACTACTTCTTTCCATTTGATCCAGTTGTTGTGCATGCAGTTGTTTCGGATGACCGGGTTAAAACCCTATTCATACTCCTTTTTTCTTTCCTTAGAAATAGGCTTGATCATTGGTACTAAACCTGAAGACTACTTCTTTCCATTTTATCCAGTTGTTGTGCATGCAGTTGTTTCGGATGACCGGGTTAAAACCCTATTCATACTCCTTTTTTCTTTCCTTAGAAATAGACTTGATCATTGGTACTAAACCCGAAGACTACTTCTTTCCATTTGATCCAGTTGTTGTGCATGCAGTTGTTCATAACAGAATGCAGTTAGTAAACCCATTTGTGGAAGGATACGTTATGGAAGGAGGAAAGCAATACAATGGCGATGTTTCACTGGTAATCACTGATTTTATTCAATATTAGTTGACATTAAACTAGAAAATGATTTCATAAAAAAATACTTTTTGCTACTTTCTGCTTCAGAATGAAATTATAAGAATTAAACCACCTTACAGCACCAACTGCTACGACTATGTTTCTTCATGGAGAGCAAATAATGGGACTGGACCTCTAACGCAATCAGTAAGTTAAGTTTTCTCAAAAATCCACTGTCTGATTACCTTAAACTGGAATTAATTTTAAACTACCAGAATTAATTTTAAAGTACCATCTCGTGATTTAAAGTGAACAAATAACTTGCGTATTTTAATTTTAGTACTATCTCGTGATTAAAGGGACGAAGTAACCAGTGTATTTTAAATGTAGAACTATCTCATAATTTTAAGTGAACAAATAACTAATGTATTTCAATTTTAAACTGTATGAAAGTACTATCTCGTGATTTAAAGTGAACAACTAACTTGTCTATTTTAGTTTTAAACTAAATGAAAGTATTATCTCGTGATTTGAAGCGAATAAACAACTTGTGTATTTTAATTTTAAACTATATGAAAGCACTATCGCGGGATTTAAAGTGAACAAATAACTTGTGCATTTTTCGTTATAAAATTTTTTAAAAACTGTCTTATTAGCTATAATTCTCCTTTTCTTTTCTTTTTTTTTTTTTTTTTTTTTTGGTGTGTATTTCTTGATTCCAAAACAACCCAGTTATCAGTGTAAGATTAATTTTAATGTTAGTAACAACATTTATCACAAAACCCAACAAGGTTTATAAATGATAAGCAAATAAACGATGCAAACTTGAAGCAATGTTTAATTTCACTATGCTAATTTACATGCTATGAGGTTTTCAACACAAGCAAAATGTTGCATACAAGAACCTGGACAAAGATAGAATGAAAAAAGATAAAAACAAGGTTTACAGTACACGCTAAAAGAGGATGATTTTTCTTTTTAATAAAGTTTTTAGCATGCTTTTATTCTATCTTTAAGAAAACAAACTTCGCATACTAATATTTCGATTAAGTTTGAAAATGGATAAATTAGTAAACCTTTTTATGACAACCAAATAAAAATGAAAAATACAAGGTTTGCCTTTAAGTTGTCTACCATCTGGGAATATATAGCTGAAATAACGCTTCAAACAATACAAAAATTGGGTCCCAAATGCTTTTTATTTTAAGTATAGTGACGTTTTCCAATAGGGATATTTTTGCTGTTAAGGAGGAATGGGCAAAATTTAACAGTGATGAATAGCTGTTATAAAATTACAAGAATCATAAAATTAGCACATTGTTTTTTTATTTAACGTTGATCTTTATGGCGGGAAAACCTTCGAAAACAAATTTAATATTATTATTTAGATGCATTAATGAAAATAGAAATCCAAGTTGGTTTGTACGAAGAAATGCAGTTTTCATGTGATAACTTTTCATGAACTCTCAATATTTTCTTGAACTCTAATTAAAAAGCCTTCAGTTAAGAATAATCAGTGACAAAAGCTTGCACTTATTTGCTGTAAGTAAATATTTTTTATTTTCGGTAAATAAAGGGGGGTTAAACATACATTCTTCAGTATGTACAACAAATCGTCAATAAGATTTTTTTTTCTGGGCGCATTCAGGAAATGGCAAAGCTATTTAAGAAAAAAGACATAGCGGCGTAGCGTTTGAATTTATATTTCAAACTTCTTTTATGAGTATTGTTCTTTTTTTAAGAAACTGTTAATTTAAACTGTGTTTTTAAATTTCTTAATAACCGCGCAATAATTCGTAATAATCGCATTACAAACATAGATTCGTAATGTGATATCGTCCATTTTCATAAGTCACTTAAAACATCTATTAAATTTATCATTTTTGTTCTTTTTTAAAAAAAGAATAATAATTTGTAATAATCACGTTATGAACATAAATTCGTAATGTGATATCGTCCATTTTCATAAATCACTTCAAACATCGTATTAAATTTATCATTTTTGTTCTTTTTTAAAAAGAAGAATAATAATTTGTAATAATCACATTATGAACATAAATTCGTAATGTGATATCGTCCATTTTCATAAATCACTTGAAACAGCGTATTAAATTTATCTTTTTTTGTTCTTTATTGAAAAAAAGAACAATAATTCGTAATAATCACATAAATTCGTAATGTGATATCGTACATTTGCAGAAATCACTTGAAACATCTTATTAAATTTATCTTTTTTGAAAAGACTTAAAGAGTCAATAGTTGCTCTCACAAGGTTGCCACGGAAACTAAAATTTTATACTCGTGGTAATAAACTAACGTTGTAAGCATTTCAAAACTCACTTTTTTGATGAAAGATCTGCATACGAAGACATCGTCTAATATATAACATGCGTGATGATCCCGAACCCGAAGACCGGGACTTTGCCCGTAATGATTTGCTCAGTGTTGAAATAAGTAAGAAAAAGCAAAAGCGAAATTCCCCATCTGCACGGTATTTTTTTTACCACAAATTTAACAGTTATTCTATCTAAAACTAATTATCGAATATTATTTTTTTATTTCATCTTACTACATGTATATGTTGCTATAAGTTTAGTAGTATTTACGCAGCAAAACAAAATGAAACGTAAAGTTGTTCACCCGAAACAGTGATCGTGCTTATGGTTTTTATCAACATATTAGTAAATTCTTTTTATTTACATTCGTTTTCTACATTCAATGAACATTTTATAAAAATAATAAGTTTTAAAAAACGAAGTTTAGCTTTGCAATTAAATTCTTCAAACATTAAATATACTATTTTGGATATACATTTATGTCTTGGATGTTAGTTTTGATTGTTTGTTGAATGATTTGATAATTTTCCAACACCTCGTTTATATAAAGAAATAAAAATATTTAGAACGTAAAGAAACTTCCATAAATTTTCTTCCACAGGAAAATAAACTGTAATAGGGAAATTTGCAATGTACATGATGTCAGAATCGTTCCACATAGATGGTTCCAGATGGTTCACATGAATGGTTTTAGATGATGCATACAGATGGTTTCAGAAGGTGCACATAAATGGGTTTAGATGGTGCACATAGATGGTTTCATCGCATTTCTGATATATAGTTTTCTACACATATCCATAATGTCGAATTTATGTCTTACAGTTTTTTTGCGCAATGGTAAAGTAAAGTTGAGAATCCAAAACAGCGGGATTGGCATCACTTACGATTTTTCAACCCGGAGAAAAATATGCGTCTAAATTTTGTAAAGTACTAAAATAACTTATTGAAAGTATGCTTCTAAAACATTAATTGAGTAAATTTAATTTTACATTTTCAGAATGAATTAACTTTTTGTTCAATTTTTAAAGGAGTGTATTGAACATTGTAAATTGACAACTGTCAGATCGTTGGACAAATGTGTTGGTGCCAACATTTTCTATTCTCATACAGAAGAGCTTTGTGAACGTAAGTAATAAATACATAAATAAGTAAAATTTTACAGTCTCATTTGTTTTTGATTTTTAGAGCAAACATCGTTAAGAAATTTTACTTATTAATGTATATATGATAATTATTCATCGTCTTAATATTTAAGTACTAGCCGCAAAGGCGGCCAGCTGTCCGCCACGCTAAAGGTTTCCACAAATAAAGTTTTTTAAAACATAGCAGGAAATCTGAAGATTAGTGGACAATTAAAGTGTTTCTGTTCTGCAATTTTGTCTTCATATCCAGTTCTGCTGCAGATGTGTTATAGCTCTTGAGGATGTTTGAAGATGTAACTTTGCTATGGTAACCTAACCTATAATATAACTATCAGGTGGAGACTTGTTTTTTTTTTCTTAAAAAAAGGCCTCAGAAATTGTAAAAGCATACAAAAGTTGCTTTAAATACATGAAAAGAACACGAAAACGAATTAATTTCTTATGGTATCTATTTCTCTATAATTTTTTTATGGTATCAATTTCTATTTCTATATCGCTACAAAAATTAACGTCGGGTAGACTATATTTGAGGGTGCCCCTTGATTCTCGCCAAGTTGTGATCGCCAAGCTGGGCGATGTTGAAACCCAATCGTGATTCTCAACGGTTTAGATTTTAGCGTTATTAATGTTCAACGGTATACGTAATTTCAGAGGTCCATTAGTTCTTCGTTAGATACCGGCTGGTAAGGTTACTTTTACTTCTGGTCAATAAGATCGAAGGTATGTGGGCAGTCATAAAAAGGGACTTTATAAAAAAATGTCATCACCAGTTCGGTACCACAAACGCCATTTTCGATTCATATTTCGCCGAATTTATGTGACGATGGAGGTACACAGATTCTATTCACGATAAATTTAGACAGTATCTAACTGTTATTAGATAATTCTGTGCACCTAAATCTGAGAATATTCAAGCTTAATGAAGAAGTGAGTTGTTGTTTTTTTCCTTTTCTTTCTGCACCTACTCCATTAATTTTTGCTTCGATTCAAAATCCTTTTTATTGGATTTATTAATTTTGCTTATATTGGGTTCATTGCAAGCTTTATCCGATGTTTTGTTGAAATTTTCCAATGTTTTTTGAAATATCATTATGTTTCGGCCGTTATTTCTGTTACCACGGTGTTCCGCGCAAACAGGAATAGCGCCAAACATAAGTCACCAATTTCGCCAAGGGGCATCCTCAAGTATAATTTTCCCTTATCGTCTTCGCTTAAGAAAAAAAAAAGAGAGTGGAAAGAAGAAGAAAAACTTATTATAACAATTATGAACAGCGATAAATATATCAAAGCGTAGCGTTCTATTTACGTATCTAATATGTTGCCACATTTTTAGTACAAAAGTTAAAGTTTTATCCACTTTGATAAATGTAAACTAATGCGAACCTTACAATTAAATTATTAATTCCTTCGTATATTATTGGTTTAAGTTGTCGAAAATTAATGTTTCATTTGTAAGGTTCGCATTAGCATACATTTATAAGAGATATGCATTTTTTAATAGTTTTTTGAATATGGCTCTTTGAAGACGAAAAAGCATAGATTTTCTTACAAAATGACTGATAACTAAAAAACTAATCCAAATTTTTGAAAAAGAAAAAAAATACTTCTTCATTATGTCAAAACACAATTATGTGTCGAGTTTCGAGCCTGGGCGAGGCTTCTGGGGCGATATATTGTGATTACAGACACACACACACACACACAGCCGCTTTTATTATTATGTATAGATAATATGCTCATAACTTTGAAACTGTTAGCTTTATTGTTTATTTTTATCGTTGCTTTTATCGCCTTATTAGATCGATTTATCGCCTTTATTATTATTAATTAAGCATAACATGTTCATAACTTCGAAACTAGTAGTTTTATTGTTTAGTTTTGTCATTCCTTTCATAGATCTATAGCCTAAATATTCAAGCGTAACATGCTCATAACTTCGAAACTGTTAGTTTTATTGCTTAATTTTTGCCATTACTTTCATCGATTTATCGCCTTTATTATTAATCAATTAAGCATAACATGTTCATTATTTCAAAACTGGTAGTTTTATTGCTTAGTTTTATAATTACTTTTATCGATTTATCAGCTTATCGTCTAAATATTTAAGCATATCATGCTCATAACTTCGAAACTGGTAGTTTTATATTTTAGGTTTATCGTTACTTTTATCGATATATCGCCTTATGTAAATAATTAAGTATAACATGCTAATAACTTTGAAACTGTTAAATTCGCTACATCTGTGACATCTAGCAGCAAAAGGAGGCATAACTTTGGGTGGTTTTAACCTAAGTAAAGAATGGTGTATTGAAATCTGAACAATAGTCCTTTCAACATTAGTAAAAACGATAAGCACAAAATCATCAGTGAATATTCTCTTGTCGGAAAGGACCAAAAAAATATTTTTCCCTATTTAAAAATTGAAATATCATAATATATCATAATACAAAAATCGTTCAGCAGAGGTTTAATGTTTTAGAGTTAGAGAATATCACAACATGGAATGGAGGACATCAAATTCAACGGTATCACAAAATGTTTTTGTAGTAGAGGGAGTTATTGTTATATCAGCTATAGTTGTAGCGAGAGTTTATAGCAATATCAATGGAAGTATGTTCAACTGACGTTATCTTATCGATAAAAAAAAAAGTTAGCGTGTCCTATAAATAAATGTGTATTTTTATTAATTATTATCATTTACTTAAAAAAACGTATTTTACTAAAATTATTCACGGGATCTTTCACTTTAATTGTTGTTAAACCTGAATTGAAATTGTAGTCCGCGAACAAATATAGATTGATTAAACGTGCTTTAAATATTACAGATGAAATTACGGCTACAGATGAGATTATCAAAGACTGCACACAGAAATGCCAGCCTGCCTGCTAGTAAGTATTTCTTAAATTTTCAAGGGGCAACTTTATTACTAATATGCAAAATAATGCACAAAAATTTTTACAGAAGTATTAATAAGTACAGGTATTACGATTATTTTTATATGATTTTTATATAATCTTTGTGCGAAAAGATATTAGCTGACATTGATTATGATTATACTTTATTTGACAGCAACTAATCAGAAAATAAAAAATAATCATTAATTAAACCTGAATATATATATATATATATATATATATATATATATATATATATATATATATATATATATATTATATATTTATATATATACATATATACAGAGAGAGAAAACGTTGAAAGGAATATAAAGATTTTTTAGAAGAGAAATAATTAAAAAAAATAGTAAAATGAAATATTTAAAAAAAATTTTAAAAAATAAACAATTTAAAAATTGAAGAACCGGAAAACAAAATAAGGAAAAGATATAATCTCGTCATCACCTCAAGCGATTATGTCCTCAAAAATTTGCTTTCTAATATTATATTAATATAGTCAAAGCAAAATACATCAATAAAATAATATAATAAGCACCTTAAAAATTTGAAACAAAAAAAGAACAAATTAAGCAAAAAATAATTTTAAAAAATTTAAGAAATTACGGAATAAAACACAAAATGTAAATAGAGTAGCGAATTCATATGTACTTCCACGCACTGGCATCTGTCAAAATTCAAATATTTTTCTAACAAGTTAGCCAGATTTACAAAATATGAATATAGAAGCATAAATAGAGGAAAATGGGGTCATTTTACTGAACGTTCTTGCTGAAGTACTGAAGCGCGTTTGATTTCTTAGTTACCTTGGATTGGCTCCGAAACTGGATGTGTGCAAGGTCATAATATTATACTGGATAATTCAAAATGCATAATTAATAAGGTTTGGGGCCGGGATAGCCTGGTCGGTAGGGCGCTGGGCCCATATCCAAGAGGTCGTGGGTTCGATCCTCGCCGACCGAAGACTCCCCGTGTAGTAAATGGTGACTGATGCACGTTAAATCTGTCGAGTCTCAAAGTCCTCCATGTTCCCACAGCAAATCAATACCTCTGGGGGATCCAGGAGTTTCCTTGTCTTCTGGATTGGTTCAAAATTACAAGGCTACGGAGTTGAACGTTAGTAGTCGTAAACCCATGAAATTGGGTCGGCTGTTCAACGACGGTTATAAAATAAAATGAAATTGATAAGGTTTGAGTCACGATGGCTCAGGAGATAGAGCGTTCGCCTTCCAATGAGGTGAACTGGGTTCGAATCCCAGTCGATACGGATTCCGCATACTGCTTGCAGCAACCACAGTGCTGACGTGAACTATCCTCAGTGATAGACGGATCATGGGTTGGAGTCCCCTTGCCATCAGGCTAACCGTGGGAGGATTTCGTGGTCTTCTTCTCCATGTAACGCAAATGCGGTTTAGCTCCATCAAAAAGTTCACCACGAAGGTAAATTTGTCCCAGCACTCGACCCAGGAGTTCCCTTGTCTTCTAGATTGGGTTCAAAATTACAAGGCTATTGAGTTGAACATTAGTAGTCGTAAACCAATAAAATTGGGTCAGCTGTTCAATGACGGTAATAAAATTAATAAGGTTTGAGCCGTGGTTTCTCAGGCAATAGAACATTCGCCTCCCAGTGAGGTAAACCAGGTTTGAATTCCAGTGATGGCTGGTGTCCCGGCTCATACCATACTGCTCACGAAAAAATATACTCAGTGGTATACAGATCATGGGTTAGAATCCTCTGGCATCAAGCTAACCGTGGGAGGTTTTCGTCGTTTTCCTCTCCATGTAACTCAAATGCGAGTTAGTTCCATCAAAAAGTCCAAAACGGAGGAATATTTCCTCCCAGTACTTCCCCCTCGTCTTCTGAATTTGGTTCAAATTAGAAGGCTGTGGAGTTGAACATTGGAAGTCGTAAACTCGAAATCTGGTCGGCTGTTCAACGAAGGTTGCAAAATAAAGTGAAAATAATAAAGATGAATTTTAATATAAAGTTTTAATATTGATTAAAACCGGGTAAACTTAACGGTGATTTGTAATAATCAAAATTTACACCACTATCAAGCAATTGTCTTCACTTCTGATCCCTTTTAAAGAGCCATAAAAAAACCTATTACCAACGAACCTGTGTGAATTATTTTGGTTTCATTATTAGCATATTTTGTTCCAATTAAAACATTACTAGTTACAGCAGCGGTAGTAGCCATTACGAAAACTGATTAGGAATCACTGAAACTAATAAGACTAAAACGTTCTTTTTACGGTTCCTCAAAATGAAGAAATACTTAAATCCATTAATTTTGCTTTTTTTTTAATTACACAACGTTTTTTTTATTTCACTTACCATTTATTCTAAATTACTTATAAGAGCACTTTTCAAAAACTTAACTTTAGCATAATAAATGCATGGTTTCAATAGAACAAATGTGTAAAAGGTAATCTTCTTGGAGAAATAATCACTTTGAAATTACCATGACGTTTTTAATAACACAACTTTATTCAGACATAACACATAGAGAACTAAATTACATAATACAGAAAAAAAAATATTAACATTTAATAATCACGTGACTTTGTGCTGCCATGTATATTTCATTTTGAAAACTACTTTAAACAGAAGCTTACTCCTCCGCCATGAGCCCTTAGGGGATTCATAAAATCTTATTACATTCATTCAAACTTTAATTTCAAAGGTAGAGCAGCAAAAAATCAATTACAGAAAATTTCACGTTTAAGAATCTTTACACAAATATTCAAACAACTTTGAATGAAATAAATGTGAATCGTAGCTACAAACAAAATTAACTATATAAAATAACTAAATGACCCTGTCGATGAAATGACCCTGTCGACGAAATGATCCTCACGACGAAATATGACCCTGTCGACGAAATGACTTGTTGACGAAATTGCCCTATCGACGAAATAGCCTGTCGCCGAAACGACCCTGTCGAGGAAACGGTCCGTCGACGAAATGACCAAGTCGAGGGAATAGTCTGTCGATGAAGTGGTGTCGGGAACTGACCTGTCGATGAAATGAATGCGACCCGAACAAATGAGTTCGTGGTTGGAATAGAAGGAAATCTTTTAAGAATAATATATATCGCACTATTGTATTGGTATATTTTGCTTTGGCTATATTGATGCAATATTAGAAAGCACATCTTTTGTCTTTTTTTACCGAAATTATTATTAATTTTTTTAAAATTTTTTATGTTTATTTTTATATTATTTTATTTATTTTTATTTTATTTAATATTATATTATTCTTATTATATTACTTTTATTATATTATTTTCTTTATTTTAATTTTATTTAATATTAAATTATTTTTATTATATTATTTTTATTATGTTATGTTATTTTGCAACATTTCTGAGCAAGGAATTCCTCTGTATTCTTTATAATTGTGTGTTTATGCTTATTGTTTTACTCCAAGATAATAGTATT